>NC_134099.1:95868073-96189209 GCF_000715075.1 Nicotiana tabacum | reverse complement strand
GACAATCTATATCCATTTTGTGTACTTTCATACCCTAGAAACACTAACCTTATAGACCTAGGTGCAAATTTATCACCCCTTGGAAGATTAGTTGCAAAACATAAGCACCCTATGATCCTCATATGTAACAAAGAAGGTTGTCTCCCATATATGACTTCAAAAGGTGATTTGTTTCCTAAAATGGTAGAAGGAACTCTGTTGATTATGTACACAACTGCATCCACACAGTCACCCTAGAACTTCACTGGCAAGTGCCCTTGAAATTTGATAGCGCTTGCAGTTTCCAAAATGTGCATGTGCCTCCTTTCCACTACTCCATTTTGTTTAGGAGTGTGTGGACAGGAGCTTTGATGTATAATCCCATGTATTTGAAACAAATTAGCATAATCATGATTGAAGAACTCAGAACCATTGTCTGACCTAAAACACTTGATCATTTGACCAAATTGGGTTTTCACCATAATAATGAAATTTTTGAGGATTGTAATGACATCAAACTTAAGATGTAACAGGAAAATCCAAATCCACCTAGAATGATCATCAACCACTATGAGAAAATATCTCTTTCCATTATATGTAGGAACTTTATAGGGTCCCCAAATATCCATACGTATCAAATCAAAAACATGATCTACCATGCTACTACTAACTGGAAAAGGTGTCCTAGCTTGCCTTAATAATGGACATATTCCACATGGGCTTATTTTTGCTCTACTACTGCTATTAAGACTAGGAATATTCTTGAGAACTTAAACTGGAACATGTCACATCCTCTTGTGTCATAGCTCAACTTCATTCCTGTGAGCAGCCATTACTAAGGATTTAACTGTATTCTTATTTCTTCTTTGAGAATGCACCACATATAAACCTTTTTTCCTCTTTACCAATCTCCTTCACCCTCCCAGTAAAGAGATCCTGAAAGATGCAAAAATTTGGAAAGAATACAGCACAACAGTTTAAAGCTTTTGTCAATTGAGAAACAAACAAAAGGTTAAACTTGAAAGCTGGTACACATAAGACATTGTTAATGGTATCACCTCCATCTAATTGACAACTACCAACATGTGACACCTTAGTAGATTCTCCAGTAGGCAGCTGTACATTTCTTGCATTACCTACTAACAATTTGTCATGTAAAATTTGTTCATTACCAACCATATGGTTTGTGGCTCAAGCATCTACTATCCACTTCTCATCAGCCTTTTGTTCACAAGTGACATTACCTGCCATATGTGCACTGGCAGAGGATTCAAAGACTGATGTCTTGTTCAATAGGTTTAGGATCTGACTGTACTGTTCAGGAGTGAACATCTACATAGGTTCTAAGTTTTGTTGTCCCTGATGAGTGTGCTGCTCAGAGGTGAACCCTTGCATAGGTCCCAAATTATGCTGCTCCTGAGTCATCATGATTGAAGAAGGTGAGATCTACTGGTTCTTTGAACTTCTTACCATATTAGCTCTTTTTAAGGCTTAAAAACTCCCGGATAACCTATCAGTTTGTAGCAATTGGCCTTCAAATGCCCCTTCTTATTGCAGTAATCACGTTTTATCAACTTATAACATTCTTCCTTCGTGTGGACTTTCAAGTGACAGAAATCACATGCAATGTTGAAGTTTCTTCTTTGCTTTTGACCAAGTTTAGAACTAAATAATGATGTAGGATCTATAGACTCAGCACAGTAACTACTTCCTGCTACTAACTTTTGACTTTCATCCTGAAGGATCATAGCATAAGCTTGATGGACTGTAGGAATTTTAGATTTTATTAAGGTTTGGCCAAGTGCTTGGCATTGCCATCTTTTAATCCCATTAGGAATTTCCATAAACGTTGATACTCCTGAGGTTCACTGAATTTCTTTAATTTATCACAGCAAATAGGAGGAGGCATAATTGACTCCTATTCATCCCACAAGTCTTTCAATTTCAAGTAATAAATCGAAATAGAGGATGTACCTTGTGTCAATATAAAAATCTCCCTGTGTAGGTAGTACATTCATGATGCATTCACTTTATTGAAATGTTCCCGAAGATCCGACCAAATTGCATGTGCACTTGACCGGAACAATACTCCACTCAACAAATTGCGACTCACATTATGCATGATCCGCGATTTCACAATAGCATTGCAGTGATCCCATAGATTTTCATATTTATATCCATAAGTATCATGAGTTATCGATCCGTCTATAAATCCTAATTTGTTCCGTGTAAGCAACGAAACTTCCATCGCTTGGCTCCAAATCGTATAGTTTTCCATTCCTAGTAGCTGAAAGCCAAGAGATAATGCTCCTGATGTGTCAGAAGGATGCAAATACAATGGATGATTGTGATCTATCACAATCGTAGATTGATCTGTGACTTTGTCTCTGATCATGAGTTTTTAGGGTTCCGACGAGTTATTGATGATTCCGATTGAAAATTTTGAGAAATGAACCACGAACCTCTCGTTTTCAACAATTCTCAATAAAACCTCAAAATTAAATTATCTGAATGCTCTGGTACCATGTCAATTTTATGAATTTGCACGAGTATAAATGAACTGAAGAACTCAGTTCTCGTATGAGAGGAAGAACAGAGCAGAGAGAGAGAGAAATGAGAGGAAAAAATCTCAATTTCTGTTATGTCCAAAACACTGTATACTGTTACAGCTAAAACCACCAATCACCGACTAACTATCATGTTAACCACATTAACATCTAACTATAGTTACTACTAATCTAGCTATGTTTAAGTTAATTAATCCTATATAGTTAACCTAGATCATGACACGTATTACATATCTCATCACCATACAACATAGTCGGTCTAATCACTACTCTATAGAGCTTACCCTTAAGTCCAGGTGGCACATTCTTATCACACAAAACCCCCAAAGCATAGCATCCATCTCATACAGCTCGCTCTAATACGATGAGTCACATCTTCGTCAATCTCCCCGATGCCTTGAATAATAGACCCAAGATACTTGAAACTATCTCTTTTGGGAACAAATTGAGTACCAATCTTCATTTACACTCCTTCTTCATGCGTCCCATCACTGAACTTGCACTCAAAGTACTCAGTTTTTGACCCACTCAACTTGAAACCCTTAGATTCTAGTGTATGTCTCCAAACTTCCAATCTAGCGTTAACTTTGTCTCGCATCTTGTCAATCAGGACTATGTCATTAGAGAATAGTATACACCATGGCACCTCCCTTGTATGTGTCGAGTCAGCACCTCTAACACTAAGGCAAACAAAAATGGACTAAGAGAATCCCTCATGCAACCCCATCTCCACTTGGAAATGATCTGAGCCTCTCACATTCCTCACCCGAGTCTTCACTCCCTTGTACATGTCCTTAATCACCCTAATGTGCGCCACTGGAACACCGCTAGCTTCCATACATCTCCATAGGACCTCTCTCGAGGCCTTATCATAGGTCTTCTCTAGGTCTATGAATACCATATGCAAGTCCTTCTTGCTCTACTTATATTACTCTATTAATCTCTTCACAAGGTGAATGGCTTCTGTAGTAGACCATCCTAGCATAAATTTGAATTGGTTCTTGGAAATAGTAACACTACATCGCACCCTCCTCTCCACCACCCTCTCCTAAATTTTCATATTATGACTCAACAACTTGATACCCCTATTGTTGTTGCAGTCCTGGATATCACATTTGTTTTATACAACAGGATCATCAAACTCCACCACCAATCTATGGTCATCTTCTTCATCCTGAAAATGACGTTAAACAACCTAGTAAGCCACTCCAAGCCAACCCGACCCACTTCCTTCCAATTCCACTAGGATCTTGTCAGGATCAGTTACTTTACCCCTGCTCATCTTCCGCATTGCCCCCTCAACCTCTACGCTACTAATACACCTACAAAACAAAAAATCCCTCTGAATCCCGGAGTTTTCCAACTCTCATACCACGATGTTCATGTCCCCTCCCTCGTTCAAGAGTTTATGGAAGTAATCTTTCCATCTACGCTTGATACATGCCTCTTCCACCAGAACCTTACCATTTTCGTCTTTGATGCACCGCACTTGGTCTAGGTCCCGAGCCTTCCTCTCCCCAATCTTGGCTAACATGTACAGTTTCCTGTCTCCTCCTTTGCCCCCAAGATCCTCATACTATCACTCAAAATCTGCAGTCTTAGCCGCCGTGATTTCCCATTTTGCCTATTTCCTTGCCTTCTTATAACATTCCCTACACGTCCTCTTCTCCTCCTCATCCGTGCTCTCCACTAGCTTCAGATATGCCGCTTTCTTGGCTTCCACTTTTCCTTGGACCTCCTCATTCCACCACCAGTCTCCTTTGTGGCCTCCCGAATAACCCTTCGTTACTCCTAACACCTCTCTAGCAGCTTCCTTAATGCAGTTAGCTGTCGTGGTCCACATACTACTCGCATCTCCACTGCTCCTCCAGGCCTCCATGGCCAACAACTTCTCCCCCAACTCCTGAGCATTTGCCTTAATCAAGGCTCCCGGAAATAATTATCTAGTATTTTATAAATCGTTCTTTCTTATATATAAATTATAAACACTTAATATGCTATCAAAAATGAATGCTTGAAAAGCTCGTGAATGTTAGCAACGTAGGATAATATTGTTATTTGTTCAAGTTTTACCTGCATATCACGAATTTCATGATAGTATTTACCACGACTCAGAAGCAAAGGGTTTCACTAAAGGGAATAAGAAAGAAGAGACATTCAATTGATCAACACTCGAGAAAATAGGACCATGATATCATGGGTGAGAAAAAAATACTCTCTCCGTTTCAATTTATATGAACCCATTTGAATGGGCATGGAGTTTAAGAAAAGAGAGAAGACATTTGAACTTGTGGTGTAAAATGAAACATATATATTTAGTGTGGCTAAAAATCAGAGCATAAAGGTAAATTGTTTCCAAATAAGGAAAATGGTCATTCTTTTTGGTATAGACTAAAAAGGAAATAAGTTCACATAAATTGAAACGGAGAGAGTAGTTGTTAAGGGTGACACTGGCAAAGGCAAGATGGATTTTAACCAAGGGATTCAACATCTACTATATATACATAATAACAAATTTGATCTTATATATACAATGTGATTTTCTGCCCAAGAAGGTTCGGACACCCATCCGCCCCTGAAGGGTGGTAAAACAAACAAAGGCGGATCCAGGATTTAAACTCTATTGGTTCAACTTTTAAGATTTTTAACATTGAACCCATTATATTTTTAAATTTATGGGTTCAAATCTATTATTTTTGCAATTTCAATGAATTTTCACACATAAATTTCTACTCCGCGTCAAAAGTTATGGGCTCAATTGAGCCCATAACTACCACATTGCATCCTCCTCTCAAACCAAACCATACAATAACCCTAATAAGCATAACCAAGTATGTCGCTCCTAAAAGTATAACCCTGTATTTCTTCTAGAGAATCTCCTAATTATTCCTAAAAAAATTAAAAGAGATTCTTTAACCAGAAAGAATTCAACAAAATAGGAAAATGGAGGCGAATTATAGTGTGACAAGGCGTTCAAGTATTTGTCTAACCTGTTGAATACGGGCAAGGCATCAAAGGTAATCAGCCTTCCATAAAGGAAATACGAAGCAAATGTAATAAGGTTGCTACAGGAGGTGAAAGGGGAGTGTATACGGTCAAAATCATATGCCCCCGATTTTGTAGGCTCGAGAAGTCGCATCGAGGACAAAAGGTCGATATAGACCAAGCTCGGGCTCGAAGGTAGAATCAGTGGTGGATCTAGAGAGTAATATATGGGTTCCCGGGAACCCAATAACTTTTGCATAGAATCTATAATTTTTTACTAAAAATCCCATTAAATATCTATAAATATCTAACTGTGAACCCAGTTATTATTATCTATTAATTTGAGATTATGACAGGAACTCATAAATTTCAAATTCCGGATCAGCCTCTGGGTAGAATAAGAGGCTCGAAGACCTAAGTGCTTGAGGAACCTTGGAGCTAAGTACGACTGACTCCGAGATAGTGCCGTTATGAGTTTGTTACAAAATGATAAGAATCCGACCACGTCCCTAAGATCATGGCGTAAATTCCAGAATAGATTTGTATGAATTAGTACAAATCCGTACTAGGGGGTTATACAACTATCCCAATAAGATTCCTTACTGTAAATAGAAATGTACCTTATTTAGGGTTTCCCTATTATATAAAGGGGACCCCAATCATTTGTAAAGATCATCTAATCATTGGCAAAGAATATACTCTCTACTTTTCGCTCATTGTTCATCAGAATTGTCCTTTAGCTTTATTATTCTTGCTTTATTGTTCTTGACCAATCTCGAGGTCACTTGGGCTCGAGGTCAAGACTGACTCATCTACTGGTTTGGTCTTACTTATTTCTTTCATATATACTTTAGATTTCTTGATTATTAAATGGTATTGAACTGAATCACATATCTTTAAAACCACAAATCAAGTTTAGTTGTTACTCGTATTTTTAAGGTAAATAGTTTGGCGCCAACCGTGGAGCTAAAGATAATAGTGTTTATTTCAATACTGATTTTGATAACGCACATTATTTTCACACTTGTTCTTGTCAAAGATTCTTTGATTTCAGGATAAAACATGTCAAACTCTCAAAATGAATCCGTACACGGCGGTGACGGTCTTGGGTTCCACGGAGAAAATGACAACATAATTGCTCCAGGAGTCGATATACCACCGATAAACCCTAGGGAAGTGCCAAATGTGGAGCCACTGGATGTTAGTTCACACATTGCTTTGAATGCGGATCTAGTCGCAGACCCTGGAGCAAGTGTACGCAGAGAAGTTAGATCTGGGGGCCAAGGAACACAAGGTATAGGAGATGGGGAAGTTAGCCTCCAAGTGATATTCGAGATGCTCCAAGCTCAACAGATTGCCATCGCTCAACTTCAGAGTCAGAATAAAACTCTGAGTATAGCTGAACCAGGAAATACTCCACGTGCTGAACCGGCGCCAAAGAGGTCAAACGAAAATAGCTCGGGGACTTACCCCACCATTATGAGGATGTACGAAGAGCTTACCAAGAGGATCAAGTCTGGGGAAAAGAAGATTGAGGACAATGACAAAAAGGTGGAGACTTATAACTCCCGTATTGATCAAATACCGGGGGCACCCCCGATCTTGAAAGGTTTAGATGCCAAAAAGTTCATACAAAAACCATTCCCTCAAAGCGCAGCCTGATGCCCATTCATAAAAAGTTGTGCATGCCCAATATACCCAAATATAACGGGCAAACCGATCCTAATGAGCATATTACTTCATACACTTGCAGGATCAAAGGGAATGACTTGAATGATGATGAGATATATTCAGTATTGTTGAAAATGTTTGGGGAAACATTGTAGAAAGGAGCCATGATTTGGTACCACAACTTGCCCCCGAACTCTATCGATTCGTTTGCTATGTTAGCATATACCTTCGTGAAAGCACATGCCGGGGCCATAAAGGTGGCAATAAGGAAATCAGACATTTTAAGATAAAATAGAGGAACGACGAAATGTTAAGGGAGTTCGTGTCCAGGTTTCAGATGGAGCAGATGGAATTACTACCAGTCTCGGATGATTGGGAAGTGGAAGCGTTTATGTAAGGTTTGAACGAGCAGAGTTTGATCGCGGCTCGATAATTGAAGTAGAACCTGATCGAATATCCAAGTGTGATGTGGTCAGACGTGCATAATCGTTATCAATCAAAGATCAGGGTCGAGGAAGACCAGTTGGAAGCTCCCTCGGGCTCAGTTCATCCTAATAGATTGGCAGCCAAGCCCCCAAGGGATACAAACAGGGAATCAAGGTCGAACAAGGAACGGTATCAACTATATGTTGATCGGAGAAATAATGGTTCGGGCCGTAAGGATTAGAGAAATGATCGAGGTCAAAGCTCTCGAGGACTCATAAGTAAGAATGGGTTCGATAAGCATACCGACCCCGCAAAGGCACTTCGATTGTCGGAGTATAATTTCAGCGTAGATGCATCGGGGATTATGTCAGCTATTGGAAGAATCAAAGACACCTGGTGACCCAGGCCTATACAAACCGATCCTTCTCAAAAGAATCTAAACTTGATGTGTAATTATCATGGCACACATGGCCATAGAACCGAAGTCTGTAGGCATCTAAGGGAGGAGCTAGCTCGGTTGTTCAACGAGGGTCACCTTCGAGAATTTCTCAGTGATCGAGCTAAGAACCATTTCAGAGAGAGAGATGTAAGCAGGAAAAATGAGCAGAAAGAACCACAACATGTAATCCATATGTTCGTCGGCGATGTCGATGTCCCACAAAGACCTGTATTCAAACGCACCAAGGTGTCGATCACCAGAGAAAAATGGACTCGGAGCTATATGCCCGAGGACGTCCTATCATTCTACGACGAGGAAGCAGAAGGCATATCTCAGCCACATAATGACACCCTGGTAATTTCTATTCTTTTAAATAAAATTCAAGTTAAACGTATTCTAGTGGATCCAGGTAGCTCAGCAAACATAATTAGATCGAGGGTCGTAGAACAGCTCGGCCTATAAGATCAGATTGTACCTGCATCCTGGGTCCTGAACGGTTTCAACATGGAAAGAGAAACACCAAAGGGGGAGATAATCCTACAAGTAAACGTAGTCGGGACCATACAAGATACAAAATTCCATTTCATCAAAGGTGACATGAGATTAATGCACTCCTCGGGAGACCACGGATACACAACATGAGGGCAGTACCTTCAACTCTTCATCAGATGATGAAGTTCCCAATAGTGGATGGCGTGAAAATGGTTTACGGAGAGTAACATGATGCAACGGAAATATTTGTGGTTGATGAAGTGACGCCAATACCAGAGCCTTCGACCTCGGAAAAGTCAAACACCAAAGGTATGCATGCGGTCAAATAGCAATCATCGATCCCAGCCCCGATCGAGCCAGAGGAACAAGTAATCGAAGAAGAAGAAGAGGATTTCCTTACTCCTCGAACCTTCGTTGTTCCCGAAGAATCAGACGCAACCAAATCAACGGTCGGGGAACTGGAGCAGGTCATACTGATCGAATACATGTCCGAGAGAAAGGTATGCCTGGGAATGGGATTAACCCCCGAACTCAAAAAAACGCATTCAATTTTTTATTGATAATATGAATTTCTTTGCTTGGTCCCATTTAGATATGACATGGATTCCATCGGAAATAACAACGCATCGGCTGAGCCTCGACCCCAGGTTCAAACTGGTAAAGCAAAAAAGGAGGCCCCAGTCCGAGGTGAAGCATGCATTCATAAAGGACGAGGTAACCAAACTTCTTAAAATAGGGTCTATTCGGTAGGTAAAGTACCCCGAATGGCTTGCCAACGTAGTTGTAGTTCCTAAAAAAGGAAACAAACTTAGAATGTGCGTAGATTACAAGGATTTAAATAAGGCATACCCAAAAGACTCTTTCTCATTGCCCAACATCGATCATATGATTGATGCCACGGCTGGCCATGAGATCCTAACTTTTCTCAATGCCTACTCCGGGTACAATCAAATTTAGATGAACCTGGAGGACCAGGAAAAGACCTCATTTATCACTAAGTTTGGAACGTACTGTTACAATGTAATGCCTTTTGGGCTAAAAAATGTTGGAGCCACATACCAACACTTAGTTAACAAGATTTTCGAGGAACAAATAGGTAAATCGATGGAAGTTAACATTGATGATATGTTGGTTAAGTCCCTGTGTGCAAAGGACCATTTAACTCATTTGTAGGAAACATTCAAAATCTTGAGGAAGTAAAACATGAAGCTTAACCTGGGAAAATGCACCTTCAGGGTCGGCTCGGGTAAGTTCACCGGCTTCATGGTATCGAATCGGAGTATCGAAATCAACCCCGTCAAGATCAAGGCCATCGAGGATATCACGATCGTTGATAGTGTGAAGGTCGTGCCAAGGATAACAGGATGAATAGCCACCTTAGGTTGGTTCATTTCGAGGTCATCAGATCGGAGTCATAGGTTTGTTTCCTTGCTAAAAAAGAAAAAAGATTTCACGTGGACCCCGGAATGCCAGCAAGCCTTAGAAGAATTAAAGCAATACTTATCGAGCCCGCCTTTGCTTCACACCCCGAAGGTAGATGAAAAGCTTTACTTATATTTGGCAGTGTTTGAGATAGCAGTAAGTGGGGTACTTGTTCGAGAAGAGCAAGGTACGCAATTCCTTGTTTATTATGTAAGCCGAACTCTATGACACGCTGAAACTAGATACCCTCACTTAGAAAAATTAGCAATTGCATTGATAAGCGCATCTAGAAAACTAAAGACATATTTTCAGTGTCATCCCATATGTGTGTTAACCACTTATCCTCTTCGAAATGTTTTGCATAAGCCTGAAATATCGGGCCTATTGGCCAAGTGGGCTGTCGAACTTAGCGGGCACGATATCGAATATCAACCCCGAACGACCATCAAGTCTCAAATCCTGGCTGACTTCATGGTCGATTTTATGCCGACCCTCGTACCCGAAGTGAAGAAAGAATTCCTGCTAAAATCGGGTACATCATCGGGGGTATGGACCTTTTTTACGGACGGTGCCTCGAATATGAAGGGATCTGGGCTTGGCATTGGCTTGAAGCCACCTACAGGTAGTACCATTAGACAATATATCAAAACTTCTAGATTGACTAATAATGAGGCCGAGTATGAGGCCATGATTGCAGGTCTCGAGCTAGCTAAGAGCTTAGGGGCAGAGGTCATTGAAGCCAAGTGCGATTCACTGTTAGTGTTAAACCAAGTAAACAAAAGTTTTGAAGTTCGAGAGGATAGGATGCAACGGTACTTAGATAAGCTGCAGGTAACTTTGCACCACTTCAAGGAGTGGACTCTGGATCATGTGCCTCAAGAACAAAGTAGCGAGGCTGATGCACTTGCTAATTTGGGATCCTCGGTTGAAGAAGATGATATCGTCCTAGGGACTGTTGTCCAGTTATCGAGGTCTATGATTGAAGAGGGTTATGTCGAAATAAACTCTACAAGTTTGACTTGGGATTGGAGAAATAAGTATATCGATTATTTAAAAAATGGAAAGCTCGCATCGGATAATAAAGAGTCGAGAGCTCTACGAACCAAGGCCGCTAGGTTCACATTGGATGGAGATGGAACATTGTACAGTAGAACTTTTGATAGACCGTTGGCGGTGTGTTTGGGTCTGGGGCACATCGATTATGTTCTACGAGAAATCCACGAAGGCATCTGTGGTAATCACTCCGGCACCGAGTCTTTGAATCGCAAAATTATCAGAGCAGGGTACTGCTTGGATAGCATGGAAAAACATGCTAAGGAGTTCGTTAAAAAGTGTGATAAATGTCAAAGGTTCGCACCAATGATTCATCAGCCCGGAAAGCAAGAACACTCAGTCCTGTCCCCGTGGCCTTTCATGAAATGAGGAATGGACATAGTCGGCACTCTACCAATGGCACCATGTAAAGCTAAATTTATTTTGTTTATGACTGATTATTTTTCTAAATGGGTGGAAGCATAGGCCTTCGAGAAGGTCAGAGAAAAGAAAGTTATTGACTTCATCTGGGACCACATCATACATTGGTTCTGTATGCCTGCCGAGATTATATGTGACAACAGAAAACAATTCGTCAGAAGCAAGGTGATAGAGTTCCTCGAAGCACATAAAATAAAGAGGATTTTATCAACACTGTACCACCCAACTGGAAATGGAGAGGACGAGTAACAAACAAAACTATCATTCAAAACCTAAAGAAAAGGTTGGACGATGCAAAGGGAAAATGGAGAGAAGTTCTACCCGAGGTCCTTTGGGCATATCGAACAACATCGAAGTCTAGCACAGGGGCTACCCCGTTCTCTTTAGTATATGGCTCCGAGGCCCTAATCCCTGTCGAGGTCGGAGAACCTAGCGCCAGGTTTCGACATGCATCAGAGGAGTCAAATCACGAGGCCATGAATACTAGCCTCGAGCTAGTAGATGAAAAATGAGAGGCACCACTTGTTCGGATGGCCGCGCAAAAGCAAAGAATCGAGAGATACTACAATAGAAGGATCAACCTTTGACACTTTTGAATCGGGGACTTAGTTCTATGAAAAGTCACCCTCATTACCCGAGACCCAAATGAAGGGAAACTAGGCCCAATTTGGGAGGGATCGTACCGAGTCATCGGAGTTATCGGTAAAGGATCTTTCAAACTTAGCACGATGGAAGGTAAACAACTGGCAAACAATTGGAACGTATCACTACTCAAATGATACTATTGCTAAGGTATGACTTTCTCCTTTTGTCCGTTTGAATTTGAAACCAATCCATTGCAGGTGACCGATGAAAGATATCAAAGACACATTTCTACATAAAGGCCTTAGGTTTTAAAGCACGCGTTGCACTCTTTTTCCCTTAGATCGGATTTTGTCCCAAATGGGTTTTACCGGCGAGGCTTTTAACGAGGCAACAACTATGTGCTACCTATGGAGAACTCAACAGTATCCAAGGCTTCTTTTCAATCAACCTCGAATATTGGGGGGCATCACCCTCGGAGGATATATTTTCGAGGAAAATACTTCACGCCAAAAGGGCCCTCGATAGGAGAACTTTGTAATGGGCCAAACTGTCAGATGAACCGTGTCCATATAGAATAATCGATCCCCGACGGCAAAACATGTACGCATGTATCAATTATTCAAAGAAACATTCTTTCTATATCAAAACACTTTGTGTCTCAAAGAAGTCTACTATTATACGAGCTTTACACTTATAATTCTACGAGAAACGGCCCAAGGGCCAGAACGCAAATACACCCTGAATACTCGTGGATTGTTATCAACAGTCAACATATCCGAGTCATCGAAAACTTGAAGTCATAAGACCTAAAGAGGCATCCCCTCAATATAAAGGCCAAGCCCATCATACTCGGGGACTAACCTTTCGAACAAATTCGAAAGGTTATCGGGAAACAAGTCCGAGAGACATACCCTAAGGCTACGGCCATATTAAAGACTACAATCATATAAAAAGGCTACGGCCGAAATAATGCAGCTCGGAGACGTCTGACTTCCTCCATAAATTAAAGGCCTTCAAACACTTTGAAAAAACCGATTAAATCGGGCTACCCTCGGCCAAAGCAAATGATGAAGGGCTTCGATAAAATCAGCCCTCAAATAATTTAAAGGCTTCGATAACATCAAACTTCGAAAAAAACTCAAGAGGTATTCGATTATGTATACACAATAAAATTACAAATAAGGTTCTAATCTGTCGAACCTTCAAAAAAACCCAACGGGTACAAAAAACACATGCTAAGGCATAGAAATATTTTCACTAAGTCTTTTAGCCAAAAAGAGGGAAAAATTATAGCCGTTTTAAAGGCCGAATTGGCCTAACCTAAAGAGCCTAAAGGCCGATATAAAAGAGCCTAGGGTCCAAAACATGTAGGGTTCGAGACAATGATCTCACTCAACTCGGACTCAAGAGTCCCATCATCCCGAGTTCGCGTCAAATCAGCTTAAGCTTAGATCGAGGATTAACAAAAATCTTAAGAGGTATTCTATTATAAAGATCGCCCATTGATCGTTAAAAAACCTAAGGGTTTATTATACTCTGAGTCCAAGCCAATATTTGGACTGACCATTAGAATTATAACATCATTTTTTTCCACAAATGAAGACGAAACAAAATTTAATTCAAATCGAAGATGAAGCAAAGGGATTCTTTATAAGAGATGTTTATCTTCGAGAACTGCATCTCTGGAAGCCACATCTTCGGGAGCTGCATCTTCGGGAGCTGCATCTTCGGGAGCCGCGTCCTCGGGAACCTCCTCCTCGGGGACTTCATCTTCATCTCCTCCGCTCTCGAAGCCACTAGATGAATCCTCGTCATCAGAGAGAAAAGCGACAGCCTCTTCCTCCAAAGTCTTTGCTTTTTCAATGTCAGCATAGAGGTCGAAGCCACGAGCGTGCACCTCCTCGAGGGTTTATCTACGGGACTGCTGCTTGGCGTGGTCGAGAGCACATGATAACATAACTTTGGCCACATCAGAGATCTCCTTTGCCCGAGTGTTACTAACTTCAGCGTCAGCTCTGTACGAAGACACAAATGCCTCTACATCAGATTTGGCCTTTGCAAGCTAAGCGACAGATTTAGCTTCGAGCTCCTCGATTTTGCGGCTTCGGGCCAGGCTTTCTTCCTTTACACCTTGAAGTTGGAGTTCAATTGAAGTCAGCTGCTCCCGAAGTGTATCTTTCTCCGAGGCGAGACGGTCCATGTGTTGTTTCCACCCTAGGGTGTCAGCCTCTTTCATCTTGATCTCCTCTCGAAATGACTCCACCAGTTCGCCATTCTGCTAGGCCTGCAAAGTTGAAATGTTAGTCGCCAAATCAAGTAAATGCATAACAGACCCTCAAAGGCTATATTACCTTTTTAATAAGCTCGGTCTGTTCTTGACAAGCCTTCGCCAACTCGGCTCGGAGATCGCTGATCCCCCCCCCTTTTTGATGTAGAGGATCTTAAGGTTGTCCCTTTATTCCATGAGCTTCTTGAGTTCGGCTTCGCATCAAGCAAGCTCGGCCCGAGATTTGGCAAATGCTTGTCGGTGAAGTGATACGACCTTCTCACAAAGAAAAGGAGTTAGGATTAGAAAGGTAAAAATTAAATTCGAAGCGTGGTTTTGAAGACAAAACTTACTTGTTTGAGAAGCTTTTCGGCCTCATCAAAAATAAATGAGGCGTCAGGATCGGGGCCATCTTCGAGCCATGCAAGGCACTCCTGAAAAATATCACTCCCTGGGTTGTTCCCACATCAGGAGTCCTCATGGCCTGGGCATCTCGGAATTGCACCTCGTAGAACACCGGGCCTTACGGTGAATCATCTACGTTGATTACCCTAAGTGATTCACTTGGGATGTTATCCTGTCTTTGAAGGGCCTCAAAACCGGGTCTCTCGGTCTCACCCTCCAAATGACCTCCAAGATGAGGTGTTCCTTTCTAGCCCGATGGCTCGGGGACCTTGCTCGAACTCCCCTCCGAGATTTCTTCAGTTCGAGAGTGAACCGCATCAGCCACCATCGGTTCAGCAGTCTTCAAAGCATCAGTGCTTCCTCATCTCCGAACTACAAACAGACAGTCGTCATCTTCGCCTCTTCATCCTCATCCCCAAGGCGATGGGTTGTTTCTGGAGACATGACAACAATATCGGCCTTAGGCTTTCGAGCCTTGCTTTTCTTTAGCTTCGGGGAATTTTCAGGCGACCCCCTCCTTCTTTTCTTTTCCTTGGAAGGCTTTGGGATCTCTTCCTCACCGAGCGGGGACGACCGCATAGCAATGGCGTCTCCGAGGTCTGCATAAAGATAAAGTAAGTATTTAACTAAGAAACATAAGTATGCAAACAAGAGAACTCACCATGGTTTTTAGCCTCCCATCGACCCTTGGCCAGGTCACGCCAGTTGCGCTCCGCGTATGAAGAAGTAGAGGCCAGTTGCCGAACCCAACCTTCGAGGTCTGGGACCGTGCCAGGAAACCAAGCAACAACTACATCATCAAAAAGGGATCAGATCGAGAAAGGGATGAGGTCGAGAAAGAGTATGGAAAGCAGAATATGAAGTCACAATCAATGAACCTATACTTACGTTTCATGTTCCATTCCTCGGGGAATGGCATCCTCTCAGCAGGAATCGGGTCGGAGGTCCTGATTCGGAGAAACCGGCTCATCCATCATCGGTCCTTATCCTCATCGATGCTGGAGAAGAGAGATTTCATAGAATGACATTGTAGCTTTATCAGACCACCTCGATAAAGGCAAGGGCTGTATAGTCTGATCAGGTGGTCGAGGGTAAAAGGCATTCCCTCGACCAATCTCGAGAAGTATCTGATTAGGTTGACGATGCGCCAGAATGAAGGGTAGATCTAGCCAAGCGTCACCTGGTATTGTTGGCAAAAATCAAGAATCACTGGGTCTATGGGACACAGAGTTGGATCTGCAGGACCCAACGTGAATGTGTAGGTATACACGCTTAAGTACCCTGCCTTATGAGTAGTGATGTCCTCTTCAGGGGAAGGGATCACCACATCTTTGTTCTCCCAGTTGCAGTCCTTTTTCACCTGCTCAAGCTCATGTTTGGTTATCAAGCAGATGTATCGGGACATGGACTCACATCAGACATGGGCTCACATCGGCCTGGTGTCGATGAAGGTTTATCGATTTTGAAATTGGATGTTAGTTCGCACGGCGAGGGAATACACTCCTCAATACGAGGTGGCACCACCGTTCTACTCTTGGCCGGTCGCGATGATGAAGAGGCTTTTTCGTTTTTGGGGAACAGTTTTAGATGTTTTAGCCATTGTGGTTTAGAAATTCAAAAGAGGAGAAAGAGTAGATGTTGTAGTAAGAGCAAATTGAGAAGAAGGTGAACTCAAAGAAGTTGAAGGAGCCAAAGAGATTTAAGAGTGATTTGAGAAGTAAAGTTTGCAAAAATTATGAAGTTGGCCTATTTATAGAGGTCGCTTAAGCGTTTTGGGGAAGCCAAATAGCCGACCATCAGTGGCCTCCAATGGATGGCCTTGGGAAACTGTGCAGATGCGACCTTTCAGTCACTTCAATCGCTGACGTCACGAGATTGGCATCATGATCGAGGCATCGAAGGGTTGAGAATCAAATCGTTTCTTATCATTTTATTCTAAGAAACGCGGGGACTATCTGTATACGGTCAAAATCATATGCCTCCAATTTTGTAGGCTCGAGAAGTCGCATCGAGGACAAAAGGTCGATCTAGACCAAGCTCGGGCTTGAAGACCTAAGTGCTCGAGGAACCTCAGAGCCAAGTACGACCGACTCCGAGACAGTGCCGTTATGAGTTTATTACAGAAGGATAAGATTCCCGCCACATCCCTAAGATCATGGTGTAAATTCTGAAATAGATTTGTACGAATTAGTACAAATCCGTACTAGTCGGTTATACAGCTGTCCCAATAAGATTCCTTACTGATTTAGGATTTTCCTATTATATAAAGGGGACCCCAATCATTTGTAAAGATCATCTAATCATTGTCAAAGTATACTCTCTACTTTTCGCTCATTGTTCATCAGAATTGTCCTTTAGCTTTATTATTCTTGCTTTATTGTTCTTGACCAATCTCGAGGTCACTTAGGCTCGAGGATGAGATTGACTCATCTACTAGTTTGGTCTTACTTATTTCTTTCATCTATACTTCAAATTTCTTGATTATTAATTGGTATTGAACTGAATCACATATTTTGAAAATCACAAATCAGGTTTAATTGTTACTCATATTTTCGAGGTAAACAGGGATAAACTCAAGCGAAAGCTCAAGGCATTAAAACAGCAAAGAGTTTCAAAATTTGAAGGGAGAAAAGTTTTGGAGTTAATGTACTGGCCGAACTTGACCATAAATTTTGAGTTGTCTGGAAGGTCACTAGTGAATACAACCACTATATGAAAACCATCATATGTAGCCAATTATAATTGGTGGCTGGAAATAGTATCATGTTAGAATAATTGCAGAACAAAAATGCAGAAAGAATCATATGTCCAAGTCCCACGAACTTTCAGCAGTTAACTTTGGCATTTTAAGTTCGTCAGCCAAACAGAGAGATGCAGCAACCTGGAGCAAGAATAACTTAGTGTCAGAGTCTGGTTGCAGGGAGCGGAAAACAACATAAAAAATAAAGTATACTATTTTAGATGCTTTAGCTATCAAAAGATCAAACGAAGAGAACAAGTCAGCAACACAGATTGGCCAACTACAAATCTATCTGAAGTTTTAACTTTTTTTGGTATTACTATAACTCACACAAAACAAACATGATATAAATCATCATTATGTTAATTGCACATGTATTGTCTTCGATGACATAGTAAAAGAAAATGTCAAAAAAGGAAAAATAAACAAGAAACTGACTCTGCTTCTCTGATTTGCTATACAAGCAAATACCAGAGAATGCAGTTGGACACAGAATCAAAACATCAAACTTGTGCATGTTTTCAATTCTCAACATAAGCCTGGAAGAGGAAGTGTTGAATGACTCATTGCTCATATTAGTTGCTTGAAGGATGGTATGAGTCAATGAATTATCTAGAAAAACCACCTTTTCCTTCTTGGTAATAAGTGGATGATGGTATGTGTCACCCACAATAGCGGCTTGGTGGGAATTTAACATGACTAACGGGAAAGTTGACCCATTAACAGGACTAGGACTCACAAAGGGATGAGCCTGGACTGGCCCACACTCCTTGGCTAGCAGCACTGCTAGGGTTCCCAGATTGGACAGGATCAGAAGTCCTCCAAAAAGAGCTAGCAATTGGCTTACCAGATCTATAGCGTTAAGAATTTTCTCAATATTATACTTCTGATATTTAGCTCTTCCATATATTTTAAAAGTCTCGTTTTATAACTTCCACTTTTTTAACTCTTCCCCATCCTTTTTTAAGGGACAAGGTGATCATGGGACCAGCTTGCACACATCCGACTTAAACTCTTCCTTATCTTTTCAAAAACATTTTCTCATATTAATAATCACCTTACTTCTGGCTTTCCTATATCTTTTTGAAATCTCCCCTAAATATTTCCAAAAATTTACAACTTACCTTTATTTTTCTCTCATCTCTATTTTTCAAAATCTTCCTCTAACTATTTCCTCAAATTTACAATTTCTTTAAGCATTTTCTTAATTTGAATAGATATGGAAAAGCAAAAAATGAGAAGTTATAATAATTTATTCACTCTAACAAAAAAGAAAAGACACAACTAAATAACTGGCTCGAACAGGACCAACTAAATAACCTACAAGGGGCTCACTGCAGAAATAATATCATAATCACTTGTGCTTCCAAAATACAAAGAAGAAAAGTAACCAACAAATGAGTCAATAAAATGAATATCAGAAAGCAATTTTTCAATTACTAAACCATAAAAGGGAACCTCCATTCTTTTATACTTTCTTAGACTTGTAGCCTTGCAAGCTATTAATTGATCAATCACTATACTTATGATGTCTAGGAGCGATAAGACTTCTTAGGTTATCCCTTGCCTGCTGACTTGCAATTTATTACTTTGAAGAAAATGTCAAAGATTGTCAAGTTGTGGGCAGAAATTGATCAATGAAATAAACAAAACCTAGCAGAGCAAACAACTTGAAACAATTGACAAGTGACCCATTTTAAAACAAAGTAGTACAAAGAAAGTATGTACCACTCAGCACTTTGATAAACCAGACAAAGATAATATCGTCTTGCTTTTACGTGGAAGTGTAATAAAGAAAGGAACCAATGGGGAAGGCAACCTCTACAGAAAGAGTATGGAAAACTGGAGAAGATGTACTCCTAATTAAACAAATTTTGTATCAGTTCACTACCATCCTTTTATACTCCATTTCCTTGAGCTAACTTTTTCGACGGCTAACAATTCTATGTTGTGGATTCTCTCACAGTGCAAGCACTGCAGAGATGTCTGCAGGAACAATAGAACTAGCAGGCATTCATATAAATTTTGGCAGATTGAATCCTATCAAAGTGGAGTATAGGGTTCATTCTAATAGAATTGTGGAAGGTCACTTTGATTTCTTAAAGGCATGCATATTATTAGTAATATCCTCATTCTTCAATTTTGTACTAGGAGACAGTTTTGTTGTGAGTATCAATTGTCTCAAAACTCATCCTTCCTAATAAATAAATAAAACAGTCTCAAAACACGATCTTTATCCCCAGTAAAAGACAGCTTTCTTGTGAGTATCAATTGTCTGTACTTTCAATGCTTGTCCACCAACAAGGACTTTAACCAGCAAAAACAATCAACATGATATCAAATACTGAACTAATCAAAGTAATCTACGGAAAGGATTGCAGCTGACAAATAATTTTAGACATCAGACAGACAACCCCAATAGACATAAACAACCAATTTCAAATTGCAATACAAGGATCTAAACGTACTTTCATTACTCATTTAGTAAGGCAACCAACAAGATACTCATAAATCAATGAATCAAGCAAGCAATAACGTGTGAATCTCAAATTTGTTGATATCAGTTACGTAAATCATCCATATCCATTCTTCTCTATTTAGGTCCATAACAATGATTAACGATATAACTCAAACAACAAAATAATTGTACCTTAAATGATCCATTTAGCTTGGAGCTCCTCGACCATTCAAACCTCAAATTCTTACTCGTTGTTTGATACGTAGCCCTACACACATCATCCCCATAAACTTTACGCGACACTGCAAAATCCCAAGAATTCTTCGTCGTATCATAGCTTGGCTCAAAAGTAGTGAGTCCTCCATGAACATAATTGTACTTCAATTTACAACCTCTCGAACCCAGCACATGATTGGCTGACACCTTGTTCGCGGAATCAAACACCAATGTCCCATCCAGTATTGTCCGGTTATCTCCTCTAAAGTGAATGTAATTCAAATTCAATGGCTTCTCCAATACCCTAATTGAGTTCATAAATTGAAACCTAAAGTCCTGAAATCACAAAACTTCTACCTTAAAATAATAATCAAGACAAATTTTAAAACAAAAAGGACAAAATTGTTACACAAAAAAAAAATCTTTGAATTTATCCCACATAATGAGAAAAATAGGCTAATTCAATCGAGTTTAAGATTTTCTACTCCATCAGGTCACTTAAAGGTACAACAACAACAACAGCAACATACCCAGTGTAATCCCACAAGTGAAGCCTGGGAAAAGTAGATTATACGCAGATCTTATCCCTGCCTTTAAGAAGGCAAAAGTAACTACATTTAATAAGCAGTGACCGGCAACCAATAATAAATGATAAATAAACTGATATAACATGTTAAATTACACATATGGTGTAAAATTCTTAAGTTATCAGTGTATATAACTTAAGTTCATTCAGTAACCCTTTGTCCATTACTTTTTTGTGAAGTGGCAGAGTAGTCTCTTGTGCCACCAAAAAAACTTAAACAACTTAACTTTAAAACCGCAAATTTAACTATACAATGATTAAGTGATATCCTGCATCAATTAATTTAGCGTAAACATTTCCAATTTGTTAAACAATCAATACACAAATATATATCTTCCATTTTTTGGAGAAAAATTGAAAAACAAAAAATACAGAGTATTTTAAGTGGCATAATTTTATGCCACGATCCACTGTTTTCTTTTTTGGTGGAACATTTACGATTTTATGGAACGATCTACTGAGAATCTGAGATTCAGTTTATTACTAGTTCAATTTTATGTAAACAGAATATAAAATGGAAATAAAAAAAGATATAAGCGGCACCTTTTTGGGGACGTTGTAGTCGAAGATGAATGAACCGGGTTTTTCAACAGCGAGAGCTAAGCTGTTTAAGCTTGGACCGTTGACTACGGTAGCATCGGTCATAGAAGCACGCAGCTTAAAATCGCCGGCGTTGAAGACTATAGTTGCGGCGCCGGTAGCGGCGGCTTTGTCCGTCTCATATTTAGCTTTCAGTGACGCCTTCATCATTTTTGCCGTAAATTTTTTTTAATTGTTCGCGAGCGGGATAAAGATAGAATATAAGAGAGGATGGAATGTCATACTCATTTGGTTCCAAATTTTTTAAGCTTCTGCAACTTTCACTTTTCTAGCTTCCTCTATTCTCACGTCAACCTACCTAACTTTCAGTTTTGGGCCAAAAAATCTTTACCTACCACACGTGTTTCAGGTTCAAGCGATAATATTTTTTTTTATAATTGAATTCAGGTTTTGAAATTTAGTGTCTTACCTCAAATTAATGATTATATGATAAATTGGATTTAAAATATATATAAAGAGCTACTGAATTCATGTGAACTCACATAGTCACTCTTTCAAACTAGGTCTGCCCGTGTATACTTCATATGTATTTTCTCTACTCGATGATAATTTTAGAACTCACTAATTAGAGAAATTTGGATTCGCATTTGATAGACTCACTACGGGAGCAAAGTAGTCCTGTAAAAAAGTTTTTTATTTTTGGGAGTCAAACTCAAAAGTTCTAATTGAAGGTAGTATTGAATTTTGGGTGACAATATTGATTTTCAAAAATAAAATAAAAATATTAGTCAGCTACGTTATCAATTATCACTTGATAAAAGCTTTATTGTATAACATTGTTTGTGACTGTGAATGGCGCGCTTAGTTGTAATCGAAGTATATCATACTTATAGTTCACAGAAAACATAAATTAAGTTTGGGGCAAGGGTAAAGTCTGCGTATATACTATCCTCGCCAGACCCCACTTGTGAGATTTTACTGGGTTGTTGTTAAAAGTTCAAGTGCAAACAAACTTTAGAGAAAAAAAATGGATCTTAAAGCCTTGTCCCAAACTAGAATACAAATTTCGTATTTCCAAATACGTAACATAGATAGTACCAAACTAGAGTTTATTCTCCATGTTATAGAATTTATGTGTTTGAATGTGTTCCACATGCGTCGTCGTTAATCACGACGATGGAATACCTCTATTAAGGTTTACTTTAAAATGAATATAAGGATAGAAAATAGTAGGAGTTGTATTTCAAAGTCATCAGAAGGAGAGATAAAAATATGTTAAGAGGCCAATAACTAGCTAGGTGCATGTGACTTGTAATACAGTAAGAAACAATAAAGGGACACAAAAAGGATAGAAATATTGCACTCTTTCTAGTTCATATGAATAAGATCGTTTCAATTCTCATATGTATCTTTTAAAATAACGCATCTCAAATCAAGTCAATTCAATCAGAATAATTAGAGTACCCAGAAAGTACAATTTACTTCACTACTTGTGAATGCTATCATTTCAACTTGCGCATGCATATGTTCAAAAAAAGAATCTGAATTCATAACAATTCATTAGTTTAATTAGGACAATCTAGAAACATATGTTACTACATTACTTAGTTCATGGTCAAGAAATTTCAGTTTAGCTATTCGAATGCAGTTCCAAATAAACAAAATTGGTGGAGGGCAATGAAATCTGCAACTTATCAGCAACAAAGTCCAAATTGCAAAATAAAAGACAATGTATCAGTTTACACAGGCATATGAAAAATCCGATACATGAAATAACAAATGAATTTATTTGACCAAAACATAGTAAAACCTTCTTGGGCTAATCAATTAATGATGAGAAGAAAAAAATCTTAGCCAAGCATAATCAACTTCAGATCTTAAAATGCATAGCGCAATAATAAATAATAAAATAGAAGGAACATTTTATTTTGCTTGATGTTACAACCCTATCTTTGATAGGAAGAAGGAAAAAATAGTTTACATCCTTCGGAGGAGGAAATTGATGGAGAGACCCTTGAGAAGAAAAGTCTCCCTTCTATATATAGTTCTCAAGATTTTACTGTGTTCTTTGACCGACGTGTCCTTCACGTGACGATCTAGACGTCGTTACTCGAGTACTGTTCTTACTCGGCATTCATGGTCAATGATTGGACTGAGGTTGGTCGTGGTATTTCTCGTCATTTCGCCACTTAGGCGAGATCCCAGCTTGGTCGACCACTGTGGCTAGATTTTGACCCGTACAATTAGTCCCTCCGTCCGTCGAGGTCGTCCCTTGACGGGCTTGGCGAACGGACTTTGTAGATTCGAAGGCTAGGAAAAAATCGGACTGTTCATGCCTTGAATGAGGTCTTTAGATCGAAGCGATGGCGCAACGCTTCAGCGATGCTTTTGTTTCGTCGCGTTCGTTCGGAGTCGAAACATTGCATTGATTTGAAACGTCGTTTATGGTTACTGCCACTATGACACACGTTTCCTGGGGATTGAACCGTTTCATGCCTTATCAATGCTAATTGGCGACTCTTGGGTTTTCCACTTGGGGCATTCATATCCTTATAAATAGGGGAAAACATCAATTCACTGGCACACTTTCCTAGTTTATCAAAAGAATTTTGCAAATTTTCTTCTTCTACGATACTTCAGATTTTCGATTCTCTCTTGTTGGTCAGAAATTGGCATCTTTATCTTCTCTCTTACTTCCTTTGTTCATCATTCTATTCAATTGAGTCAAATGGCTGGTTCTTCTTCCCGTGCTGACGATCTTACCGCAGTTCCGGCGCCGGAAAATGATGTTCTTGTTCCCGGTAGGGTAGAAGTAGTAGAGGATGAGGAGGTTCTAACTGCGGCCAAAATATTGCCTCGTCCTAGGAAGTCGTGGACTGATTTCAATAGCCCTACCGGAGAAGAACCGGAACCCGTCTCCTCTATTATGAATGAGGCGGCGATTGCGGAGCTGAAGGTTAGGTGGGGGATTCCGTACCACATTGAGATGTTGTCGGCGGTGGGAGATGATATCATTCATTTCGACTGCCCAGGATATCGCGTGTTCTATGCATATCCTTTTATTGTCGAGTATATGCTTCCTCTCCCTTCCTTAGTAGTAGATTTTTGCCGTTTTTACGAGGTATGTCTGGCTCAACTTTCGCGGTACCTGTATAAACTGTTCCTTATGCTGCTCAAGTTCGCGGAGCTTGCCGGTCGGGAGATCACTCTGAGACATATGCTCAACATTTTTGCCCCTCAACTCATTCGAGGCACGATGATTCACATGCGATATAGAGGGACAAAGAGTCTGATGGTGAAGATGGACGATAGAGCCAATCGTTGTTTCTATGAAAACTACTTCTATGTGCGGACCGAGCACCTTGTGGCAGATTCTGCAGGGTTCCCTGAGAGATGGAACTTCGCACGTAAGTTTTTGTATCTTTTGTCGGAATAATAGTCGACCACTTTTCTTTGGGAAGTATTGAACTATTTTTGCTTTTGCAGCCGCGAGACTACCCCCTGTGACTATTGACGATATCCGCGAATGGGTGAATGCCATTCTTCTTATACGGCGAGAGTTCGCGAATGGTCATCCTTCTATGAGAAATATGGACGTAAGCCCCTTACTGGTAAGTAGTAGCCGCAATTTTTGTTTTCCACGTTGTAATTTGTCTTTGTTGCTTATACGACTTTTATCGTCATTAGGGAGAGTGCGAAGGGCGAGGACTCCTCCGCTTGTATTTCATCAGCCGACGTCTTCTGCTCGGCCCGTACTAAGGTCTGTTGTCCAGCCTACGGCAAGGGCTACTCAAGTTGGATCTATGGTCATAGCCGTGTGCACAGAAACTATCCCTCAATCTGGGGCTCCGACCCCTAGTTACTGCTCGACGAGGGAGTCTTCCCGTGCTGAGGACGGGGAAGGGCCGACAAAGAGACGATTAATGGAGTCCGAAACGGCTTCTTCTGTCACGACCCAAAAATCCCTCCGAAGGAGTCGTGATGACACCTAGTCTATAAACTAGGTAAGCCTAACATAAACTATATAACATCGATATTTACTAACTTTAAATTAAATTACTCTGGACAAATTACAATTACCAAAATTGGTGGTACAAGTCATAAGGTTTTCTAAGAGTAATTATAAAAAGTAAATACAACACTGTTCCAGAACGAGAAGGAATCAATGAAACGTAAATACAAACAAAGGTGACTCTGTGTGATGACCCGGCCAATCGTCTCATGATCTACCTCTCTGTTTTCCCCATTTCTGCTTCTTATACTTTGTTTATCCGTGTTATGTGGTATCGGGTTGCTCGGATCGAATCCGGAATGATTTTGGTAAAATTTGAGACACTTAGTCTCTTTTGAGGAAGGTTAAGTTGGAAAAGTCAATCGGATATTGACTTATATGTTAGAGGGCTCGGATGTGAGTTCCGAGGTTCAGATAGCTTCGGGAGGTGATTTAGGACTTAGAAGCACAATCGGAATGAGTTTTGGAGGTTCGGAGTAGATTTAGACTTGAATTGGCGAAATCAAATTTTTGGCGATTTCCGGTTGATAGGTGAGATTTTGATATAGGAGTCAGAATGGAATTTTGAGAGTTTCAGTAGTTCTGTTGTGTCATTTGGGATGTGTGTGCAAAATTTCAGGTCATTCGGACATGGTTTGGTTGGATTTTTTGATCAAAAGCGGAATTCGGAAGATTTTAGGAAGTTTGGCTTGAATCCGATGTGTTGAGGTTTATTTGATGTTGTTTGAGGTGTTTTGAAGATTGGTACTAGTTTGAATAAGGTGTTTGGATATGTTTGTGCTTTTGGTTGAGGTCCCGAGGGCCTCGGGGTGATTTCGGATGGTTGACGGGGAGTTCGAGGAATTGTTGCAGCTGCAGATTGTGCTGCTTCTGGCATTTTTCGCACCTGCAGATTGGGGACCGCAGGTGCGAAGTCGCATATGCGATAAAGGGGCCGCAAAAGAGGAATTTAGTAAGGTGTCAAGAAACCACAGAAGCGGTTATAGGTTCCGCACCTGCGATGTCGCAGATGCGGGAATGGCACCGCAGATGCGGAAAGTGGTGAGTTAAGTGATTTCCGCAGAAGTGGATGAACAACCGCAAATGCGGTACCGCAGAAGCGGTAAATAGGGCCCCAGATGCAAAAATTCCTGGGCAGAAGGTATAAATTGTGCTCTTCGCGATTTTGAGTTATTTTCACCATTTCTAATTCGGCTTGAGAGCTTTTTGGACAATTTGAAAGAGGGATTTCAAAGGAACTTCATTGAGGTAAGGAATTTGGACCTAAAACTCGTTCCTATGCTATTACTTCACGGATTAGAGATATGATTAGTGGAATTTAAGGGCTAAAATTGGGGAAACTAGGGCTTGGAAACTTAGACCTTTGCTTGAGGATTTGAAGGACCATTTGAGGTCGGATTTCAGAACTTTTGATATGTATGAACTCGTGGGGAGATGAGAAATCTATTGATGTAAAAATTATAGAATTCCAAGACATGGTCCCGGGGGTCGGATTTTGGTAATTTCAGGATTTTTGGTATTATTTGATTGTTTTCGCTTGGGCTTCATTCCCTTAGCATATTTTGACGCCGTAATTCTGATTTTGGATAGATTCGACATGAGTGGAGGTCGATTCAAGGGGCAAAGGCATCAGGGAGTAGTATTTTCACCGGTTTGAGGTAAGTAACCATTGTAAATCTGGAACTAAGGGTACAAACTCCGATATTTGACTTGTTTTGTTAAATGCGGTCAAGCACATGCTAGGTGATGAGTGTGTGGGCGTGCACCGGTAGGGATTGTGACTTGGTCCATCCCGTAGCGACTATTAAGCCGCGTATTTAATTTGGAATCTTATATTATTCCGTACTTTACTCATTTATACTGTATTATGGGTTGTACGACATGTGTTGGGGCCTTGTGCCGACCTGTTGAGACCTTTAGGGGCATTTTTACTGTTTTTCCTCACTTTACTTGTTGAAAGCATATCCTTAGTCATATTTTACTTGTTTAAATGTTTAAAAATGGTTTTATCACTCCACTTTTAATTGTGAGGACTGTTTGGGCAGAGTTCCCTAATTTCTATTGTTGTGCCCGAGAGGTTGTGAGGTTAATGACTGAGAGAGGTTTAGAACCTAATAGTGAGGATATTATATGTATATATTATGGATCGGGCTACACGCCGCAGCGATACTTATATGGATCGGGCTGCACGCCGCAGCGATATGTATATTGGATCGGGCTGCACGCCGCAACGATATATATATTGGATCGGGTTGAGCACCGCATCGATATGACGCATGGGCTGTAGGAGCCCCTCTAGAGTCTGTACACCCCCGTGAGCGTAGTCGACTATAAATTACGGATCGGGCTGCACGCCGCGGCGATTACTATGATTTTATTATTATGAGATGTTACTGAGCCTGAGTGCTGAGAGTGAGTACTGAGTGATGAGGGCGAGTCACGAGTGACTGAGAGGCTACTCGAGAGGCCATATTATGAGTGATACCTTGCTTGAGGGGCCCAATTATGATATTTTTACTGATTTCGCTCTTCCTGTTTAAATAAGCCTCTATTGGAAAATTGCTATGTATATGATTTTAAGTGTTTAAACTGAAAATGATGATTTTACGATGAAACTGGTTTTTAACTGTGAAGTTAACCTGTTATCCTATTGTTTATTTATTTATATGATTTTTAACTACTCGTCACTGCTTTCAGACCTTATTTACTTTAGTTACTTACTGAGTTGGTGTACTCACGTTACTCCCTGCACCTTGTGTGCAGATCCAGGTGCCCGAGTGGCAGAGTGAGGGTCCTCAGCTGATCCAGAGGTTGTCGGAGATTACAAGGTAGCTGCATGGCGTCCGCAGCGCTGTTTTCTCCTTCTTATCTTGTTCTTTTCCGCATTTTCTAGACTTACATTGTATCGAACAATCAGTTATGTAGTAGAGGCTCTAGACTCGTGACACCAGATATTTGGGGTTGTGTAGTTTCATGTTTATTTGACTTCCGCATATATATTTTGTTGTTTTAAACACTTATAATGAAAATTTGGTATTTAAAACATGTGTTAGAAAATTGTTTTATAAAAGGAATTTGTTGTAGTTAATGCTTTGGTTTGGCTTGCCTAGTAATGTGATAGGCGCCATCACGACCGAGTATTTGGGGTCGTGACAAGTTGGTATCAGAGCCTAGGTTACATAGGTCTCGTGAGTCATGAGCCGGTTTAGTAGAGTCTCGCGGATCGGTATGGAGACGTCTATATTTATCCTCGAGAGGCTGCAGAACCTTTAGGAAAAACTTCATATTCTTGAAATTCTTATCGTGCGAATCTGTTGATCCGAGTACTAAACTTCTGCTATTTCATTCTCTCACAGATGGTGAGGACACATGCTACCGGGAAGGATGGATGACTGCCAGTACCACCAGCTAGGGCCACCAAAGACCGAGGATGCGGTCGAGGCCGCGGCAGTGGCAGAGTAGCTAGGGCAACACTTGTAGATCCACTAGTTACACCAGTTCAGGATCAGGTCCCAATTGTGGATGCTATAACAGCACTAGCTCAGGCACCGGTTGTGCCTATTGTGATTCCAGGCCTTCAGGAGGCTTTAGCTCAGATCTTATCAGTATGTACCGGTTTGGCTCAGGCGGTCTCAGTTACTACGGTCCCAGCTACTTTTCAGGCCGGGGGACGCACCCAGACTCCCATTGCTCGCACACCTGAGCAGGTTGTGCAGGGACTCCAAACATCAGGGGCACCTCTTGCCCAGCCGGTTGCACCAGCTCAGGAGTTTGTGGTACTAGTTATGCCGGACGACGAGTAGCGTCGACTAGAGAGGTTTGGTAGACTCAATCCTCCGACTTTTAGCGGTGCAAAGGGCGAGTATGCCCAGGGGTTTTTGGATAAGTGCCAGAGGATGCTTCGTACAATGGGGATTCTAGAGACCAGTGGTGTAGCTTTTACCACCTTTTAGTTTTCTAGGGCTGCCTTCACTTGGTGGGAGGCATATGAGAGGCGTAGGCGTGTTGGTCCAGCGCCCCTTACTTGGCAACAGTTCTCTATTCTCTTTCTGGAGAAGTATGTGCCACAGTCTTGCCGAGAGGAGCTGCGCAGGCAGTTTGAGCAGTTGCGGCAGGGAGAGATGACTGTGACGCAGTATGAGATGCGGTTCTTCGACTTAGCCCATCATGCAGTTTGGTTGGTTCCCATAGATCGAGAGAGGATTATGAGGTTTGTTGATGGTCTCACATATCAGCTTCGAATTCTCATGACTAGGGAGAGGGTGACAGGTGCTACTTTCGAGGAGGTTGTTGACATTGCCCGTAAGATTAAGTCGGTTAGCCGCCAAGAGCGAGAGGAGAGGAAGGCCAAGAGGCCTTGGGGATCTAGTAGCTTTAGTAGTTATCCTTCGAGGGGCCAGTTCCAGCAGGGCAGAGGCAGCCCATTCAGACAGGCTCATTCAGCTCGCCCAGGTTATCGTGGGGCATCATTGAGTCATGGTTCTCATAGTTCTCATCAGGGCCACTCATCACTCAGTGCCCTTCCAGCCTAGATTTTGTCTCATGCTCCATCAGTTCAGGGTTCTTCCATGCCAGGTCCTTCTACTGGTCATTCCGGTGCTAGGGGTTCCCTTCAGTGCCCATCTCCAGCACCGGGGAGTTGTTATGAGTGTGGAGAGTTTGGGCATATAAGGAGGCAGTGTCCTCATCTTCATGATGGTCAGTCTCAGCAGAGTGGTCAGCCCTCGACTTCTACTCTAATTACTTTACCACCCACCCAGCCAACTAGGGGTGGAGGTCAGTTAGGTAGGGGTCGCTCTAGATAGGGAGGTCGATCAGGTGGCAGTCATGCTTGTTTCTATGCCCTCCCAGGTAGACCAGATGCTGCTGCTTCAGATGCCGTGATTTCAGGTATTGTTTCAATCTGCCACAGAGGTGCCTCTGTACTATTTGATCCTGTTTCCACCTTTTCTTATGTGTCAGCATACTTTTCCCGTTAACTGGATACGCCCTATGAGTCTCTTATTTCACCTGTTCATGTATCTACTCCAGTGGGCGATATTGTTATTGTAGAGCATATGTACCAGTCATGTGTGGTGACTATTGGGGGTCTGGAGACCCGAGTGGATCTGTTATTATTATGTATTGTGGATTTCGATATCATTTTGGGCATAGACTAGTTATCTCCGTGTCGTGCTATTCTGGACTGTCATGCCAAGACAGTCACATTGTCTATACCGGGTGTGCCACGGATTGAGTGGTGAGGTTTGACTGATTATGTTCCCAATAGAGTGATCTTATTCTTGAAGGCCCAGCGTATGGTTAGGAAGGGATGTCTTTCGTATCTAGCTTTTGTGAGGGATGTCGGCGCTGAGACTCCCAGTATTGATTTTGTCCCAATTGTGAGGAATTTTCCCGATGTGTTTCCTGCAGACCTGTCGAGCATGCCACCGGACAGGGATATTGATTTTGGTATTGATCTGGTGTCGAGCACTCAGCCCATTTCTATTCCGCCGTATCGTATGGCACCAACGGAGTTGAAGGAATTAAAAGAGCAGCTTTAGGAACTCCTCGATAAGGGGTTCATTCGGCCTAGTATATCACCTTGGAGTGCGCCGATTCTATTCATGAAGAAGAAGGATGGCACTATGAGAATGTGCATTGATTATAGGCAATTGAACAAAGTAACAATTAAGAACAAGTATACTTTGCCTCACATTGATGATTTATTCGACCAGCTTCAGGGAGCGAGAGTGTTCTCCAAGATTGATCTCCATTCAGGTTATCACCAGTTGAAGATCAGGGACACGGATATTCTTAAGACAGCTTTTAGGGCCCGATATGGTTATTATGAGTTTTTGGTGATATCTTTTGGGCTGACCAATGCCCCAGCATCGTTAATGCATTTGATGAACAGTGTGTTTTAGCCTTATCTTGACTCGTTTGTCCTAGTCTTCATTGATGATATTCTAGTATATTCGTGTAGTCAGGAGGAGCACGTAGAGCATTTGAGAGTTGTGTTGCAGAGATTGAGAGAAGAAAAGCTTTATGCAAAATTCTCTAAGTGTGAGTTTTGGCTCAGTTTAGTGCCTTTCTTGGGGCACGTGGTGTCCAGTGAGGGTATTCAGGTTGATCCGAAGAAGATAGAGGCGGTTCAGAGTTGGCGTAGATCATCCTCAGCCACAGAGATTTGCAGCTTTCTTGGTTTGGCGGGTTATTATCCCTGTTTAGTTCAGGGATTCTCATCTATCGCATCGCCCTTGACCAAGTTGACTCAGAAGGGTGCTTCATTTGTATGGTCGGACGAGTGTGAGGAGAGCTTTCAAAAGCTCACGACAGCTTTGACCATATCTCTAGTGTTAGTTTACCATCATCTTCAGGTTCATATATCATGTATTGTGATGCTTTGAGAGTTGGTATTGGTTGTGTTTTGATGCAGGAGGGTAGAGTTATTGCTTATGCTTCTCGTCAGTTGAAGCCCCATGAGAAGAACTACCCCGTTCATGATTTGGAATTGGCTGCCATAGTTCATGCATTGAAGATTTGGAGGTATTACTTGTATGGTGTGTCTTGTGAGGTATTTACTGATCATCGTAGCCTCCAACACTTGTTCAAGCAGAAGGATCTCAATTTGAGGTAGCGAAGGTGGTTGGAGTTGCTTAAAGATTATGATATCACTATATTGTACCATCCGGGGAAGGCCAATGTGATGGCCGATGCTTTGAGCCGAAAGGCGGTGAGTATGGGGAGTTTGGCATATATTCCATTTGGGGAGAGACCTCTTGCAGTTGATGTTCAGGCCTTGGCCAATCGGTTCGTGAGATTAGATGTTTCAGAGCCCAGTCGGGTATTGGCTTGTGTGGCTTCTCGGTCTTCCTTATATGATCGCATCAGAGAGCGCCAGTATGATGATCCGCATTTGCTTGTCCTTAAGGATAGAGTTCAGCATGATGATGCCAGAGATGTGACTATAGGTGATGATGGGGTGTTGAGGATGTAGGGCCGGATTTTTGTGCCCAATGTGGATGGGCTTCGGGAGTTGATTCTAGAGGAGGCCCATAACTCGCGGTATTCCATTAATCCGGGTGCCAAGAAGATGTATCATGATCTGAGACAACATTATTGGTGGAGGAGAATAGAGAAAGACATTGTGGGGTTTGTGGCTCGGTGTCTCAATTGTCAGCAGGTAAAATATGAGCATCAGAGACCGGGTGGCTTGCTTCAGTAGATAGATATTTCAGAGTGGAAGTGGGAGAGGATCACTATGGACTTTGTTGTTGGACTTCCACGGATTTTGAGGAAGTTCGATGCTATTTGGGTGATTGTGGATTGGCTGACCAAGTCCGCGCACTTTATTCCTATGTGTACTGCCTATTCTTCAGAGCGGTTGGCGGAGATCTATATCCGAGAGATTGTTCATTTGCATGGTGTCCCAGTTTCCATCATCTTAGATAGGGGCAGTCAATTTACTTTGCCATTTTGGAGGTTTTTGCAGCGAGAATTGGGTACTCAAGTTGAGTTGAGCACAGCTTTTCACCCTCAAACGGACGGATAGTCCGAGCGCACTATTCAGATATTGGAGGACATGTTGCATGCTTGTGTCATTGATTTCATAGGGTCATGGGATCAGTTTCTACCGCTTGCAGAGTTTGCTTATAACAACAGCTATCAGTTGAGTATTTAGATGGCTCCTTATGAGGCTTTGTATGGGAGGCGGTGTAGATCTCCAGTTGATTGGTTTGAGCCTGGTGAGGCTAGGTTATTGGGGACAGACTTGGTGCAGGATGCTTTAGAAAAGGTGAAGGTGATTTAGGAGAGGCTTCGTACAATGCAGTCGAGGCAGAAGAGCTATGTTGATAGGAAGGTTCGGGATGTGTCCTACGTGATGGGCGAGAAGGTTCTGTTGAAGGTTTTACCCATGAAGGGTTTTATGAGATTTGGGAAGAAAGGAAAATTGAGTCCTCGGTTCATTAGGCCTTTTGAGGTGCTTCGGAGGATTAGGGAGGTGGCTTATGAGCTTGATTTGCCACCCAGCTTGTCAAGTGTACATCCGGTGTTTCATATTTCTATGCTCCGGAAGTATATTGGGGATCCGTCTCATGTTTTGGATTTTAGCACGGTTCAGTTGGATGATGAATTGACTTATGATGTGGAACCGGTAGCTATTTTGGGTTGTCAGGTTCGAAAGTTGAGGTCAAAGGATATAGCTTTAGTGAAAGTGCAGTAGAGAGGTCGGACCGTACAGGAGGCTACTTGGGAGACCGAGCGGGAGATGCGGAGCAGATATCCTCACCTATTTGAGGCTTCAGGTATGTTACTTGACTCGTTCGAGGATGAACGTTTGTTTAAGTTAGGGAGGATATGACGACCCGGCCAGTCGTCTCATGAGTTACCGCTCCGTTTTCCCCATTTCTGCTTCTTTATGCTTTGTTTATCCGTGTTATGTGGTATCGGGTTGCTCGGATCAAATTTTGAATGATTTTGGTAAGGTTTGTGACACTTAGTCTCTTTTGAGGAAGGTTAAGTTGGAAAAGTCAACCGGATGTTGACTTGTATGTTAGAGGGCTCGGATGTGAGTTCCAATGGTTCGGATAGCTTTGAGAGGTTATTTGGTACTTAGGAGCACGATCGGAATGAGTTTTGGAGGCTCGGAGTAGATTTAGGCTTGAATTGGCGAAATCAGATTTTTGGCGATTTCCGGTTGATAGGTGAGATTTTGATGTAGGGGTCGGAATGGAATTCTGAGAGTTGCAGTAGTTTTGTTGTGTCATTTGGGATGTGTGTGCAAAATTTTAGGTCATTCAGACGTGGTTTGGTTAGGGTTTTGATCAAAAGCGGAATTCGGAAGATTTTAGGAAGTTTGGCTTGAATCCGATGTGTTTAGGTTTATTTGATGTTGTTTGAGGTGTTTTGAAGATTAGTACAAGTTTGAATAAGGTGTTTGGATATGTTTGTGCTTTTGGTTGAGGTCCCGGGGGCCTCGGGGTGATTTCGGATGGTCGACGAGAAGTTTGAGGAATTATTGCAGCAACAGATTGTGTTGCTTCTAGTATTTCCGCACCTGCAGATTGGGGACCGCAGGTGCGAGGCGACATATGCGGGAAAGGGGCTGCAAAAGCGGAATTTAGTAAGGTGTCAAGAAACCTCAGAAGCGGTTATAGGTACCGCACCTGCGATGCCGCAGATGCGGGAATGGAACCGCAGATACGGAAAGTGGTGAGTTAAGAGATTTCCGCAGAAGCGGATGATTTGGGACTTAGGAGCGCGATCAGAATGAGTTTTGGAGGTTCGGAGTAGATTTAGGCTTGAATTGGCGAAATCAGATTTTTGGCGATTTTCGGTTGATAGGTGAGATTTTGATATAGGGGTCGGAATAGAATTCTGAGAGTTGGAGTAGTTCCGTTGGGTCATTTGGGATGTGTGTGCAAAATTTCAGGTCATTCGGACGTGGTTTAGTTGGGTTTTTGATCAAAAGCAGAATTCGGAAAAGTTTAGGAAGTTTGGCTTGAATCCGATGTGTTAAGGTTTATTTGATGTTGTTTGAGGTGTTTTGAAAATTGGTACAAGTTTGAATAAGGTGTTTGGATATGTTTGTGCTTTTGGTTGAGGTCCCGGGGGCCTCGAGGTGATTTCGGATGGTCGACGGGGAGTTTGAGGAATTATTGCAGCTGCAGATTGTGCTGCTTCTGGTATTTACGCACCTGCAGATTGGGGACCGCAGGTGCGAGGCCGTAGATGCTGGAAAGGAGCCGCAAAAGCGGAATTTAGTAAGGTGTCAAGAAACCGCAGAAGCGGTTATAGGTACCGCACCTGCGATGCCCCAAATGCGGGAATGGCACCGCAGATGCGGAAAGTGGTGAGTTAAGTGATTTCCGCAGAAGCGGATGAATAAACGCAAATGCGTTACCGCAGAAGCGGTAAATAGGGCCCCAGATGTGAATATTCCTAGGCAGAAGGTATAAATTGTGCTCTTCGCGATTTTGAGCTATTTTCACCATTTCTAATTTGGCTTGGGAGCTTTTTGGACTATTTGAAAGAGGGATTTCAAAGGAACTTCATTGAGGTAAGGAATTTGGACCTAAAACTCGTTCCTATGCTATTACTTCACGGATTAGAGCTATGATTAGTGAAATTTAAGGGCTAAAATTGGGGAAACTAGGGCTTGGAAACTTAGACCTTTGCTTGAGGATTTGAAGGACCATTTGAGGTCGGATTTCAGAACTTTTGATATGTATGAACTCGTGGGGAGATGAGGAATATATTAATGTAAAAATTATCAAATTCCAAGACATGGGCCTGGGGGTCGGGTTTTGGTAATTTCAGGATTTTTGGTATTATTTGATTGTTTTCGCTTGGGCTTCGTTCCCTTAGCATATTTTGACAACGTGATTATGATTTTGGATAGATTCGACGTGAGTGGAGGCCGATTCGAGGGGCAAAGGCGTCGCGGAGTAGTATTTTCACCGATTTGAGGTAAGTAACTATTGTAAATCTGGAATTGAGGGTATAAACCCCGGTATTTGACTTGTTTTGATAAATGCGGTGACGCACATGCTAGGTGACAAGCGTGTGAGCGTACACCGGTAGGGATTGTGACTTGGTCCATCCCGTAGCGACTATTAAGCCTCGTATTTGATTTGGAATCTTATATTATTCCATACTTTAGTCATTTATACTGTATTATGGGTTGTACGCCATGTTTGGGGCCTTGTGCCGACTTGTTGAGATCCTTAAGGGCATTTTTACTGTTTTTCCTCACTTTACTTGTTGAAAGCATATCCTCAATCATGTTTTACCTGTTTAAATATTTAAAACTGGTTTTATCACTCCACTTTTAATTGTGAGGACTGTTTGGGCTGAGTTCCCTAATTTCTATTATTGTGCCCGAGAGGTTGTGAGATTAATGACTGAGAGAGGTTTAGAACCTAATAGTGAGGATATTATATGTATATATTATGGATCGGGTTGCACGCCGCAGTGATACTTATATAGATCCGGCTGCACGCTGCAGCAATATGTATATTGGATCGGCCTACACATCGCAGTGATATATATATTGGATCGGGCTACGCGCCGCAGCGATATGACGTTTGGGCTGTAGGAGCCCCTCCGGAGTCTGTAAACCCCCAGTGAGCGTAGTCGACTATAAATTACGGATTGGGCTGCACGCCGCAGCGGTTACTATGATTTCTATTATTATAAGATGTTAATGAGCCTGAGTGCTGAGAGTGATTATAAGTGACGAGGGCGAGTTACGAGTGACTGAGAGGCTGCTCGAGAGGCCATATTCTGAGTGATACCTTGCTCGAAGGGCCCAATTATGATATTTTTGCTGATTTCGCTCTTCCTGTTTAAATAAGCCTCTGTTGGAAAATTGCTAGGTATATGGATTTAAGTGTTTAAACTAAAAATGATGATTTTACGATGAAACTGGTTCTTAACTGTGAAGTTGACCTGTTATCCTGTTGTTTATTTATTTATATGATTTTTTACTACTCGTCACTGCTTTCATACCTTATTTACTTTAGTTACTTACTGAGTTGGCGTACTCACGTTACTCCCTGCACCTTGTGTGCAGATCCAGGTGCCCGAGTGGCAGAGTGAGGGTACTCAGCTGATCCAGAGTTTGCCGAAGATTACAAGGTAGCTGCATGGCATCTGCAATTTCTTATCTTGTTCTTTTCCGCATTTTCTAGACTTATGTTGTATCAGACAGTCAGTTATGTAGTAGAGGCTCTAGACTCGTGACACCAGATATTTGGGGCTGTGTAGTTTCATGTTAATTTGACTTCCGCATATATATTTTGTTGCTTTGAACGCTTATAATGAAAATTTGGTATTTAAAACCTGTGTTAGAAAATGGTTTTATAAAAGGAATTTGTTGTAGTTAATGGTTTGGTTTGGCTTGCTTAGTAATGTGATAGGCGGCATCATGATGGGTACTTGGGGTCGTGACACTCCGAGACCTGTGAACATAGCAGCAGGTTACCGTGAGTCTCTACTGCGATGACCTGCATAGATACTATCGATCAATACCTAGATCTGTACACAAAAATGTACAGAAGTGTAGTATGAGCACACCACGGTGGTGCCCAGTGAGTATCAAGACTAACCTCGGTGGGGTAGTGATGAGGAATAGTCAAGACACCTACTGGTCAAATGAAATGAACAAGATATGATAATAAAATATCGAGATATAGTTAACGAGTTAATACCAACAGCGGAGAGAAATCAAAATGCAAACAGCAGGAACAATAAGGGAGAACATGGGTAGTAACGAGCGATAACCAAGTAAAGCAGATAATCAAGTAAATCGGATAACCAAGTAAATCAACACTGACATAACAAGAACAGAGACAAGTAAGAATATATCCAAATAAAGAAAACAATGCCAACTAAATCAATCACATCATGCCTAGTACACAATCCTGACCATCTCAACCCTTGATTCCTCATATCATAATCTCGACTTCCGAACCTTCAGCACACACGGCACCTTGTGCCCCCATATTTCATTTTTCTTTTCACTTTTAACAACAAAATCCTCATGATATACAATACATAACGTCCGTACAATGCACTCAATATGTCCAAGAAGTCTCATTTACCTAATATAAGTAAAACTGCAATTTCTAAGATAATTAGGAAACGCTAGTGAGAAAAGATGAAGTTGTTTCTTTGGAAATCCTTTGAGTAAAGAAAGTACCCCTTTTTAATTTAAAATACAACATCGAAAGAATTATTATCTTTAACAGGGGAGTTAATAACTTAAAACTTAGTAGAAATTCCTTTTTAAGAAAAATACAACCTCAGACGGTTTAAAGGGATATAATTAAAAAACTAATTGAATTAAGGATGTAACAATTATTGAAGTTTGAAGTATTGGAACGTATAATATATATATACGGTGAGATATTGAAAACATTGTGGGTTCTAACACAAAGGATCACATCAATAAAAGAATTAAACAGTTTAAACATTTGAATTGATAACAACAAATAAACACAGCAGCAGAAAGTGCACGGCATCACCCTTCGTCCTTTTACTCTCCTTCTCACCATAAGAATCAATATTCACTTTTATTCTTTCTTGTTGAGGCGTGCAACCCGATCCCAATTATATATTTCTGTTGCGACGTGCAGCCCGATCCAAAACATATAGTCTTGTTGCAGTGTGCAACTCGATCCATATAATATTGTTGTGGCGTGCAACCCGATCCATATAATATTGTTTCGGCGTGCAACCCGATCCATATAATATTGATGTTGCGTGCAACCTGATCCATATAATATTGTTGTGGCGTACAACCCGATCCATATAATATTGTTGTGGCATGCAACCCGATCTCAATATACAAATCAACACCAATCACGAAAGAATCCCGACAAGGGAATAATAAGGAAACAACAATATCCCGGCAAGGGAGTCAACAACAAGAATAAAACACGTCCCGGTAAGTGAACCAACAGTAATAATTAAATATGTCCCGGCAAGGGAATAAGCTATAACCAAACTTGTACAAATAATTAACTTCACAATGAAACCTCAACTACACAACAAGACATAATAAGCACGTGATAACTACACCGGTAACCACAACAATTGGACATGTAACCTATTTACACGAAGTCATTGAGGAACTCACAACCAATAAGTATCAAAACAATAAGGAAGGCAATCACTTCAATTAAGGAAATTTAGGGTCAATGTAACACGTAAGAATTAGAGGAAAACTAACAACGTCATATGGAGCATATAGAGGCAATTTAAGCAACTAGGAAACCCAATCATAACAGGATACTTTCCACATAAGGACCTAAGAACCCTAGAGGCAAATTTCCCACAAATAAGTCCGAGCACACACTCGTCACCTTGCATGCATGGACTACAATTAGCATAGAAGACTCAATTCCTAAGGGGAAGTCCCCCCCCACAAGGTTAGTCAAGATACTTACCTCAAAGGCAACAAACCGATACTCTAAAATGTACTTCTCGGGTGAAAAGACCTCCGGACGGCTCAAATCTAACCAAATTAACTTCAAAGCACAAATAAAATACATAAGAAACTATTCCGAATCATAACGTCTCAATCTTTAACAAAACCCAAAAATTGATCCAAAAGTTGGCCCTCGGGCCCGCGCCTCGGAACCCGGCAAATTTTACAAAAATCCAAATACTCATTCTAATATGAGTTCAACCATACAAAATTTATTAAATTCCGATACCATTTGGCCCCTCAAATCACGATTTTTCATTTTAGGAATTTTCTTCAAAAACCAACACTTTACTCAACCTAAATCACAAATTAAATGATAAAAATATGGACAAATTCATGGAATATAATCAATTCTAGGTGAAGAACACTTACCCAATCGTTTTGCTTGAAAAACCCACAAAGAATCTCCCAAAATCGAGCTCTAGAACTCCAAAAATGTTAAAAATGGCCTAACCCTCGATTTGGAAAACTTATATTTTGCCCATATATTAAAGCATCGAGAACACGGAGGAAGTATCGCGTTCGCGAAGAAGAAAAATGAAGGTTGCCCAGATGTGTTTTGCGAATGCGATAGCACGCACGCGAACGCGAAGAAGGAAAATATTATGGCCCAGAGATTGCTCTTCGCGAATGCGTGAGCTAGCACGCGAACGCGAAGAGTGGAATTGCATAGCTACGCGAATGCGTGAGGGGGACGCGAATGTGATGAGGGATAAATCAGAGCTTTGCAAACACGAGGTGGTGTTACGTGAATGCGAAGAAGAATTTTCACGTGGTCAACAACAAAGCTTCGTGAATGCGAAAGGCTGTTCGCGATCGCGAAAGAGGATACCAGAAGCAGAAAATAGCAGTTCAAAAATAAGGGAAAATGACCCGTAGCCCATCCGAAGCACACCCGAGGCCCCCAGGATCCCGTTCAAACACGCAAACAAGTCATATAACCTAACACGGACTCACTCAAGGTCTCAAATCACATCAAACAATGCAAAAACATCGAATCACACCAAGAATCGAACTTAGGAACTTTCAAACTTTCTAACTTCCAAAACTCGTGCCAAAACCTATCAATTCAACCTGGAATGACGCCAAATTTTGCAAACAAGTCCAAAATGACATAACGAAGTTGTTCCAACTCTCGTAATCACATTCCAACCCCGATGTCACAAAAGTCCACTATGGGTCAAACTTCTTCATTTTCCAAACTTCAACTTTTCCAACTTTCGCCGAAACACCTCAAATTACCCTATGGACCTCCAAATATGAATCTGTAGGTGTGCCTAAGTCCAAAATCACCATTCGAAGCTGTTAAGATCACCCACGACCCATTCTGGGGCTGTTTACCCAAAAGTTCAATTCCGGTCAAATTCTCACCGTTATAACTTCCAAATCTAGTTTCCTTCTTCCAATTTGACTCTGAATCATCCGTTAACTGAATTCAACCATGCACGCAAGTCAATACACATATTATGAAGTTGCTAGAGACCTCAAACTGCTGAATCGGGCAAAATTACTCAAAACAACCAGCGGGTCATTACATATTCAGTCGTGGTATGTTCAGAAGGCGGCATCCCCTTGATGGAGTTTGAGGTGGGGTACGATGCTAACCCGTCCACATAGGTAGAGCCGGTCACCATGACCAACCCATGGATAGAGACTCTAGTTGTTATGATTGACCAACAGGCTACTGCGACGAGGAGTCAGAATCCCGAGGTTGTTGTTGCTATTTTAGGCGGGCCTTCATCTTTCGGATCGGGTCGTGCTTCTTCCTCTGCCACAGAAAGGGGGAAAGGCATTGTGGTTGATGACTTAGAATCCGAATCCAATCTTGATCATGATGATGTCAGGATGTTCGAGGAAGGCCTTACTCGTACGATGGTTCATGCGGGAAGCCCGACTCATATACTTGAAATCCCGTAGGAGATTAACCTTCTGGGAGATACGAAGGACTTGGTACCATAGTTTGAACTTTTGTGCTCTACCGCCGAGTGTGAGGCTCTTCGCTACGTCTGCGGTGTCTATTTGATGCACGAAGTGGCTGTTATGGGCCTGAGGGTAAGTTTTTCCTCTTTCTTTTTGCGTTCCTTTTATCTTTGGTGGCCTTGGCCTTTACTAACTCTTTTCGTCTTCCAGACGTACATGGTGGAAATTGAAAGTGCTCACAGGGCCAACACCCGGGCCAAAATTTTTTTGATGATGTTGGAGAAGTACCGGCGCTACCGCAACAAGTACCGTGAGATGCATGAGCGGCTGAGGACGAACGCTGGTGATCGATCTCTTGGTAAGGAACTGGAGAAGAGGGATCAAGAGATGATGCAGGCTATTCGCAGGAATAGTGGGCTCGAGGAGCAACTTTGTGTAAAGGACGAAGAACTTGAATTGGGCAAAGGGGTCATCGCAGAGTGTGAGCACCTTCAGGTGAAGGTGCGGTCGATGCAATCCGAAATGGATCAGAATGCCATCAGGGTCAAGGCGATGAGTGCGGAATGGATGGGAAAGTTAGTCGAGATGGAGAGAAAGGTTTCCTGATTGGAGAGTGTCGAGAGTGCCTGGGCGTCGGCTTTGGCGAGGGCGGCGGCTCCGTGTCCTTCAATCCGAGCAGGAATCTGAGAGGGCAATGACAACGCTTAGGGAGGTGAGGCTCGAAGAGCGTATTGGCAAAATTAATCGGGAAGCTTCAACCTTGGGAGATTGGGTCGCTATTCTTAAGGCGGAAAAGGCACAATTATTGTCCTAGGTCGAATCTTCCTCTGCCGTTGTTCCCTGCCATTTGCACGAGCTCTAGGTACATGCCGAAGCCCAGCGGCAAATATATAAGAGTTTATGGGAAGCGAGTAATGTTTTTGAGGCCGCTTATGAAGGAGCTTGGGCAAAGGAACGAGAGGCTCATTCTAACTGTGGATATGATCCTGCGACGCCGGAGGCCGATGAGGATGTTGATGCTGAAGAGGGACTTCCTGGAGATGGTGATGAGGAGGAAGGCATTGATGACGCTGAGTGAAAAAGTTGTTATCTTTGTTTGTGTTGTTGTTTTTCTTTGTTGTTTTTTCTGTTTCTGTGTTTTTTTTGTACTGGACCGATTTTAGCTGTATATAATCTGCGACTATTTGCACAACTATTTAAATAAAGGAGCTTTCATCATTGTACGTCTTTTGTATCTCTTCCCCTTTTGCTTTACATATCTTTGGCATAAATTTTTGGATCTTCGCATGGTGGATCCCTATTTTTCAGGGAAACTAATTTTAACAGGACTGAGCGAGACTTCATTGTGAATCCTAATGGAGTCCCATTCAATTCTCCTATTTGGGGCGGAATTGACTTGGTGACTTATTGCTTTAGACAGATCCGTCTTTGACTCAACTGAGTTGATATAATTTCGTTATTTTGGATGAAGTTAGTCTTGACTTGAGTCATTCGTGCGGGATCAAACTGTCGCTAATTTGGGAGAAGTTGCTTCTCTTTTTTTTTATCAATTTTTCGATAAGCAGAAGGGAAAAAGGCGCGACGACAACCAATAGCTGCAAAGGCATTATTGGGCTCGAATGAGTTCGAACTCTTCCTTTTGCGATGGCTCTTTTCCGTAGGGATGTTTTTTTGAGCTAGCATCGACATACTATCCCGTTATAATTTGAACAAGGTCGATCTTCCCTTTTCATTTGGCGATGGTTTTTGGCCGTAAGGATGTTATTTAGAATTATCGTCGAAATATTGTCTTGTTAGGACTCGAACGAGGTCGAACTTTTCATTTTGGTGATGGCCTTTGGCCGTAGCGGTGTTATTTCAAGCTGGTCGAAATATTAACATGTTGCAGTTCGAGCGAGGTTGAACTATTCTCTCTCTTTTTTGACGATGGCCCTTGGCCGTAGAGGTGTTATTTCTAGCTAGTCGAAATATTAACCTGTTGCAGTTCGAGCGAGGTCGAACTCTTCTCTCTCTTTTTTTGGCAATGGCCCTTGTCCGTAGAGGTGTTATTTCGAGCTTGTCGAAACATTAACCTATTGCAGTTCGAGCAAGGTCGATCTTTTCTCTTCTTTTTTTTGGCGATGGCCCTTGGCCGTATAGGTGTTATTTCGAGCTGGTCGAAATATTAACCTGTTGCAGATCGAGCGAGGTCAAACTCTTCTTTTTTTTTTGCGATGGCCCTTGGCCGTAGAGGTGTTATTTCGAGCTGGTCAAAACATTAACTTGTTGCAGTTCGAGCGAGGTTGAACTTTTCTCTTCTTCTTTTTTGCGATGGCCCTTGGCCGTAGAGGTGTTATTTCGAGCTGGTTGAAATATTAGCCTGTTGCAATTCAAGCAAGGTCGAAATTTTCTCTTCTTTTTTTGGCGATGGCCCTTGGCCGTAGAGGTGTTATTTCGAGCTGGTCGAAATATTAACATGTTGCAGTTCGAGCGAGGTTTAACTCTTCTCTTTTTTTTTGCGATGGCCCTTGGCCGTAGAGGTATTATTTCTAGCTGGTCGAAATATTAACCTGTTGCAGTTCGAACGAGGTCGAACTCTTCTCTCTCTTTTTTTGGCGATGGCCTTTGGCCGTAGAGCTGTTGTTTCGAGCTGGTCGAAACATTAACCTGTTGTAGTTCGAGCGAGGTCGAACTTTTCTCTTCTTTTTTTGGCGATGGCCCTTGGCCGTATAGGTGTTATTTCGAGCTGGTTGAAATATTAACCTATTGCAGATCGAGCGAGATCAAACTCTTCTCTCTTTTTTTTTTGCGATGGCCCTTGGCCATAGAGGTGTTATTTCGAGCTGGTCAAAACATTAACCTGTTGCAGTTCGAGCGAGGTTGAACTTTTCTCTTCTTTTTTTTTTTTGCGATGGCCCTTGGCCGTAGAGGTGTTATTTCGAGCTGGTCGAAATATTAGCCTGTTGTAATTCAAGCAAGGTCGAACTTTTCTCTTCTTTTTTTTGGCGATGGCCCTTGGCCGTAGAGGTGTTATTTCGAGCTGGTCGAAATATTAACATGTTGCAGTTCGAGCGAGGTCAAACTTTTCTCTTTTTTTATTTGGCGATGGCCCTTGGCCGTAGAGGTGTTATTTCGAGATGGTCGAAATATTAATCTGTTGCAGTTCGAGCGAGGTCGAACTCTTCTTCTTTCTTTTTTTGGGCGATGGCCCTTGGCTGTAGAGGTATTATTTCGAGCTGGTCGAAATATTAACATGTTGCAGTTCGACCGAGGTCGAACTCTTTTTTTTTTGGGCGATGCCCCTTGGCTGTAGAGGTGTTATTTTGAGCTGGTCGAAACATTAACCTGTTGCAGTTCGAGCGAGGTCGAACTTTTCTCTTCTTTTTGTTTTTGGCGATGGCCCGTAGAGGTGTTATTTTGAGTTGGTCGAAATATTAACCTGTTGCAGTTCGAGCGAGGTCAAACTTTTCTCTCTCTTTTTTTTGAGAGTTTCGGGTGTCCCCTGGAGGAGCCCCGATTGGGCTCTCGGGGAGGTTTTTATCGAAAATTTGGTCGATAAGAACAACTTATCACGTATTGGAAGTTGGAACCTCATTCAATAGCGCGGATCCAAAATTTGAAGCTTGTGAATTTTGAACTGAGAGAATGAATTCTAAAATGTATATCTAATTCTATTGATACTAATTCCTCGCACATATATATAGTTGGACATCAAGATACTGAATTTGACCTAACTCGTGAACCTATTATTAGATCCAACATTGCATGCGATTATTTGTTTACTAAATGCTTTTAAGCTTTACATATACCCAAGGTCTTGGGAGATTTGCTGGCTGAACAATTCTTGCAAAATTTCTGTGAAAGCCTCCAGAATAACTGCATGGTGGTTTCTTGAATTAAGGCTCATAAAGCAAATCAAAAGTTGTTCTAAGTCCTCTGCTTCAACCATCTTGTTTTCCGTTATCATTTCAATCATAGATTTCTTGAAATCTTCATAGGGATATGCTGATATTTTCACTATCACAAAGTTCTCATTGACCTCCTTTGTCTTCTTATCATCACCATCTTTGAAATTGTTCGAAATGTAACTTTGTACTCTCCAAATTGTTATGTTGTTGTTCTTCTTCTTTTTTTTTCTGGTCTTAAGAGGGTTTAAATGATAATAATCCACGTCAAAGGAAAAATCTGAGCTCGAAAAAGAAATAAGGCTTTCAGTTTCTTCATTATAAGGCCCAAATTATTTACAAGTGGGATGATTTGGGGTTGAGGGAGGCGAAAATGGGGAGTTTGGATATGGATCGAAGTATCTACTTGCTAGAACTTACAGATTTGGGAAGGAGAAGAACCCTAATTCAGAGAAGAGTACAGTTGTAGGAAGTTGATAGAGACGAGAAGAAAATGAGAGAATGGAAAATATGTCATTGATAATCACTGTACAGTTGTATATATATACGGTCTAAACCATCACTTAATTAACCACTTCCTAACCTCCTAACTAACTTCCTTCTACCGTGGTCGACTAACTAATTTCAGTTATTATCCAAATGACTAAGCTACCCTCACTCTCATGTTATTCCTTTTGCCTCAACACTTCTCCTCAAGCTAGGTGGTATGAATATATCAAGTAATCCTAGCTTGGACAACAAGTACTCATATTGCACTATGGTTAGGCCCTTAGTTAGTACATCTACTAACTGCTCCTTGGTTGCCACATACTCTGTTTTCACCAACCTTTGCTGTATTTTTTGTCTTATGAAGTGACAATCAATTTTGATGTGTTTGCACTACAACAAAAATGACCTTTAGCGGCAATAAAAATACTTATTAGCGGCAATACAAATGGCCGCAAAAACCTTTACCGGCAATTGATTATTGGCCGTTGTTGCTGGCGTCGGTAAAGGCTTCAGCGGCCATTAGGTCGAATGCTGGTAAAGACCCCTATTATGGCCAGTAAACGTGAATACGCTTTAGCGGCAATTATTTACCAACAATTACAATTGCCACTAAAGCGCCTAAAAAATTTGGTATATTACACATTTTGTTGCTTTTATTATTGTCGCTAAAGACAAATTAAATTGTTGGTAGAAGAAACATCATCTAGCGACAATTGTGATTGCCACTAAACTATCCATGCATTCATCTTCTTTTAAATATTTAAGGACTTTTGTTATGACCGGTGTAAAGTTATTTTACTACCATATCGGAAGACATTTTAATAACTTTTCTTATTGTAATTGAAAGCAAATAATAATAATCCATTTCAAAATGAATAATGCACTTCATTCAATTTACATCAAACAAAAACAATTACTAATTCACAAGTTCAAAATGTCGACAATATGATAAAGAAGCTAAACTATTTGAATCTAATTCCTAGTGTAAGCTTTTGATAACTTTGTTATCAAATGGCTATAAGCCCTACGAAATTCGCGTGCCCTTGATCATAATGAAGGTTGCCATATATCAAATTCCTGAATATCAAAATGTATGACCTGAAATGATATAATAAAACTAGTATCAAACATACAACCATATGTGAAATTCTTCAACTGTCAAGAAAATAATTATGTGATATTTACGTGTCCATAATAGCAAATACCAAATTCCTGAATATCAAGATGTATGACCTGAAATGATATAATAAAACTAATATCAAACATACAACCATATGTGAAATTCTTCAACTCTCAAGAAAATAATTATGTGGTATTTACATGTCCATAATAGCATATCCTTTCCCTCTTCCTTTGTTCTTTCAATCTTTATTATCAACTGCCAAACTCTAAAAAGAAATATATGTTTTGGCATGCTTACATATTCTCAAAAGTTAAGAAGAGAAAGGCTTCTAAATAGTTGGTAAAATTATCATAATAGACAACTTTTAAATAGACAGTAAGAAACAAAAAGGAAAGTTAAAATTGGAACACCAATGCTCACCTATTGACAAAAACTTTTCTAACGTATTCCTCTTTGTTGCCCTCCCAGTGATTAAGCAACTAAATTTCAGTATGGATAATCGGAAAAAAGCTGCTCAATTTATTCTAGGCAGGATTATTATCAGTATAAAGTGGTAGATAAATTCAAATAATTAACTGCATCTACATTCGAGAAGATAAAGAAAACTAAAGGGAGCCTATACACAGATTTATTGCTTCAGCCATGTAATAAAATTTATAAATTAAAGAAGCCAAGAATGTCTACGCAAAGCAGAGGGAAGTAGAAGTCAAGATTTAATAGATCAAAGTTTGCAACTCATAAGAACTTTGTACGAATGTAATTTAACTGTCGATTGTTGTCTATATATTTCACATATACCTACTTAGATAATATGCTAAGTTAACAGATACAACTTCCCAAATGCTATAAATGATGAGTATCCTTTCTCTTTTGACATTTCTTAATTAGCTTGAATTGTGTATATATCTTCCTTCACAATTGTACAAAATATTAAAATGTATTCTATTCTAGTCTTAAAATTTTTATAACTGGGCTAAGAAATGCTTCATCAAAAAATGGCCCTCCATTCCATTGTTATGGGTCCCAATAATGGTCCAGTAGGTATCATAATGGGAATAAGAAATACTATGAGCATTTTGTATTATTGGAACTTTATTACCATATAGGTTTGTTAAATCAAACAAGCCAACTTAAACTCCTTAACGTGAACTGATCATAATCTACAAGACAATGTATTTTTCAAGGCCTTATCAATGAAACATTCCAAAGCGTCATATCATCAAGATTTCTTTGAACCCTACTTCATATACGAAATAGTAACTAAAAGATATTAAATTAGTTCATTGAACTTTGTGACTTCAAGAGCACTTACAGGCTAAAAGAGGGACAACCATGACAATCTTCTGCAAATCCCCGTCAGCTTGCATAATCTTTTTAATTTGAACCTGCAAATAAGTAGGAAATGAGATATAAGTATGGTTGTATTCAAATCAAAGAAAAATTTAAATTTTAGAAACAAGATCTTATATGACCTGAAAGCAATTTGGTCCAGTTAAGCACATTAAATTGAAAAGGGAGAATAGTTAACATTCAAATAGCAGCAACGTAATAGTCGTCAAAATCTTTCTCAAGAAAACAAATTCTAGCACAATAAAGTTTGAACCTTGAGAAACTAGACAAACAGGAAATTCACGTAAAAACCTCAAACACTTTACCTTTTTATTGAACGTTCATTTTCCACATAAACGTGGCTTGAACAAGTCATATACCTCAAATACTGTACCCTCTCCTATAGACTCGTGATATATTTGATCTTTACCTAATACACTCTAGAGTTTTCTTTGAGATACTAAACAATAAAGTGCTCAGTGATTACAAAATTCAAATGATAGTAAAAATGTTGAATTACTTATTAAAAATAGATAGCTTATTGCGAAGTGTCTTTTTTTGGTCTCAAGAGTCTCCTGTAAACTCATGATATATCAATATTTTCAAAGTACACTAGAGACTCTATAGTGTTTTTATTTTGAAGCACTACAAGAAAGTGCTTAGTGGTAGTAAAATTCGAGCGGCAGTAAATAGCCAACACGACCTACCTTAAGTATCTCAATAAACTATTCTACATTTTTCTTCAAGTATTTTAGTAGTCTTCCTTACACGATGATATCAAAGAATTGCTTGAACTTAATAAGGGATTAACTTGATGAGTATCATGGCATCAAACTAAAAAATAATTGTTGAATCTTCAGTTGCTCTAATTCCATTTCATTGTAGAAAATATCAAATTGTAACATCTTTTTGTCAGTTCTTCCATATGTGAAATGGAGTATGGATACATATTATTCCACAAAAAAAAGATTAAAATAAATGAAAAGAAATATAGTTACTTAGATACTGAGCATACAAATTTTGAGAGTGAATATGAGTAAATTGATCTGGTGAGGTAAAAGGTCGAACACCTAGAAGGCAGTTAATAACCAAAGGGTACTACTTAAAATACTTTGAAGTGGTCTATGTTTACTGATTTCATCTAGCTACTTGAGCACACAACAACATAAAAGAAACAACAATTTAACATGCTAGTGGAAAGCGGACTTCACTTGTCACAGACATCCATCCACAAATTTGACGCTCCTAGAAAGCAAATCAAAGGGAAAAAAAATCAATAAATACATTATCTTAGAAGAAATTTGCAATTTGAGATTCAAAACTTATAGGAAACGCAAAAATAGAAATACCTAACCAAAATTTTGAAAGACTCATAGTCGCACCCGGATCTACCATCAACAACATTTACCCAAATCGCTCTTTGATGATTTAAAGATTTTATATATATATATATATATATATATATATATATATATATATATATATATATGAGTGAGAGAGATATATCATTTGTGTTACCTGGGATTGGTTGCCACCGACGGTAAGACAGAGAAGACACAAAGCATCGGTGATAGGGGTAGTTGTGATAAGAAGTGTTTGTCATTTCAAAAATAATTTCTAAAATTTAGGAACCTAGATCTACAGAACAGAGGGAATAAGTTTTTAGTGAAAAGTTATTTGGAGGGAAAAGATTAAAATAATAAGTAGTAAAACTTTCTTTACATTAGTGAGTTTCAGTGGCTATTTTTACTGCCAGTAAAAGGGTACTTAATATCGGCCAATGCTCATCTGCCGCTAACATTTGAGTTTATGAAATGATTTAGTGGCCTTTGTTTTATTGTCGCTAATAGATTGCTGCAATAAACCTTTTTGTTGTAGTGTTGGTCCTCTTATGGATGAAATGTTTGGCTGCTATTTGAATAGCTGCCTTACTATCATTGTAGATAGTAACAAGCAACTCAAGCACCACTCCTATGTCTTTGAGCAGACCAAATATTCAAACTAATTCAGCTACTGTTAAGTCAATACTTCTATATTTTGACTCTGTAGAGCTTCTAGAAATGGTACTCTGTTTCTTTTATTTCCATGAAGCTAGTGACTCCCCATACTTGATAAAGAATTCAGTCACTAATTTCCTAGTAAGTGGGCATGCTGCCGAGTCAGCATCACAGAAGGCTGAGACTACTCCCTTCTTTTGGCTTGACAAGAGTACCCCTTGTTTAGGTTGGTTCTTGACATATCTGATCACTCTTAGAGTTGCTTCCATGTGGGATCTCTTTGGCTTCTGCATGAACTGGCTGAGTGTTTGAACACTAAAGGCAATATCTGGCCTTGTTATTGTTAGGTATAGCAGTTTGCCCAGTAACCTTTGGTAACTGTTAGGATCTAGTAATACTGCATCATCTAGATTGCTAGTTACTTCTATATGTTCATTATATTCTTTGGTAGTGAGCTTGACATTTGATTCAAGGGGTGTAGCAATAGGATTTGCAGCTCCTAATCCAAGTTATGATATCAACTTTAATGCATAGTTTCGTTAATGCATTAGAATCCCCTGTTGAGACCTTGCAAAATCTATACCAAGGAAGTATTTCAACTCCCTTAAGTCCTTCATCTTGAGTTCCTTCTGAAGTCTGTTTTGGTTTCTTTATTAAGGACAGATCAGGTCCAGATATGAGCATGTCATCTGCATAGACTAGGATGACAATGGTGTGTCTTCATGTTCCTTTAACAAATAAGGAATGATCATGTTGGTTCTATATGAATCCAAATTGTGTCAATGCCTCTGACAGCTTTGTATCCCATTGCCTTGGTGCATGTTTAAGGCCATACAAGGATTTCAAGAGTCTACAAGCTGGTCTACTCTCCCCCTAACTTTAAAATCCTTGAGGAAGTGGCATATATATTTCATCATGCAAATCACCTTGAAGGAAGGCACTGTACACATCCATTTGATGGATGTGCCAATATTCAGAGGCTGCAACAACAAGAATGGTTCTAACAGTGACCATTTTAACAACTGGACTGAAGGTCTCTTAGAAATCAATCCATTTTTGTTGGCTATAACCCTTAGCCACAAGCCTAGCTTTGAATCTCTCAACCTCTCATGTGGCTTTTTACTTAACCTTGCAACCAATAGGTACCTTCCCCTGTAAGAGTGACACCATATCCCAGGTGTTGTTGACCTCCAATGTTATTATCTCTGACTTCATGGGCTCTATCCACCTTGGGTCCCTGACAACCTCTTTATAATAAGCATGCTCTACAATGGTGGAGAAGGCTGCAAGGTAAGACTAATACCTGGAAGATAAGCCTTGATCGGAGACATGATTAGCAATTGAGTATGGTGCTTTTTTATTGGCAGGCAAAGTGAAAAAGTCCTTCAGCCAAATTGGAGGATGTTTGGTTCTGAGTGATCTCTTTGGTGCGGTAGAAAGAGAGGAGGACTCTAGTGCAGGTATAACAGACATAGGTGAATGTTGGCCCTCTGACAAAAAAGTTGCTACACTAGCTTCAGATGGTTAGTGCAGTGGACTATATGCATTCTCAAATGGACTGAGAACTGGGGGCACCTCATCACAGAAGGTAGAGGATGAAACATGCAAGAAAATGGAAAAAAGTGTAGACTGAGAGTCTTTGAATGGAAAAATATCCTCTCTAAATGTTACATCCATATTTACAAATAAGGCCTGAGTGGTGAGATCAAGTAGTATGTACCCTTTCTGAGTGTCTGAGAACCCTATAAGTATATCAGGCTTAGCTCTGGGCATCAGTTTATCTATTTCCTATACTTTCCTTGCATTACTCAAGTACCCAAGAATCCTCAAGTGTCCTAATTAGGGCTTCCTGTTATATAATAGTTCAAAAGGTGAAAGGACACCTAGTATTGAAGATGGTAGTCTGTTAATAAGGTAAGTAGCTGCAAGTACACAGTGATCTCGGAACTTGATAGGGATATGAGCTTGAAATCTCAGGGCTCTTGTAACCTCTAGAATATGTCAATGTTTCCTATCAGCTACTCCTTTCTACTGAGGAGTGTAGGAACATGAGGTCTGATAAATGATACCAAGGTTTTTGAATACAGTTGCACACACTGAATTAACAAACTCAGTGCCATTGTCAGCCCTTGCCACTTGATTGTCATATTGAACTGTGTATGAACAAGAGTAATGAATTGAGGAAGAATAACACACACACATCATATAATAACTTCAATAAGAAAATCCAAGTTATTCTGGTAAAATCATCAACCACTGTGAGAAAGTATTTATAGCCATCAAATGTTGCACTTTTATATGGGCCCCATACATCTATATGAGTTAGATAAACTGCACTTGTACTCTTAATGCTGCTAGCAGGTAAAGGTGTCCTGGTCTGTTTAGCACATAGACAAACACAACAATTATTGATGGCATTAGTAATACTAGCTAGTTTGACAGGAAATAGTTGTCAAAGGACAACAGTAGACATGTGACCAAGCATTGCCATAGAGCAACATCAGTAGTAGTAGTTGTAGATTTGGACTTTGCACCAACAACTGCTAGGGAAACTGCAGTGATTTTCTTAGTTCCATGATTCTGCAAAACATATAAGCCATCATTTTCTCTACCAATCTCCTTCACCTTGCCATCGAAAAGATACTGAAACACACAAAAGTCATGATAGAAAATGGCAAAGCACTTTGGATCTATTGTCACTTTAGACATTAATAGAAGATTATACTTTATTGTGGCACATAGAAAAGTTCTTTTAAAGTGATGTTGTTTGATATGTGACTATATCCAACATGAGTCACGTATCAAACAAAGGGAGGTGTAGGTTCAATTTCCCTTAGATTCAATTTTTTAATAAAAATGCTCGTTCAAAGATGTTAAAAACATAGAATGTCTAGGTGCAGCCTCAAACCTACGACACTTACCAACCATAATATGAGCTTAACCAGGGGACCAAGAGGTACTCTTTAAAAAAAACGTGTCATAAATTAAATATTGCTTCATTTTTGTAGAGTATTAGTATAAATATGTAATGTTTTTTTGCGAAGCGGTGTCAGATGACACAACTTCCTCCCATGTGCATACGCCCCAGAGTGGGGTTGACATCTTTTTCTTTTATTTCTTACTTAGTATTTGACACCTATATTAGGGCCCCGACTAATCTCGCTTCCTTGGATTCTCCCAACATCTCCTTTATTTCTTCAGATATTGAAAGAGTAAATATGAATTTACATAAACTAATGAAATCAGAAAGTTGTAATTATGCAAATGACGATGTTCTTTAGGTATTAGAGAGTCTCATAATGTAACGACCCGAACCGTCGTTTCTTGTTTTTTCGTCCCGTATTCCCCGTTAAATGCTTATTCGTATTTCAATATGTGTACTTGGTGAATTTGAGTCAATTCTGATCGAGTTTGGTATGAAATGGGACAATTAGTCTCTTTAAGGAAGAATTAGTTTGGAAAAATCAACCGGATGTTGACTTGTGAGTTAGAGGGCTCGGAATTGAATTCCGGTGATTCGGTTAGTTTCGGGGGATGATTTAAGGACTAGGAGCACAAACGGAATTAATTTTGGAGGTCCGGTGAAGAAATTAGCTCATTTTGGCGAAGTTAGTATTTTGGCAATTTCTGGTTGATAGGTGAAATTTTGATCCGATGGTCGGAATGGAATTACGAGAATCATTGTAGCTTTGTTATGTCATTTTGGACATGTCTGCAAAATTTGAGGTCATTCGGACTAGTTTTGACGTGATTCGGCATCAGATGTGGAAGTTAGAAGTTTCAAAGTTCATAGGTTTGAATCCGATGCGAATTTGGTGTTGTGATATTGTTTTGAGCGTTACGAAGGTTGGAACAAGTTTGAACGATGTTATAGGATATGTTGGCATGATTGGTTGAGGTCCCACTGGCCTCGGGTGAGTTTTGGGTGGTTAAACGGACTATTTCATCTTTGAAAAAAATTGCATAAATTTTTAGGCTTCTGCTGTGCCCAGAAAATTTCAGGCGCGAGGTGTCCAGTTTGGAAGCTCATATCTTGTAATCTATAAGAAATCAGAAATATTGCAAAACACTAAAGTTGTAGCCCTTACATTCTAGTTTTCAGAAAGTTGAACCATTCGTGATTTGGATATTATCTCAGAAAGTTATGATGGATCGAAAATGGCTGGTAGAGCGATTTCGACAGAATTTACGGATGCGCTTTAGAAGCTCATATCTCGGGATATATAAAGAGTTATATGGTGTACAACCTATCAAATTAAATATCTTCGAGTCTAGTTTCTAAATCTTCAAACCATTTGTCATTTGGATATTTATATACGGCGTTATGGGTGTTTAAGCAGAAGGTGTCCGACAAGGGAAAATTTTAATAGGATGTACAACTTGTATAGCACAAGAGCAAGGTACAACTCGACAAAGCACGGGCAGATTCTTTAAACACGGATTTGGCTTATTTCTTTCATTTGGCTTGGATTATTTTGGAGAGGATTTCAAGGGGTATTTCATCAAGCATCAAAGGTGAGTTGTTTCTACTTATTTCCAAGTTAAATACATGGATTAGAGCTGAAAACTCAAGTAATTTATGGACAAAAATGGTGGTTTAGGGCTTAAAACTTAAGAGAATTAAATGGAGATTTGAGGGGTCATTTGAACTCCGATTTTGGTAAATTTGATATGTACGGACTCGTGGCGAGATGAGGAATCCGGTGATGTGAATTTCGTAATTTTTCGAGAAGTGGGCCTGGGGCTCGGGTTTTGCAAATTTCGTGATTTTCGATAATTTTCGAGCCTTTTCGATTGGGTTATATTCCCTTAGCCTATTGTAATGTATTCATTATGGTTTTGACCAGATTCGATGTGCGAAGAGGTAAATTCGAGAGGCAAGGGCATAGCGGAGTAGACGTTGGACCGTCTTGAGGTGAGTAATGATTTTAAATGATGTACTGAGGGTTTGAAACCCCGGATTGCACAAAATACTGCTATGTTAAGATGAGACACACATTGTATGACAAGTGCAGGGTCATTTACTATTGGGGATTGTGACTTGGTCCATCCCAGTTGATATTTTTACCGCGTAATTGATAAAGATTTATTATTTTTCACTATGATTGGGCTTATTGCCATATTTGGGCTTCGTACCAATTATCTAAAATCTTTTGTGAATTTACATCACTATTTTCCTCACGAATTGAAATATTATTTGAACTCAGTCCAATTGAATTATATTATTTTGTGAACTCAGCTACATTTATACTCAACTCGAGATTAATGATATTTATAATGTTGTTGAGCTGAGCACTATTGTTTTACTGATGCCCAAGAGGCTTATGATTATTTTCTGGACTGATTGAGGCCGAGGGCCATACGTGAGGATATGTTGAGTGATGTGAGGAGACTTTCAGGCCTCGAGTGTTATATGAGGAGGCTTTCAGGCCTCGAGTGTTATGTGTGAAGGCTTTCAGGCCTATTGATATTGCGCTTGGGCTGTAGGAGCCCCTCCGGAGTCTGTACACACCCCCAGTGAGCGTAGGGTACCCAGGTGAGTTGGGAGTGGGCCCGAGAGGCCGTTGCTTGTGTGTGGTGAGTTGGGAGTGAGCCCGAGGGGCTGATGTTGTGTGCTGGTGAGTTGGGAGTGAGTCCGAGGGGCTGATACTATACTGAGATTTACATATTGAGCCCGAGGGGCAAGCTTTTGATTTATCCTTACTGTGGAAATTATTTGTCTTTACTGTTTTAAAAGAAGAATTATCTGATACTCACTGTTTTACTGTATAACTGATTTTACTGCTTGGGATAGCGCTATATTGTGCCATTATGAGATTTCATGTTTTCAGTCGTTATTTATTTTTATTACTCACTGGGTCGGAGTACTCACATTACTCCCTACATCATGTGTGCAGATACAGGCAGAGCTGAGTTCGCTCCTGAGCGCTGATTTTTTCCAAGCCAGGCGGTGAGTAGGAGTAACGAGGTAGCTGTTGACATCCGCAACCCCGTTTTCTCCCTTATCTTTGTTATTTATGATAATTCCAGACTTTGTAAAATATTAGTAAACTCTGTAGTAGCTCATGACTTGTGACACCCCGATTTCGGGCTGTGTTGGGAGGGTTTTCCTTGTTCTATCATGTTTATTTCACATTTAAGATTATATTGCTCATGATTTAGACTTATTCCTGCTAAGCAATTATAAAGAGATGTACTGTTTTGTTGATTGGCTGGCCTTGTCCTCACGAGAGGCGCCATCACGACCGGGTTGGGATTTTGGGCCGTGACAAGTTGGTATCAGAGCCTAGGTTACTAGGTCTCGCGAGTCATGAGCTGGTTTAGTAGAGTTTCGTGGATCGGTACGGAGACATCTGTATTTATCCTCGAGAGGCTGCAGAACCTTTAGGAAAATTTCATATTCTTGGAAATTCTTGTCGTGCGACTTTGTTGGTCCGAAAACTAAATTTTGTTGTTCTATTCTCTCGTAGATGGCGAGAACACGCGCTAATGGATAGGACGGACGACCACCATTGCCACCTACTGAGGCCACCAGAGGCCGTGGACGCGGTCGTGGTCGAGGTCGTGTCGAGGTAGAGCCACAGGGGCAGCATCTGTAGACCCACTAGTTGCCCCAGCTCAGGATCAGGCTCCAGCTGTAGAGACTCCAACAGCACATACTCAGGCACCAGCTGTGCCTATTGTTATTCCGGGTCTTCAGGAGGCCCTGGCTCAGATTCTGACAGATGCACTGGCCTGGCTCAGGCAGTTTCAGCCACCACTGCAGCAGCTACTTCACAGGCAGGGGGTGGCAATCAGACCCCCGCTGCTCGCACACCTGAGCCAGTAGTGCAGGGATTATAGACACCAGAGGCACCACCAGTACAGCAGGTTGCCCCAGTTCAGCCGGTTGCACCGGTTCAGGATAATATGGTCCCAGTTATGCCAGACGATGAGCAGCGTCGTCTTGAGAGATTCAGCAGACTTGTACCTCCTACTTTCAGTGGTGCTCAGGGCGAGGATGCCCAAGGTTTTCTTGACAAGTGTACACGTATGCTGAGGACAACAGGGATCTTGGAGGCTAGCAGTGTAGCCTTTACTACTTTTCAATTCTCAGGTGCAACTTTCACTTGGTGGGAGGCATATGAGCAGCGTAGGCCGGTAGGTTCAGCGCCCTTGTCCTGGCAGGAGTTCTCCACTCTCTTTCTGGAGAAGTGGGTACCGCGATCTTAGAGAGAGGAGATGCGCAGGCAGGTTGAGTATCTTCGTCAGGGAGATATGACCGTATCTCAGTATGAGGTGAGGTTCTCGGAGCTGGCTCGTTATGCTCCATGGATGGTCCCGACTGATCGGGAAAGGATTAGGAGGTTCGTGGATGGGCTTAATTATCCCATTCGTATTCTGATGGCTCGAGAAAGGATTCTGAGCCATACTTTTGAGGATGCAGTAGATGTTGCTCGCGACATTGAGACGGATTGTCGTCTAGAGAGAGAGGAGCGGGAGGCTAAGAGGCCTCGTGGATCAGCTAGTCACAGTGGCGCTCCGTCTAGGGGCCAGTTTCAGCAGAGTAGAGGTCGTTCTTAAAGGCCTCATCAGTCAGCTCGTCCAGAGTACCGCGGGCCATCTTCAGGTCGTGGTCATCAGGGATTTCAGCAGGGCCAGTCATCACTCAGTGCCCTTCCAGCTCAGAGTTCTTCACGTGCCCTGTCAGTTCAGGGTTCTTCTGCACTGAGTGCCCCAACTAGTCACTCCGGTGCGAGGGGTTCTTTTCAGTCCCATCCTCCAGCATCTAGGGGTTGTTATGAGTGCGGAGAGTTAGGACATGTGTGGAAGCAGTGTCCTCGTCATACCGCCAGTTCATCACAACAGAGGGGTCAGTCCTTATCTTCTGCACCAACTACTTCAGCACCCACCCAGTCAGCTAGGGGTGAGGGTCAGGCAGCTAGAGGCTACCCCAGAGGGGGAGGTCGAGCGGGCGGTGGTCCGGCTCGGTTTTATGCTATTCCAGACCGGGTAGATGCTCTTGCATCAGATGCTGTTATCACAAGTATTATCTCAGTCTGCCACACAGATGCCTCTGTCTTATTTGATCTGGGATCTACCTATTCTTATGTGTCTTCATATTTTGCCCGTCATTTGAGTATGCCCCGAGAGTCTCTTACTTTACATGTTCATGTGTCTACCCTGGTGGGCGATACTATTATTGTGGACCGTGTGTATCGGTCATGTGCTGTGATTATTGGGGGTCTGGAGACCCGAGTTGATCTACTGCTATTGAGCATGGTAGATTTTGATATTATTCTGGGCATGGATTGGTTATCTCCATATCATGCTATTCTAGACTGTCATGCTAAGACAGTTACTTTGGCTATTTCGGGTGTTCCGAGGATCGAGTGGCGTGGCATGACTAATTATGTCTCTAGTAGAGTAATTTCTTTCTTGAAAGCCCAGCGTATGGTTGGGAAGGGTTATCTATCATATCTGGATTTTGTGCGGGATGTTGGAGCTGAGACTCCTAGTATTGATTCTGTCCCAGTTGTGAGGGACTTTCCTGATGTATTTCCTGCAGACCTACCGGGCATGCCACCGGACAGAGCTATTGATTTTGGCATTGACTTAGTGCCGGGCACTCAGCCCATTTCTATTCTGCCATATCGTATGGCACCAGCAGAGCTGAAAGAATTGAAGGAGCAGCTTCAGGAACTCTTGGATAAGGGGTTCATTCGGCCTAGCGTGTCCCCGTGGGGTGCACCTGTTTTATTTGTGAAGAAGAAAGATGGCACAATGAGAATGTGCATTGATTATAGGCAGTTGAATAAGGTAACAGTGAAGAACAAGTATCCTTTGCCTCGCATTGATGACTTATTTGATCAGCTTCAGGGAGCGAGGGTATTTTCTAAGATTGATCTCCATTCGGGCTATCACCAGTTGAAAATCAGGGAGTCGGATATTCCCAAGACTGCTTTCAAGACTAGATATGGTCACTATGAATTTTTGGTTATGTCTTTCGGGCTGACCAATGCCCCAGCAGCGTTTATGCATTTGATGGACAGTGTATTTCAGCCTTATCTGGATGCATTTGTTATTGTATTCATTGATGATATCCTGGTGTACTCTCATGGCCAGGAGGAGAATGCCCAGCATTTGCATGTAGTGTTGCAGAGATTGAGAGAAGAGAAACTTTATGCAAAATTCTCCAAATTTGAATTTTGGCTAAGTTCTGTGGCATTTTTGGGACACATAGTGTCCAGCGAGGGTATACAGGTTGATCCAAGAAAGATAGAAGCAGTGCAGAGTTGGTCTAGACTGTCCTCTATCACAGAGATTCGGAGTTTTCTTGGGCTAGCAGGCTATTATTGCCGATTTGTTTAGGGGTTTTCTTCTATTGCATCGCCTTTGACCAAGTTGATTCAGAAAGGTGCCCCATTTGTATGGTCCGGCGAGTGTGAGGAGAGCTTTCAGAAGCTCAAGGCACTTCTGACCACAACTCCAGTGTTGGTGTTACCATCAGCTACAGGTTCATACACGGTATATTGTGATGCTTCCAGAGTTGGGATTGGTTGTGTGCTAATGCAGGAGGGTAGAGTTATTGCTTATGTTTCTCGTCAGTTGAAGCCCCATAAAAAGAACTACCCTGTTCATGATTTGGAGTTGGCTGCTATAGTTCATGCCTTAAAAATTTGGAGGCACTATTTATATGGCGTATCTTGTGAGATATTCACTGATCATCGCAGTCTTCAGCATTTATTTAAACAAAAAGATCTTAATTTGAGGCAGCGAAGATGGCTTGAGTTACTTAAAGACTATGATATTACCATTCTATATCATCCGGGAAAGGCCAATGTAGTGGCCAATGCGTTGAGCCGAAAGGCAGTCAGTATGGGGAGTTTGGCTTACATCCCAGTTGAGGAGAGGCCTCTTGCAGTTGATGTTCATACCTTGGCTAATCAATTGGTACGGTTAGATATTTCTGAGCCTAGCCGGGTATTGGCTAGTGTGGTTTCTCGATATTCCTTATATGAACGCATCAGAGAGTACCAGTATGATGATCCGCATTTGCTTGTCCTTAAGGATAGAGTTTAGCATGATAATGCCAAAGATGTGACTATAGGTGATGATGGCGTATTGAGATTCAGGACCGTATTTGTGTGCCCGATGTTGATGGGCTTAGAGATTTGATTCTTGAGGAGGCCCACAGTTCGCGGTATTCCATCCATCCGGGTGCTGCGAAGATGTATCAGGACTTGATACAGCATTACTGGTGGAGGAGAATGAGGAAAGACATTGTGGGATATGTGGCTCGGTGTCTCAATTGTCAGCAGGTGAAATATGAGCATCAGAGACCGGACGGTTTGCTTCAGCAGATGATTATTCTTGAGTGGAAATGGGAGAGAGTTACTATGGATTTCGTGAGTGGCCTTCCTCGGACTTTGAAGAATTTTGATTCGATTTGGGTCGTTGTGGATTGGCTGACCAAGTCAGCGCATTTCATTCCGGTGTGTACCACATATTCTGCGGAGCGGCTGGCTAGGATCTTTATTCAGGAGATTGTGCGGTTGCATGGTGTTCCAGTTACTATTATTTCGGATAGAGGTACTCAGTTCACTTCTCAGTTTTGGAGGACTTTTCAACACGAGTTGGGCACTCAGGTGGAGTTGAGTTAAGCATTTCATCCTCAGACGGACGGACAGTCCGAGCGTACTATTCAGATATTGGAGGATATTTTGCGTGCCTGCGTGATTGATTTTGTAGGTTCTTGGGTTGAATTTTTACCACTTGCAGAGTTTGCCTACAACAAAAGCTATCAGTCCAGTATTCAGATGGCACCGTATGAGGCCTTATATGGGAGGCGGTATAGAACTCCAGTGGGTTGGTTTGAGCCCGGTGACGCTAGGTTGTTGGGGACAAATTTGGTCCAAGATGCCTTAGAAAAGGTGAAGGTGATTCAGGAAAGACTTCGCACAGCTCAGTCGCGTCAGAAGAGTTATGCAGACTGGAAGGTCCGAGATGTGTCATTTATGGAGGGCGAGAAGGTTTTGCTGAAGGTTTCGCCGATGAAGAGTGTTATGAGGTTCGGAAAGAAAGGGAAGTTGAGTCCGCGGTTTATTGGACCATTTGAGATACTTAGGAGGATTGGAGAGGAGGCTTACGAGCTTGCTTTGCCGCCTAGATTGTCGGGTGTTCATCTTGTATTCCATGTGTCCATGCTCCGGAAGTACATTGGGGACCCGTCTCATATTTTAGATTTCAGTACAGTACAGTTAGATGAAAATTTGACTTATAATGTGGAGCCAGTGGCTATTTTGAGTCGACAGGTTCAAAAATTGAGATCAAAAGATATAGCATCAGTGAAAGTACAGTGGAGAGGTCGGCCCGTGCAGGAGGCTACTTGGGAGACCGAGCAGGAGATGCGGAGCAGGTACCCGCACCTATTTGAAACTCCAGGTATGTTTCTTAACTCGCTCGAGGACGAGCGTTTGTTTTAGTTGGGGAGAATGTAATGACCCGAACCGTTGTTTCCTGTATTTTCGTCCCGTATTCCCCGTTAAATGATTATTCATGTTTCAATATGTGTACTTGGTGAATTTGAGTCAATTCGGATCGAGTTTGGTATGAAATGGGACAATTAGTCTCTTTAAGGAAGAATTAGTTTGGAAAAGTCAATCTGACGTTGACTTGTAAGTTAGAGGGCTCGAAATTGAATTCCGATGATTCGATTAGTTTTGGGGGATGATTTAAGGCCTAGGAGCACAATCAGAATTAATTTTGGAGGTCCGGTGAAGAAATTAGCTCATTTTGGCGAAGTTAGTATTTTGGCGATTTCCGGTTGATAGGTGAAATTTTGATCCGACGGTCGGAATGGAATTCCGAGAATTGCTGTAGCTTTGTTATGTCATTTTGGACTTGTCTGCAAAATTTGAGGTCATTCGGACTAGTTTTGACGTGTTTCGGCATCGGATGTGGAAGTTAGAAGTTTCAAAGTTCATAGGTTTGAATCCGATGTGAATTTGGTGTTGTGATATTGTTTTGAGCGTTACGAAGGTTGGAACAAGTTTAAACGATGTTATGGGATATGTTGGCATGATTGGTTGAGGTCCCACTGGCCTCGGGTGAGTTTTGGGCGGTTAAACAGACTATTTCATCTTTGAAAAAAATTGCAGAAATCTTTAGGCTTCTGCTGTGCCCAGAAAATTTCAGGCGCGAGGTGTCCAGTTTGGAAACTCATATCTTGTAATCTATAAGAAATCAGAAAAATTACAAAACACGAAAGTTGTAGCCCTTACATTCTAGTTTTCAGAAAGTTAAACCATTCGTAATTTAGATATTATCTCAGAAAGTTATAATGGATCGAAAATGGCTGGTAGAGCGATTTCAACAGAATTTACGGATGCGCTTTAGAAGCTCATATCTCGGGATATATAAAGAGTTATATGGTGTACAACCTATCAAATTAAAGATCTTTGAGTCTAGTTTCTAAATCTTTAAACCTATTGTCATTTAGATATTAATACAAGACGTTATGGGTGTTTAAGCAGAAGGTGTCCGACAAGGGAAAATTTTAATAGGATGTACAACTTGTATAGCACAAGTGCAAGGTACAACTCAACGAAGCACGGGCAGATTCTTTAAACACGGATTTGGCTTATTTCTTTCATTTGGCTTGGATTATTTTGGAGAGGATTTCAAGGGGGATTTCATCAAGCATCAAAGGTAAGTTGTTTCTACTTATTTCCAAGTTAAATACATGGATTAGAGCTGAAAACTCAAGTAATTTATGGACAAAAATGGTGGTTTAGGGCTTAAAACTTAAGAGAATTAAATGGAGATTTGAGGGGTCATTTGAACTCCGATTTTGGTAAATTTGATATGTACAAACTCGTGGCGAGATGAGGAATCCGGTGATGTGAATTTCGTAATTTTTCGAGAAGTGGGCCCGGGGCTCGGGTTTTGCAAATTTCGTGATTTTCGATAATTTTCGAGACTTTTCGATTGGGTTATATTCCCTTAGCCTATTGTAATGTATTCGTTGTGGTTTTGACCAGATTCGATGTGCGAAGAGGTAAATTCGAGAGGCAAGGGCATAGCGGAGTAGACGTTGGACCGTCTTGAGGTGAGTAATGATTTTAAATGATGCACTGAGGGTTTGAAACCCCGGATTGCACAAAATACTGCTATGTTGAGATGAGACACGCATTGTATAACGAGTGCGGGGTCATTTACTATTGGGGATTGTGACTTGGTCCATCCCAGTTGATATTTTTATCGCGTAATTGATAAAGATTTATTATTTTTCACTATGATTGGGCTTATTGCCATATTTGGGCTTCGTACCAATTATCTAAAATCTTTTGTGAATTTACATCACTATTTTCCTCACGAATTGAAATATTATTTGAACTCAGTCCAATTGAATTATATTATTTTGTGAACTCAGCTACATTTATACTCAACTCGAGATTAATGATATTTATAATGTTGTTGAGCTGAGCACTATTGTTTTACTGATGCCCAAGAGGCTTATGATTATTTTCTGGACTGATTGAGGCCGAGGGCCATACGTGAGGATATGTTGAGTGATGTGAGGAGGCTTTCAGGCCTCGAGTGTTATATGAAGAGGCTTTCAGGCCTCGTGTGTGATGTGTGAAGGCTTTCAGGCTTATTGATATTGCGCTTGGGCTGTAGATGCCCCTCCGGAGTCTGTACACACCCCCAGTGAGCGCAGGGTACCCAGGTGAGTTGGGACTGGGCCCGAGATGCCGTTGCTTGTGTGTGGTGAGTTGGGAGTGAGCCCGAGGGGCTGATGTTGTGTGCTGGTGAGTTGGGAGTGAGCCCGAGGGGCTGATGTTGTATGCTGGTGAGTTGGGAGTGAGCCCGAGGGGCTGATACTATACTGAGATTTACATATTGAGCCCGAGGGGCAAGCTTTTGATTTATCCTTACTGTGGAAATTATTTGTCTTTACTGTTTTAAAAGAAGAATTATCTAATACTCACTGTTTTACTTTATAACTGATTTTACTGCTTGGGATAGCGCTATATTGTGCCGTTATGAGATTTCATGTTTTCAGTCGTTATTTATTTTTATTACTCACTGGGTCGGAGTACTCACATTACTCCCTGCACCATGTGTGCAGATACAGGCAGAGCTGAGTTCGCTCCTGAGCGCCGATTCTTTTTAGGCCAGGCGGTGACTAGGAGTAACGAGGTAGCTGTTGATGTCCGCAACCCCGTTTTCTCCCTTATCTTTGTTATTTATGATAATTCCAGACTTTGTAAAATATTAGTAAACTCTGTAGTAGCTCATGACTTGTGACACCCCGATTTCGGGCTGAGTTGAGAGGGTTTTCCTTGTTCTATCATGTTTATTTCGCATTTAAGATTATATTGCCCAAGATTTAGACTTATTCCTGCTAAGCAATTATAAAGAGATGTACTGTTTTGTTGATTGACTGGTCTTGTCCTCATGAGAGGCGCCATCACGACCGGGTTGGGATTTTGGGTCGTGACACATAACCAGTAGAAATGAGAATTGATCTCAATTATGGAGTTGAACTGTATGTATCAATTCTTAAATCACGAGTTGCATAATAACATATGACAATCTTTTTGTGACTGTAATTTGATCTTGTTAGAAATTAAGTTGTGCAATTAAGCATAAATGTAGTTGTAATAGGAGGTTGTTGCAAGCTAAGACCCTTGTCATGCTAGTTGGTTCTTGTATAGTGCCCGACACTTAATTCTAGCTGGGTAGAAATTGATTCTCGTACAATACCCTATCTGACCAAAAAGTATAATCCTTGGTTCAAATAATTAAATTTATATGATAAGGGGTTAAACCTAGTTAACAATAATATTTCTAGATGCGAGTTTTGAAAGTTTGATTAACGTTAGACATTCCAAGTAATATGAGCAATAATAGAGCATTTAACAGCAATGAATAACAATAAATGACATTTATGTAAATAAAAGGAGTGATTCATCTAATAAAGGAAGAACTAGGTGGTTATCCCTCTTGACAATGATGAGTGACAGACAAATCCTTGAATGTTCGAATTATTCTCGAATCTGATGGAAAGTGGGGAATTATTTAGACAACAATCTTGATGAAAAGGTCCTTCTTGTATCTTCGTAAAAGAGAGAATCTTTAGCCAAAAGTTTGTTCTTACAGATGAATCTAACGTGTCTCACAACATTGGCCCCTCTTTCTATATATATGAGACATATTTCTAACAAACTCTAATAGTACAAACTGTAGAGAATATTCGCTAGAATATTCCTTTAATATCTTATTTCGAAAACTAGTCGTTACAGCTTCATCAACGATGTGTGACCTCGCCTATTATCGACATCTCGACCACGGCTCCTAGCGACTCTTCGGCTACGTGTATTTCTGCTTCCTGGTCCACCTTGACTAATGACGACTCGAGAATTCTTCCTTCAGGGTAGTCTTATTTCGAATATTATCTAGCAGATTTTGATCCATACAGTTAGTCCCTCCGCTTATTGAGGACAGCCTCAAGTGGGCTTGATGAGCCAATTCTGTTTGCCTTGATTGAGATGATTGGACGAGTGGGTCGAGTCATGATGTTTGATACAAGCTGGCAATATGGCCTTTCATGAGCCGCAACTTTTTGGGGTTACGTTGTGCCTGGATCAAAGTTACGTCATGATGTCATATGTCATTATAATATGTTTTCCTAATGTGTTGCGTCATTTCGTGTGCATCTTTTGGTTGTATCTTCCGCTTCGATAGTGGCGCCAAGTAATGATGACCTAATTTTTCGATTTCGTCCCCTAAACTCTTATAAATAGGGATGTGATATTGAAACCTTGTGTCTTCTTCTTCCATTGTTGTGCATCTTCTTTCCCGGCCCTAGCGATACCTGTTGTTTTTAACTCCCCATTGCTTTGAATACTCTCTCTTTCATTGGAAATATGTCTAACGTATCTTTTGGTCCCATTGAGGAAAGTGACCTGGTTCCCTTAGCGATTGTTTTCCCTACTCACGCGGAGGGCGTCTCTGTTGCCGTTAAGGCGAGAACTTTCCTACGGTGGAGGAGATAATTCCTTGTAGTGAGAAAGTCAGGTCTGATTTTACAAAGGTGCCTGAAGCTGAGCCCGATATCTCTGAGTTGGCGATGAATGAGGCTGATTTATTAGAGCTTAGGGCTAAATATGACATTCCTGCTCACATCGAGTTGGTCCCTGCTGGGCGGAACGTGGTACAAGTCTACCACCCTGGGTACTGTGCGTTCTATGCTTACCCCATTCATGTTGGCTACACTGTTCCCCTTCTTCCACTGGCGGAGGAGTTTTGCTGTTTCTATAGCGTTTGCCTGGCTCAGCTCACACCGTATCTACAAGCTCGTAAAGATGCTTACCAAGTTTGCGGAGCTGGTCGAGGTTGAGATCACACTTTGGCATATGATGCATCTATTCGCCCCCAGTTTCTATAAGGGGACGATGTTAAACCTTCGCCACTGAGGGGGAAAGTTCCTAGTGGTAAAGATGGATGACAAGTCTAACCGCTAGTTCTGGCACAATTTTTTCTTCGTTAGAACTGAGGACATGGTGGCCAATGCAGATGACTTCCCTGAAACTTGGAATTTACTCGTAAGCATCTAACCTTTCTATGTTGAGGTATTTGGCTTACTTCGCTTATTCTTGGATTCTGATATCTTGCTCCTTTTTTATGCAGCCAAGAATTTGCCCCCTCCTTTGGTCGGGGACATTTTTGATTGGGTAGGTCGACTTCTCCCTCACATCACGGGGATTCGTAAGTGGCCGGGTTTTTTCAAGAAGTTTGGGTCTGCTCCTTCCTTGGACGGTGAGTTTCTTTACTTTGGCCTCTTAGTTGCTTACCTTTCGTGGTTTATTCTGGTTGACCATTTTTCTTTTGCACTTTTCTTAACTCCAGCCCGAGGGTTTTCGAGAAGGCCGAAAGCTCCCCCACCTGTATTCCATAAGACGAAATCTATTGCCTCTTTGGATTCTGCCCCTTCTATGACTGCGGCTGATCCTGCTCACTCCTTGGTCCCACCTGCCGCTACTTCAGCATCAATTCCTTCTCTATCTGCGGATACTTCGGCAGTGGAATCTTCAGCTTCCCCTCTGTACTGTCTTGTGGATGAAAAGGAGGAATCGCTGAGGGGTGATGGGGACATGGTGCCCCATAAGAGGAGATTAGTGGATGTTGGCGACAGGGTTGCCTAGGTCGTGGACTCGGTGATAGACGATTTTACCCTTTGTGAGACGGCAACCATTATCCTTGAAGATGATGTCGGGCTGGCGCCTAAGATTCCGATATCAGCAGAGGCTGATGAAGACGTGTCTCTCCCTTCTGCGATGACGGAGGCCGCTAGGGCTTCTGATTCTTTGCAGTAGGAGGTGCAGACATGTGATTTTTGACCCTCCCCAAGATTTTTCATATTTTAGCACGTAAATATTTAATTTAGGCCTAATATAGCTGTTTCAACTCATTTTTACCCTTTTACTTTATTTTATTACAAGAAAAATAAAAATTACAAAAACATATTTTAGTATGTATCTTTCATAAATTTTTTAAAAAAATACAAAAAATAGTACCCTATTTTTATATTTATATAATTTTGAAAATACAAAAAATATATAATAGTTTCATGTTAGCTTTTGCATTGTGTAGTATTTTTATTTTATTTTAAAAGGAGTCAATTAAGGTGTTGGATCACAATTTTAAGAGTTTTAGAGCCCAATTCGGATTAGTCCATTAAGCCTAGGGACCCTTCGATACTCTTCTATGGAACCAAAAACAAATAAAAAAAGACCCTAAGAACTTAACACAAAAGGACCTACGGACTAATTGGCAAAATACACAAAAATACACCTAAACCTAGACTCTTCATATAAGGTAATGCTGAAAATCTGAAAGGAGGAAGAAAAAGGTGACTCTGAAAAAAGGACCAAAAAAAGGCTGCCAGCCGCAACCCCCCAAAAGAAAGGCCCACGCCTCTGCCATCTCGAACGGCGGTGACCATTTTGCAATGATAGTCAATTTTTCGGATTCTCATTTCACTTCTTTTCTTTAGTCTTTCACTGGCCAAACTCAACCTCTCTACCGTGTTTTCCACAAAATGAATTTGGATCCATTTCTTTCTTTTTCTCTTTTTCAAGAATACTCAATCCATTTTTCAATTTCATACCCTTTGATTTCGTTCCATTTGCTAGTTTTTAGCATCTGAGTTTTGATTTATCTCGATATTTATCAAATGAGGTTTGTTTAATTCAGTAAATAAACCAAAAAACTAGAATCTTGGTATGGGATTTTGGGTTTTGTATTTTTAGGTCATTTTCATAATTTTGATGCTCTTGTTCAATGGTGATTTGAATTAAGTTTTAACCAGAAAACATGATGAGTTCGAAGGACTGAAATAAGTGGTACTGTCTGTCGAATTTTGGTTCTAAAAATGGAGGTCGTCCGAGGTCGTGTTTAATTCGAGTTTTCCGGTCGAGATCACGTCGAAGGTGCACACAGACCTATTTGTATTTATGCTTGAATATTATGACAAAATGCCGTGTTTTTCTCATTAATTGAATGATGAATTTGGTTTTGTTGTTGTACGAGTCAATTCCTTCTATAGCATCTGGTGGAAATGAGCTATAAGTTAGTTTTAAATACTTCACACGTAATAATATGTTAAGGTTAAGCTACAGTAATTAGCTGAGATAAAATTAGCATGGATTCTCTACACTAGACTAGCATATGACTTCATGAAACATGTAGTGAGGTTGGAGTATGTTAACTCTTGCATAGCTTGATTGCCTGATGACCCCACATGTGAAGATTGACTCATTTGTTTCCAAATTGGTTCACTGGAATCTCCAACAATGACTCCATAGTTGATGGCCTTCACAATAATCTCAAAGTGGTTTAGGAAAATAATTCATGAACATCGTAGCTTGCTTTAGGCGCGTTAATTAAATAAAGTTCCATAGCTACGGGTACGGTTCCCGTGATGTAGTTGTGACACACAATTTCCAAATCCGGAGGTACATTTCATGTGGCCCGGTTTTAATATTTTAATAAGGTTAAATGGAATGTGTCGTGACTCACGGGTGTATTTCATGTAGCGTGGCTTACGATGTGTTTTAAATAGCTTTGAAATTCCTTGAATAAATAAATGTGGTTTTAAAGAGTTAAAAAATGCATAGGTTTTAAAACGTGTAAAAAATCAGATAATTAGGCCAATAATAACAGTTGAGCTACCATGCTAAAACCACGGAACTCGGGAATGCCTAACACCTTCTCCCGGGTTAACAGAATTCCTTACCCGGATTTCTGTGTTCGCGGACTATAAAACAGAGTCAATCTTTTCCTTGATTCAGGATTTAAACCAGTGACCTAGGACACCGTAAATTATCCCAAGTGGCGACTCTGAATTTTTAATAAAATGATCCCATTTTCGATTGTCACTTTAAGTTGGAAAAAACTCCCTTATACACCCTCTCGGGGGTGTAGGTAAAAAGGAGGTGTGACAGCTTTGGCGACTTTGCTGGGGATCGAACCCAGAATCTCTGGTTCAGGGTTCAGAATTCGAGCTTGGAATAATTGTTATAATTGGCTTTGTTTATTACCTGATTTTTACATGTTTGGGCATAATGTGCTAAATGTTGCTTTTACTGCTTTGATACTATTTGAACTGTATATAAACTGCTACGAAACCCTTCTCTTCTCATCTTCGGAGATGTGCACGCTGGTGTGACTCCCTATTCTATTAGTGTCATACCTTGAAATAAGAAAGAGGCTCGGACAAGTTGCAAAGTCGGATGGCCTTTTGGTTCCCTGTACGTAGCTCCCTCCTCGGCTCGAGTTGTCCGTTCGGGTGTACAAGTCTAGAACAGTATACCCAGGTTTTATACTTAGAATAACTCAGCCTCATGTCGGATCCCTAGTAGGAATGTTTGTTTGCATCACGTGCATTTGACTTAGGGGATCAACACAGGGGTTGGTCTGTCTAGGACATGTGTACCCAAAATAACAGACCATCTTGATGCATCCTATGTGCTACATGTTGCATTTTTCAAGGGTAAAAGGGTCATTTGGCGGACCAATGATAGTTGTGGGCAAATGCAAAAAAAAAATGAAAAAGAAAACAAAAATGAAAAAAATAGAGAGGGTGAGGTGTGAAGATAAAGCGAATGGGGCCCAATTATATTTTCTGTCATATTTTTGTTAAAAAAAAAGATTTTGCACTTTTTCATCATTTTCTGAAAATCAAAAATCAAAAAAAAAAGAAGGAAAAAGAAAATCCAAAAAAAAAAAGATGTTGCATGTTTCATCATTTTCAAGGAAAAGGCAAAAAATATATTTTCTCTAAATTAGTTATTTTGTTTTAGTTCTCGCCCGTATCCAATCTGCCTGAACTACGCGAACTTGATTCTCGTCTCTCGGGGCGGGATACGTAGGAAACCCACATCGGGTCTGGTCTTCCTAGTAAGTCTTAGGTTCTTGTCTTTGCGGGGTCTTAGTCAAATCTTGTATTTTATCCACTTTTAGCCGCATAGGTTAATTTTGCAGAAATAGCTTCAATCATGTCTGGCATGTGTCTAGTAAGGAACGTTATTGTCTCACATAGTGCTGGTTTCAGTTTTCTCATATAGGTGTGGATCTACTTACCGGAGTTTGGGCATGACAGACGCCTTAGGACCATCCAGTCAGGAGTTTGCTTAAAGAGATATTTTTTAGTTATTATGTTTTGAGTCTGTTGTTTTTTTATGTCGTTTTTACCTTCTAGTTTTGTACAGTAATGTTGGGTCTTTCATTTTTGTATTTCCTATTTTGTATTGAAAAAAGATGTGTTATAAATCAAAAATCCAAAAAAAAAAGAATATTTTGCGTTTTTATATTTTCGTTAGAATTTTCTTTAGGAATACTACTCCTAGAAATTGGAAAAAAAAAATCGTTTGATGTGGTACTTCCTTTAGGCAATTAATATCTAAAACTTAAAATAAAAATTTGTTTTATATTTTCTTTAGTATATTAGGACTAAAAAAAGAGAATTTTTGTTTTTTTAGTACCTCTTTAAAGGTTTTCTCTAAGATATTGATTCCAAAAATCCGAAAAAAGATTTTCTTTTGAGATTTTTTTTTCTTTGCGAAATTAATGAAAAATGAATAGAAAAAAAGAATTTTTTTATTTTTACTAGATTTAGGACATTGTACATAGAAGAAATAAGATACCTTATCTTCTGTTTATTTTTAAAATTTCTCCTTTAGGTAATTAAAAATTGAAATCCAAAAACAGTTTTTATCTTTTTCATTTCTCGTTACGAAGTTTTTCTTCAGGGATATCAAATGAAAATTCAAAAAAAAAGGAGTAAAAAAATATCTTTCTCTTCTAGGATTTTTCCTTAATAGAGTATTTGTTTCCAAAAAGAAAAGAAAAAGAAAAAAAATTCGTTAAGCTTGAGTTTAGAATAGGTTATAGAACATTAAGTCTAGAAAATTCAAAAAAAGGTTTTACTTCTTTTATTTCTCTTTTCTCATCGGATTAGTCATTAAGGTAAAAAAAAGGGAGAATGTTAGTTTGTTTCCTTTATTCCTGATTTTTCTGAACTACGCAAAGATCTGATTCATGCAGCGTCATGATACGTAGGCAATCTACATAGGGTTCGATTGAATCATTTTTCTATTATTAAAAGGAAAAAAAAAGAGAAAAAAAAAGAAAAAAGGTGAAGTCATGGGATGTGAGAAATGAGAAGGAAGAAAAAGAGCGATAATCAGAAAGAAAAAGGGGAAGGAAAATGAGCGAGCTAAGAAGTGCTAGAAAAACAAAGAAAAGAGAGGTTAAAATGAACAAATTGTGATGATGCCAACTGACCTTTGTACCCTCGAAGTCAATTTAGAACCGATAATTGTGGCTAGGTGCATTGCACATAAAGTGAGATTATCCTATGTTAAATGCCCTAACGCTAACGTGATGACTTCATTTTGTTATATTCATAGCAGAAGGGTGGTTGGTTTGTGGTTTTTAAAGTGGTAATTCTTCTCTACAACACAAAGTCAAAAGGCAATGGCAAACAACAATAGAACTGAGTTGGTTGATACCGGTGCCCGAAAGCAGTCGGTTGAACAGGACAATGGGTTGGTTGAAGAGGTAAAGAGGTTAAGACAACACATGGCAGATATGTATCAGGCTTGGATGACTGGGAAGGCACCACCCCCGCCACCACCTAGCTTCCTAGATGTTGCCCTTACCCAAACTCCGGACACAATTCCAGATGATCCTCCATACTCTCTAGATCTACCCGCTTAACACAGCTTTCCCAACCACCCCAGTATCTCGATCACTCTTCCTCCAATTACCTCTCCCCAAAATGGCCCTCATGTCATATCCACTATTCCCAATAATGAATACCTACTTAAGCCCATGGTGCCCAATATTATCCCTCAAAGGTTGCCCACAAGGTTCCTAAGTCACACAAGAAGAGCCCTCGGGATGAGCTTCATGCTGAAAATGAAAAGATTACAGGAAAAGAAGGGCGAGATGAGATATCCGGGAAACTAAAAAGCATAGAATAGTCTTTAAAGAACATGCAAAGGACGGGAGACCAGGTTAGCATATCTTACAAAGAGTTATGTATGTTCCCTGACGTTCGCCTACCCGCGGGGTTTAAAATGCCAAAGTTTAACTTATATGATGGGAGTGGAGATCCGGTAACCCATCTGAGGGGTTATTGTAGTGAAATGAGAAGTGTTGGCGAGAAAGATGATTTGTTAATGGCGTATTTCAGTGAGAGCTTGACTGGGGCAGCTTTGGAATGGCATAATCGTCAAGATGTCGGGAAGTGGAATACATTGGGCGACATGGCTCAAGATTTTGTGCGATGCTTTCAGTACAATATAGACATTGTCCCAGACTGCTCCTCTCTATCTCAGATGGAAAAGAAACCCAAGGAAAGTTTTAAGGATTTTTGGCTCAGATGGAACGAACAAGTTGATCGGGATAGTCCTCCCATTGATGGAAAAGATGTTGTTGAGCCCCTCCGCCGACAGGGTGCAGTGGTCTTTCTTGCTAAACGCTTTCAGTCTCAACACCGACCCCATGAACATCCCCAAACTCCACAAAATCCACCCCATCATTATCCGCCGAACAACATCCGGTTATCCGTCCAACCACCAGGTCACTCCATCCGCCGACGACAGGGTCCAGTGGTCGTTCTTGCTAAACACTTTTAGTCTCAACACCGACCTCATGAACATCCCCAAACTCTACATAATTCACCCCAGCATTATCTGCCGAACAACATCCGATTATCTATCCAACCACCAGGCCACCCCCTCCGCCGACGACAGGGTCCAGTGATCATTCTTGCTAAATGCTTTTAACCTTAATATCGACCCCATGAACATCCCCAAACTCCACATAATCCACCCCAATATTATCCGCCGAACAACATTCGATCATATGTCCAACCACTAGGTCACTCCCTAGGGCGAGCACCAACATCCCAAAATTCTTGTGTGCCTTCATAGCATTTTCAAGCATCCAACAATCCTAGAAAACTGAGGCATGGAGGTAAACAAAGGCAAAAAGATAATTTCACTCCCATCGGAGAATCCTACACAAGTTTGTTTGAAAAGTTAAAGCATTCTGGCCTGATTGAGCCGCTCCTTGGCTATACTCCAAACCCATATTCAAAAGGCTTTGATCCTGTTGTACGATGCATGTACCACTCTAATGTCCAAGGGCATAGCATTGAAGATTGTCGCTCTTTGAAAAGGGAAATAGAAAGAATGATTCAACAAGGGGTAATTGTGTTCAATGACAGTAACAGGGAGCATGCGAATCCTCTTGGGAACTTGTTGACTAAAGTTGATAATGTTGAAGTTGGTAATGGTCTTGGCAATATTGATGCGGAACTCCGTGGCTAAGATACCGTGCTTGGTAATTGGAAAGACGCTCCATCTCTTGGCTAGCTGGGGAGGAGTCTTGGTGGTTTAATTTTTTGTCATTTTTGTTGTCTGGGTTATTTTCAGGGTTATAACCCGGATATTGTCTTGTGACTCAAACCCTTCTATCCTTTTATTTTGAGTAGTTTGTTTAGTCGCAGTAGCTCGTTTAGTGTTATCTAGGTTTGTTCCAGGTTTGTAACCTCAGTTTAGTTTGCTTGTTTTGTTGTTCGTACCCTTTCACCATCTGTTTAATGCAATTTTATGTTTTCTGTTATTTTTAGTCATTTTTGTTTCGTTCTCTTTTCTTTTTATAGTTCTTTTCATGTTGACTCTAGTGACGTGACATGCACACGTAATTCTCAGTCTGGTCTTAAAATTCAGTTTAGTCATGAAGCAATAAAATAATTTTGAAGATGATAGGAACATCTGAGGGAAATAAGTAAAGGCATTTTGAGATCACTTCAAGCCCAAATTGTGTGAAACTGGGGCAGGTAGAACATAAAGAAACCCTACTGAAATGCATCATGCCGCATCGGGTTGAAGCTAAAGGCAAGTTTTCCCAAATTGACAGGAGTCGTTCGTGGTAATGAGAGTGAGAGTGTTGTCCAATGGTGCTTTGTATTTAATAGATGTAGAAGGCGAATGTGGGGATATGGTTATCAAGTTTGATACAATCAAAAGATGTTACGAATGTTTTCCTTGGTTTGTTTAATTATGTTGTTTGTACTTGGCATGTTTTGAAGATTGGAATGACGAAGGCATTTTGTTCTGCTATCTAAACACTTTATCTTTTGTTACCCCTTGAGCCTTATCTATTTTCTTTCATACCCCTCTTTTGGAATCAGTAGCAAATTTCAGAAACGCAAGCACAAAAGATAAGTAAAGGAAGAAGAGAAAAAAGAGAAAGAAAAGAGAAAAAGAGAAAGAAAAGAATGAAAAGAGAAAGAAAAAAAAGAGAGAAGAAAAACAACAAAAAGAGAAAAAGAAAGCAAAAGAGAGAAAGAAAAGAAAGAGAAAAGAGAAAATCATAGCAACAAAGCAATTTCTATATCATGAACTACGTTTGACCTGATTCCTTTTAAGAATACGTAGGCGGCCTCACGGTTCGGTCCCATCAAATAAAAATTCAAAAGTCCCCAAGCAAAGAAACTGGGGCAAAAGTTGTGGTTAGAGATCTGATTCCAAAAGTTGTAATTTTGAGCCCTTTTAAGCTGTTTTTGACCCTTTGTCCTTTCTTTCTAACCCCATTCAAAAGCCCGCATTACGGTCCAAAGAAAGACCTTCCGATCAATCTTTGAGTAGTGCCAAGTCAAGCGAGTTAGAGGTATGATTAACATCAAGGGCAACACTCTGTTCTGCACAAGGAAAACAAAAATGAGAGAGTCTTATCGGTGAAAACCTTCACAGGCACCATAAGGCGATGGTGAGTTGAGAAAAAGAACAAAATGAGAGAGGCTTGATGGTGAAAATCCTTCAGGCACCACAAGTAGAATAAGGATCGTGAATCAGATTGGATAATTGGAGTATTGAAACCCAGTTTTATGCTTCAGAGGTACGGCAAGAGTTGAACATCAGACTTGTTTGACAGATTAGGCCACCTAATCAACATGTGCATGTCATGGTCAATAGAGTTGGTATCCACATCTTATAGGTTTTTACTTTGTAGTTTTCTTATTAGGAATCATCTCTTTCCATTGTCCTTTACTTTGTTCCTTTTGTCTTGTTTATTTCCTCTTCCTGAGTCTGTTTGGTCAGAACAAGTGAGAAATGACTTCAAAATTTGCCACCAGCTTTCCAATTGCACAAAAACGAGATCTGGCTAGCACATCAAAGTGTCATAAGTCCGGAAAGAACAACAAGCGCACCGAGTTGGTAACAATCGACATGCTTTGGGATCCATGTGAAATACAAAAGTTTGGTATATATGAATTCATGAATAATGCAACAGATGGAGGGTGTTAGGTGAATGGATCAAAGGTATTTTCTGTGATAAGATTGACAAAGAAAGTGGTTAACCAGGGACAAGCAAGATCTTCCAAGCAGAAATCAAAGTTATCATGGCAAGTGAAGGAGCAATAGACTTCAAGGCCAAGGCCAGCGGTTTAAGTCAAGAAAGAACAGTATACGCACTGAGGAGGTGGCAATTGACGTGCTTTGGTATTCATGTGAGACACAAAGGTTTGGTAAATGTCAGTTCATGAGCAATGCAACAGATAGAGGGTATTGGGTCTGAACGGAGAAGAGGTATTCTCTGTGATAAGGGTGACAGTTTTGACCATAAATTCTCAGGACTCTCCTTGAAAATGGGATCTAGTTTAAAATTCAAAGCAGTCATGAGTAGAAAGATCTAGCATAAGTGTACCCCAAAAGAATATAAGTTGGCTTTAAAGTTTGCACGCTTGAGATAGGATTCAATTAGGAGTTTTTAGGACCCTCCTGGATAATGGGACCTAGCTTTAAGATTTCCATTAGATAACAAAATATAGCATAAGATCTATTGTAAGGAAGTATAATTCAGCCGTAAAAGTTCTGTCGTAGGGAAGTATAATTCAGTCGTAAAAGTTGTCACTCTTAAGATAAGACTTGAGTTTTGATTTTCAGGACCTTCCTGGATAATGGGATGTAGTTGTAAGACCTTCTTAGATAACAAGATTTAGCGGAAGTCATACCTTTAGAAAACATAATTCAGCTTTTAAAACAGTCATTTAACTAGGAGTTTTCAGGACCCTCCTAGATAATGGGATCTAGCTTTCAAATTCTTAGTAATATTTGGTAACATGATTCAGTTTAATACTTACAGATGTGCCCAGCTACCAAACTGGAGCAGAAAATTTTCTTTGTTTTGTCTATTTTGTTGAAATCAAGAGCCCACCTGGAGAGCACGGGAGTACAGTTTAAGTTCAGCAATCAGGCGCCCACATAGAGAGCACGAGAATGCAGTACAAGTTCAGCAATCAGGCACCCACCTGGAGAGCACGGGAATACAGTTCAAGTTCAGCAATCAGGCGCCCACCTGGAGAGCACGGGAATATAGTTCAAGTTCAGCAATCAGGCGCCCACCTAGAGAGCACGGGAATACAGTTCAAGTTTTGGCAATCAGGCGCCCACCTGGAGAGCACGGGAATATAGTTCAAGTTCAGCAATCAGGCGCCCACCTGGAGAGCACGGGAATACAATTCAAGTTCAGCAATCAGGCGCCCACCTGGAGATCACGGGAATACAGTTCAAGTTCAGCAATCAGGTGCCCACTTGGAGAGCACGGGAATACAGTTCAAGTTTAGAAATCAGGCGCCCACCTGGAGAGCACGGGAATACAGTTCAAGTTCAGCAATCAGGCACCCACCTGGAGAGCACGGGAATACAGTTCAAGTTGAGAAATCAGGCGCCCACCTGGAGAGCACGAGAATACAGTTCAAGTTCAGCAATCAGGCGCCTACCTGGAGAGCATGGGAATACAGTTCAAGTTTTGGCAATTAGGCGTCCACCCGGAGAAAAGGAAATCATCTCAGATTATAATTCGAGTTCAGCAATCAGGCGTCCACCTGAAGAAAAGGGAAAGTGTCTCAGATCACAATTCAAGTCGGCAACAAAGGGACTTCATCTAGAAAATACAAGTCAACAAGGCAACATGAATTATAAGATCAAGTTTGAAGAAATAGATAGGATTCTTGTAATGCATAGATCATAGTTTAGTCTAGCTTCTTTTAATTTGTCATGGTGTAATAAGGAAGTCAGTAACCAGTAGCACTTGCAGCTAGCAAGCGTCAAGGTTCAAATCCAAAGTCTGCATGAAGAACCATTCAAGACTCAAGATCAAGCTTCAGAAGACTTATAGATAGGAATCTTGTAACTCGTAGTTGACAGGCTTAGCTAGTCTTTTTCATCTTTTGATTTTTGATGTAATAACAGGACCGCGGACCGGAACCTCGGCGGAACAGCACCTCGATTAGCTTTCCACCTCGGCATACTCCATCATCTCACTCACCTCTGAACTATACGTGGCCTGATTCCTTTATAGCCAAGGATATGTTGGCAGCTCAGATACCAGGGCTCGGTCACACTCTCCTTCCTCTTAGTTTTGGTCTCCCTAAATAAGGGTCGGGTCAAAAAACCTGTCTAGTCGTTCTTTGTCTGAAAATACTTCGTCTTTCCAGTCAAAGAGGGGCAGTTGTAGACATGTGATTTTTGACCCTCCCCAAGATTTTTCATATTTTAGCACGTAAATATTTAATTTAGGCCTAATATAGCTGTTTCAACTCATTTTTACTCTTTTAGTTTATTTTATTACAAGAAAAATGAAAATTACAAAAAACTATTTTAGTAAGTATCTTTCATAAATTTTTTAAAAAAAATACAAAAAATAGTACCATATTTTTATCTTTATATAATTTTGAAAATACAAAAAATATATAATAGTTTCATGTTAGCTTTTGCATTGTGTAATATTTTTATCTTATTTTAAACGGAGTCAATTAAGGTGTTGGATCACAATTTTAAGAGTTTTAGAGCTCAATTCTTGGCCCAATTCGGATTAGTCCATTAAGCCTAGGGACCCTTCTAGACTCTTCTATGGAACCAAAAACAAATAAAAAAGACCCTAAGGACTTAACACAAAAAGACCTAGCGACTAATTGGCAAAATACACAAAAATACACCTAAACCTAGACTCTTCATATAAGGTAATGCTGAAAATCTGAAAGGAGGAAGAAAAAGGAGACTCTGAAAAAAGGACCAAAAAAAAGGCTGACCCCCCAAAAGAAAGGCCCACGCCTCTGCCATCTCAAACGACAGTGACCATTTGGCAATAATAGCCAATTTTTTGGATTCCCATTTCACTTCTTTTCTTTAGTCTTTCACTGGCCAAACTCAACCTCTCTACCGTGTTTTCCACAAAATCAATTTGGATCCATTTCTATCTTTTTCTCTTTTTCAAGAATACTCAATCCATTTTTTAATTTTATACCCTTTGATTTCGTTCCATTTGCTAGTTTTTAGCATCTGGGTTTTGATTTATCTTGAGAGATCGAAGTCAGTAAAGGGTTCGAATCCCAGTTCAGCGATCTCCAAGATCAAGTGGTTTCACTGTGTGCCTAGCTCGAGGAGTGTCAATTCAGAGCAGATTCTTTGAGTGGCGAGGTCGCTGAGAAGGCGGACGATCTTGAAAGGGCGGAGGCTTTGAAGAAGGCGAAGTCTCTTGAGGTAGTGATCCGGACTTTCCGTTCTAAGCGAGAAAATGATTTAGAAATGGCAAGGCTTAAAGAAGAGCGGTTCGATGAGGGGATTGGAGAGTTGGAGAAAGAGACTTCTAGCCTCTACGACCGAGTTGCTGCTCTTGAGGCCGAGAAAGCCCGATTACTGGCGCAGCCGTCCTCTTCCCATACTTCAGATTTTCCTAATGTTCCGCGAGAGTTTTATGGGGAGTGGATTCATGACGAGGCCCAGTTAGATGTGTTTCGAGATTTGCATGCGGCGAGATCTATTTCTGAGTCTACCTATGAAGATGCTCATATTAAGGCTCGTGAAGCTCAAGTTGCTTGCGGGTATGACCCCGCTACACTAGAGGCCAGTGAGGACGAGGGGGCGAAGGTGTAGACCGACTCGATGAGATTGCATGATATGATGCTGCATATCCTGAGGGCGAATGCGGCGATGGCGAGGGTGTTGATGGTCAAGGAGGCGTCACTGTTGAGGGCCAAGTTGGCGGGGATGTCAAAGGCCATGATGGTGGTGGCCGGTAGTTTTCTCTTTTGATTTTTGTATATTTTGTTTTGTATGCTCATGTATTTTGTTGGCGTCTTAGTGAGCCTTTGTATAAAAAATGTTTATGAAATGGAATATCTAGATTGCTTTCTGCGTTTGTCTCTCTTTCTGTGGTTGGTTTTTCTATACTTGCGTGTTTGAACTTGAGTTTGATTACGGCCGAGGGCAGGTAGGAGTTAGTTCGAACAAGGTCTAACGTAACCTAAATTTTATTACGGCCGAAGGCCAGTAGGTGTTAGTTCGAACAAGGTCGAACGTAACCAAAATTTGATTATGGCCGAGGGTTGGTAGGTGTTAGTTCGAACAAGGTCGAACTTAACCTAAATTCGATTACGGCTAAGGGCCAAAAGGTGTTGGTTCGAACAAGGTCGAAGATGACCTAAATTCGATTACGGTCAAGGGCTGGTAGGTGTTGGTTCAAACAAGGTCGAACGTGACCTAATTTCGATTACGACCGAGTGCCAATAGGTGTTAGTTCGAACAAGGTCGAACTTAACCTAAATTTAGAAAGGTATGCCTATAAGTGCGAAGTTTTCCAAAACCATAAACTTTAAGTATTGTTTCCTTGGCCTTACACTTGGGAAATAACAATAAACTTCAAGAATTGTTGCTTTGGTCATACACTTAGATAAATTTACAAGTTTTCGGGCATTGGCTAGCGTTCCAATTCAAGTCTATCTAGTCGCTTCATTGGTTGACCTAGAGAGTGCTTGAGAGGTCAAGCAATGAACTAGCCATCCCAATCCCATCTTTGTGTACTCTGAATTAAAGTTCCCTTCATCGCTTCATTAAAAACCTCCTTGAGAAAACCTAATTGGGACAAAACTCAAGAGAGGTAAAAAAGAGTATGACTTGGGGGACACTTTATCTCTTAAAAATTGAAGTACTTGAGGTGGTTAATATTCCAGTTGTTTGGTAGTAGCTTTCCTTTCATTATTTCTAGTAGGAATGACCCTTTGTTCATTTTTGCCGTGATTTTGTACGGACCGTCCCAATTTATTCCTAGCTTGCCTTCCCGTAGGTCTTTGCTTGCTTGTGTTTTAGTCTTAAACACGTAGTCCCCAACTTTGAGCAGCCTGGCCCTTACTTTATTATTATAATAGTATTCTGCTTGTTATTTTTGGGCAATCATTCTTATGTAGGCCATGTCTCTTCATTCTTCGACTTCATCGAGCTCCTGCCTTCTGCTTTCGTTGTTGCTTGTACCGCTCTCGTGGGAGTACCATAGGCTGGGTTCCCCAAACTCGACTAATATTACTGCATCGGTCCCATAGACCAAATAGTAGGTGTCTCTCATGTGCTTGTTTTCGGTGTTATTCGATAGTCCCACAACACTTCTGGTAATATTTTCGGCCATAGTTCCTTGGTGACTTCAAGCTTTTTCTTCATGATGTTCAGTATCGACTTATTGGAGGACTCTGCTTGCATGTTACCCGCGGGGTGGTATGGCATCATAGTATTCTTTTGATATGCCATTTTTCAAATAACTCGACGGTCTTCTTTCCCGTGAACTGGGGTCCATTGTCGTAGCTGATCTCTTTAGGGAGGTCGAACCGACATATGATGTTTTTCCATATAAAGGCGATCACTTCCTGTTCATGTATTTGGGCGAATGCTCCTGCTTCCACCCATTTAGAAAAATATTCAGTTAAAACTAAAAGGAATCATATGTTACTTCGCCCCTGCCGGGAGAGGGCCTACGATGTCTATTCCCCATTTGATGAACGACCAAGGTGAGGTGACCGAGTGGATGTGTTTGCCCACTTGGTGAATCATTGGGGCGTACTTTTGGCATTGCTCGCTTTTTATGAAGTCTGCGGCCACCTTTTTCAAGGTAGGCCAGTAACATCCTACCCGTATGAGGCATTTGACCGGAGCCTGATTGCCGGAGTGAGCGCCACAATGGCCCTCGTGGACCTCTTCAAGGACGCACCGCGTCTAGTTTGGGCCCAAGCATTTTCCAAAGAGCCGCCATAAGTTCTCTTATACAAGTCGTTGTGGATGATACTGTACCTGGATGATTGCATTCTCAGTTTCTTGGCTTCTTTTTTATCATCTGGGAGTGTGTCATCCTGCAAATACATAATAATACGCTTGCGCCAGTCCCAAGTTAAGCTTACGGTTCTTACCTCGACTTGATCAAGCGATGATTTGGGGAGATGGACTATATTTTTATCTCTGGTTGCAATGTTTTTGGTGGTTGCGGCTAGTTTAGTGAGGTCGTCCACCTCAGCATTCTGTGCTCGGGGAATTTGATCGAGCTGACATTCGTCAAACTCGGGCAGCAACTTGGACATTTTTGCCTGATATTTTTGAAATCTTTGCTTTTTGATTTGGCAAGTCTTTGTGACTTGGTCGGCTACGAGTTGGGAATCACAACGTAGTTTTAACCGTTTGCCCCATACTTGAGTGCTAGTCTCAAACTTTCAATTACGGCCTCATACTCGGCCTCGTTGTTAGTCATATCTGGGCATATTATGGACTGGCGAATTACTTTGCCTATTGAGACTTCGAGTACGAGTCCCAGTCCAGACCCTGACACGTTGGATGTGCCATCGGTGTATAGGACCCAGAGGTCTTGTGCTTGGGGGGAAGTTTGAGCAGTTTCTCTTTCAACTTCGGGCATTACTTTTGCATTGAAGTCAGCGACGAAGTCAGCGAGCACTTGTGACTTTATCGTTGTTCACGGTTGGTACATGATATCGTACTCGCTCAGCTATATGGCCCACTTGGCCAGCCTTCCTGATAACTCGGGTTTATGCAGAATGCTTCTCAGGGGGAAGTTGTGACGATCGATATAAGATAGCATTAGAAATACAGTCTAAGCTTTCGTGAAGCTACGACTAAGGCCAGGGCCAATTTTTTGAGGTAAGGATACCTCGTCTCAGCGTCAAACTAATGTTTTGCTAATATAATAGATGGGATTGCGTACCTTTGTTTTCTTGAATCAGGACTCTCATGGATACTTTGGATAAAGTAAGGTAAACGAGGAGACGCTCCCCTAGCTCTGGTTTTGAAAGTAGTGGTGGCGATGAAAAGTATGCTTTTAATTCCTTCAGGGCTTGGATGCACTCAGAAGTCTATTGGAGGTTGTTATCCTTCTTAATTATGGCAAAGAATATGTGACATCTATCCGACGACCGTGAAATAAACCTTGAAAGGGCGGGATTCGGCCAGTCAGCCTTTGAACTTGCTTTTTAGTGGTTAAGTGTTCTGGTATTCCCTCGATGGCTTTGATTTGGTTAGGATTGACCTCGATCCCTCTTTGTGATACCAAGAAACCTAGAAACTTTCCTGAGGCCACGCCAAACGCATACTTTTTGGGATTCAGCTTCATTTTGTATCGTCTGAGTATATCAAAAATTTCTCTCATATGGTCGATGTGGTCTTCTTTCCTTTTGGACTTGACTAGGATGTCATCTATATAGACTTCTATTGATTGTCGAGTTGGTCCTTAAACATCCTCGTCACTAGCCTTAGGTAAGTCGTTCGCGCATTCTTTAGCCCGAAGGGCATAACCCTATAGCAGTACGTCCCTTGATGGGTGATGAATGTGGTTTTTTCCTGATCCTCTTCCTCTATGAGGATTTGATTATAACCTGAATAAGCATCTAAGAAGCTCAATAATTCGTGCCCGGCTGTCGCATCGATGAGTTGGTCGATATAGGGTAATGGAAACGAATCCTTGGGGCATGCTTTGTTCAAATCTGTGAAATACACGTACATCCGCCATTTCACATTATTCTTTTTTACCATGACCATGTTGGTGACCCACTGGGTTACTTCGACTCCCTGATAGAGGCATTCCCTAACAGTTTTTCTACCACTTCACTACCGCGTCATTAATTGTGGAGTTAAACTTACGTCTGACCTGTCTTACTGGGGGTGGAATGGGTCGACGTTCAGTTTGTGTGTGGCGATTTCCTTTGGGATACCCGACATATCTGCATGGCTGAAAGCAAATAAATCTGCGTTAGTTGTTAAGAATTGACGGAATTTACCTGCTTCTGGAAGTTTGCAGCTGATGTAAGCTTTCTTGTTATGGTCGTTGAGGTCTAATTGAACGGGGTCGCGGTCTTCTATGGTCGATCCTGCAACTTCGACCATATCAGGGTCTCTGATGACGTCCTCGTTGTCGTTACATATCGACCTTGACCCTGTTAATTGCTATGCCTCTTTTTCTTTGTCCCTCATTTGTTGAGTGACCGTGCTGTCTAGGGCAATGCGGTAGCATTCCCGGTACATGCATTGTTCCCTTTATATGCTGAATATTCCCCACGAAGTTGGGAACTTGATGACCTGGTATAAGCTTGAAGGGACGACTCTTATGGTGTGTATCCATGGTTGCCCTATTATGGCATTGTACGCCGTGTCTTGGTCCATGATGTGGAACGTGGTTTCCAGAATGACGTCACCGACCATAATGGGAAGTGTGATTTTACCAGATGTTCGCTCGACTGCATTGTTAAACCAGCTAGCGTGATACAATACGGCACTATCTTATCTTTGAGTTTCATCTGTGCAAGTACTCGAGGATAGATAATGCACGTGCCGCTTCCATCATCTACCATAATGCATCTCACATCGATATCTAAAATTCATAAAGTAATAACAAGGGCATAATAGTGAGGAAAAGCCAAAGCCTTGGTATACGACTTATCGAAGATGATACTCTCTTCGAGTTCGTCATACTGTTCGCGGGTAATTGACTGTTTGAGCTTATGGGTAGTGGTGAACTTTGCATTGCTGATGGGAGCATTGTCGCCGCCACCGATGATCATGTGGATGGTATGAGTTGGTGAGGGCAGCTTCGGTGGTCCTTGATGTTGTTCACGTCCTCTAACAAAGTTGGTCTTTCCCCGGTCGCTCGGTAGCTCTTTGAGGGTGTCCTTGTCGTAACATGTTTATGACCTCCTACCTTAGGGCGATGCAATTTTTGGTTTTGTGCCCTCGTTCTTGGTGGAATTCGCAGAGGGCGTCTGACTTTCTGGTACTCGGATCGGACCTCATCTTTTGTGGCCATTTCACTATTGGTCCGAGCTTCTTCAGGGCATAGACTATCTTTGTAGGCGACACACAAAAGTTGTGAGCGAATAATAAATGGGGCATACCTCTTTCATTCCGATGAACCCTTGTCCTTGGTCTGGGCAGGCCTTCTTCGTAGCGGGAGGAGGACGAAATGACCGTTCTGACATAAGGTTGATGTCATTCCCTATTAGATCGTGGAGCTACGAGATCTCTTCTGGTATCATTTCTTTGATATTTTCTGGATTCGGCCTGTACCGAGGTCAGTCGATGAGTTGGTCCAATGAGGTCGTCCTCATCTGCTCAGACCTCGGCAAAGTATGTGTTGTGTATTTCGTCCCAAGTGGTTGGGGGTACTTCATTAGTTAACTTAATAAATCTCTGATCGCCCTAGAACCATCCATGTTCAGCCCGTTTTAAAAGGTTGCGACCGTCATTCCTTCTGACACGTTTGGCAGGTTCATCATTACTCGGTTGAACCGGGCGAGGAAGTACCTTAATCCCTCTCCTATAGACTATTTAATAGCAAATATGGCATTCACTCTCGCCTCGGCCTTCTTAACCCCAACATGGGCTGTTACGAACTTGTAGGTCATCTCTTCGAAAGTTTTTATGGAACACGCGGGTAGATGTGAATACCATATTAACGCTCCTCCTGTGAGGGTTTTACCGAATATTTTCAACAAAATAGAAGACATTTGTTCTATGGCGAGGTCATTACCTTTCAGAGCGGTGATGTAGTGAGTCACATGATCTTCAGGATCGGTTGTGCCATCATATATACTGAGGTAGGGCGACATTTCAAAGATTTTTGGTATGGCATGTGGGGCGACATCATCATTATACGGCTGCTCAACGAACCGGCCAGCATCTCTCTTCGGCAAGAGCTTAGGGGCGCCCAATATTTTATTGACCCTTTCTTGGTGTTCTTTTAATTGATCCCGGAGTGCTTTGTTCTCATTCTCCATTTCCTCAATCCTTTTCAAAATAGCCGTGAGAGTGTCGTCACCTGCACTATTAATGATATTGTGAATAATACCTATCATTGGAGGAGGAGGGAGTTGGTTGTGCTGCTCGTTTGCTGGTTATATAATGCAAGCCCTTGCGTTTTCTGTAGCCGTGTCCCGAGCAAGCTTGTGGAGAATGTTGGTTAGTGTGTCAGTTAGCCATGCCTCAAGGAGCTTTTTTACAATCGGGGGCGTCTCCTCCACCACATATGTGGAGGCTCCCTTACCAAGAGATTTCGTGATGCTACAGTGATGAGGAGGTGACCCATCTCGTCTAGGGGAGGCATTGGGCGTTGCGTCTTCGTCAGCTGTTTCACAGTTATCGTTGATGACGTTCATGAGGTTGGATGGAAGGTCACTTATTATTCTCGTCCTTTCTTCTCTATTACCTGCCATATTGGGATTTGTGCACACAAAGAAAGGAGATCTTATTCTTGCTTTTTCTTTTACGTTAGTGACCCGTGTTAGTCGTAGATCTAGAAGAAACTAAAAATTTAATTAGGAAATCCCCACAGATGACACCAAATTGTTTGACCAAAAGGTATAATCCTTGGTTCAAATAATTAAATTTATGTGATAAGAGGTTAAATCTAGTTAACAATAATATTTCTAGATGCGAGTTCCGAAAGCTTGATTAACGTTGGACAGATCTGGTAGATGTATAATAATGGTGTGCAATAATCATTCCAATTAACATAAGTACTAATAGAGCATTTAATATCAATGAATAACAATAAATGATATTTATATAAATAGAAGGAGTGATTCACCCAATAAAGGATGAACTAGGTGGTTATCCCTCTTGACAATGATGAGTGACAGACAAATCCTTGAATGTTCGAATTATTCTCGAATCTGATGGAAAGTGGGGAATTATTTAGACAACAATCTTGATGAAAAGGTCCTTCTTGTATCTTCGTAAAAGAGAGAATCTTTAGCCAAAAGTTTGTTCTTACAGATGAATCTAACGTGTCTCACAACATTGGCCCCTCTTTCTATATATATGAGACATATTTCTAACAAACTCTAATAGTACAAACTGTAGAGAATATTCGCTAGAATATTCCTTTAATATCTTATTTCGAAAACTAGTCGTTACAGCTTCATCAACGATGTGTGACCTCGCCTATTATCGACATCTCGACCACGGCTCCTAGCGACTCCTCGGCTACGAGTATTTCTGCTTCCTGGCCCACCTCGACTAATGACGACTCGAGAATTCTTCCTTCAAGGTAATATTTTTTCGAATATTATCTGACAGATTTCAACCCATAGATACCCGATACTTAATCCTGGTTGGGGTAGGATTCACTTTCGCGTAAGATATACATGTATTTCATATATATTGACCTAGCAGGCACATATATTGGATAATATTGATAGATCTTTATTGCTAACTTAAATACCAGGTTTGTAAGAAAATAGAGTTATAATCGGAGATAATTTCAAGGGAAGAATTATATTTTTCCTTATACTTCCTTTTTTTTTATAATAATAGTCGATATATTATAAAAACTAGATAACGCTTAGTTGGTTACAGATAGTAGTAAAATTACCACACATTGGTGGATTATCACATGCAATACATTGATTGCCTAGGGTTCTTAGCCTATTATATGCATCAGTAGATAAAGTTTTAACAAAAAGGCAAGCTCCATTTTCTTCCATGGTTAATTGTTTCTTCACAAAAGGAGGTGGTGTTGCATGGAGTTTTGGACATTGGGGATAGAGCTGCTTGTAGTTTTCTGCTGTGGCGTCTTTAGCTAGGATATACGCTACTTGGTTGCCTTTCCGGAAATTATATCATAGTAGGAGGTCCTTCTGGTGGTGCATTAACGATCTGCATGCAAAGACAAGATTAGTAAAGACTAAATGGTTCTGCTGTATTGCTTTGATTGCTTCCATTGAGTCGGTCTATACTTAATTGTCTTTTCTAGAGTTAGGAGATTTTTATTGTCTTTTCATGTTATCTCTAACCCTGTTGCTAACCGTGTATTACATATTGTTAAAAATTGTCTTCTTGCAGGTTTACGTACCTACATTGAGAGCATTAAGAGAACACAAAGCGAGAAGCAATTATTGTGAGCAAGAGAAAGATCAAACTGAATAATCAAGTTCGAGAGATTAAAGTTACCTTAAGTTTTTTAGTTTGTCTAGATCTTGTATTAGATGTTTTGAGTTGTAATCTTATTTGCTAATTCTAGAAGCACTGTTGTAAGGTTTTTCTCATCAAGATCTTTTACTTCTGGGCCAAGAGTTTAGCTTAAAGAAAGTAGCTATAATCATGTGAGTTGTAGGCTGTTAAGCGGCTATAATCACTATTATTAATGAAGTTGTTAAGAGAAATCCCAGAGTTGAATCGCCATAAGAAATAAAAAATTTCACATAAAACTCTTGTCTTATTTACCTTTCGCATTTAAATTAGTTGCAGGAGTTAGTAGAACCATCAGTTAGAAACAAGTTCTAGCTAATCTGCTAGTTGTTTTAGTTGGCAAAATTTTAATAGGTAAAGAATATATTAATATACTATTTACCTTATCTAGTGTATAAGTGGTGTACAGACTAACAAATCTTAGAGGTATAAGCCTTCCAACATTTCTTTCCTTTTTTTGTCCAATCAAACGCAAAACCAGCCAACTATGCAGCGAGCTCCTATATCAGTATATAATTCTATATCTTTTCTTAAAGGTTAATTAGTTATCCATCCAAGCATGAATGGTTTGGAACAATGACAATAAGAACTAGTAAAACTATCAAACACAATAAGAATATATTTTATTGACAGAGACCAATGCTGAAGAATTCCTTGGAGTCGCTAAATGCAAGGGTGTATTCAGGGGCGGAGGAGAGTATTACCTACGGGTTCGGACAAACTAAGTAGTTTTTTGTTTAGATATTATATTTGTATTAGAAAATCTATTAAATATGTATAAATACTTAATTGCGAACCCTGTAACTAATAAGTTATGAGTTCGACTGCAAATTCAGAGCCCATAAACTTTAAACCCTGCATCCATCTCTGGACCCCCAGTATCCAGCCATACGTTAGAAGAATTCGCTGCAATTGCTTAAATGGTGATATATAGATTAATTCTAGCACAATCCTCATGCAAGAAGGTCCTATTCATATTTCTCTTACTGTTTATGTAGTGTATTTTATTTATGTAGATCATTCTAATATGAGTTTTCAAAGCATAGTCCGACGGCCAAAAGACAGAATCTCAAGTGATTTGTTAGTGCAGGCATCTAAATTTTATTGAATTTAAATTCATAAAATTATTTGGACTAAATTTTTTAAAATTTAAGATATATTAGTTCAAATAAATTTATTGGGCTAATATAATTGGATTAGTAATATAACTTTGAATTGGGTGAATAATTTAATGGAAATTTTACCTCCTATAGCAAAGATTGATACCTTATTTATTATAAATAAATACCCTTTTAAAAAATTATCTCTTATAGCTACCTTTTAATTTTTATAGCAAAATATCTATTTATTTATGGTCACTTCCTACCTTTAAGCCATTAAATTTGTTGTGTATTATTTTTCTCTCTCCCTCTCTCCTCCTTTCTCTTTCCTCTTTCTTCTCTTTTTCCCCCAATTTTTTCCTCCCTTGCTTTTAGAAACCCTAGCAGGGGCTGTGTTCCGCTAACGACAGATTCGGCCAGCGACCACTTCCCCCCTTCCTTGTTTGTCACCCCTAACCCCCTCCTCCGGCCGGCGATTTCTTTCGCACAGTTGTGTTACACATTCTAAATTTTTCTTAAATTTTGTATTGATTGTTCGTGTTTGCCTTGTGAGATCTGAAGAAGTTCATTTAACCGGCGGCGACGCCCCACATGGCGGCGGCCTGGATATCGGTGGATTGGGGACGGAGTTTGGGGTTAAGGAACTTGAAGAGTCTGTTACCTTTTTTACATTATATTTCAATGTATCTCGTTGTATTTCATATATTTCAGTATATTCACTGTCTTTAGTTTTTTCAATATATTTAACTATATTCAAGTTAATTATATAATTTTAAAGGTTCACTTTGTTTCACTGTATTGTCCAGCAGTATATATTCAGCAATATGTATTCAATGTATTGTAGAATGTATTCATATATTTTTTTAATTAATATAATTTATGTATTCAAATGTATATATGTATTCAAATGTATCTGCAGTATGTATTCATATGTTTTTGCACTATAGATGGCATGATATACTTCATGTATTCAATGTATTTTTATGTATTTAACTGTATTCAATGTAATTATAAAATTTCAATATATAAATCTATTTGTAAAGATACCACTAAAATATATTTTAGTAAAGATACCACTAAAAAGGGATGGATTGAATCTCTTAAGATTGCTCTGTTTTGGGGGTGTTTTCAGTTGAGAATCTTTTCTATAACTGGAAATACAAATTTTATGTGTTATAATTGAGTTTGTTGAATTATATTAGGAGTCTATCGCATTAATTGATTCACTTACCGTTTTTAAACAGCTGAATACCTTTTTTCGCAAATTCCGTTACTGTATTCACGAATACAACTCGCGAATACAGTCGAATACATTCTCTACTTAGTTGGACTCCCCTGTTTTTCGCCGAGTTTTGCTACTGTATTCATGAATACAGTAGCAAAAATATATCGAATACAGTCTATAATAACTGAAAACATAACTATAGGAAGTAATTTAGTAAATGGTAGCTATAGCAAGCTAATAATCAATAAAACATAGTAGTTTCTGAAAATTTCTCTTAAATAACTAAGTCCAAAGCCATTGGGTTAGCCCATTTAGTTGGGCTACAAATAATGAGCCCACTTCATTAAGCCCAAGATGTCACCTTCCTAAATGCCCAATTTGGTGTCACGTGTCAAATGACGTGACACGCCAAGTCAAACAAAAGAGCCAATAGGATCATGCCATTTGTCAAAATGACAAGGAATGCCAAGTCAAATTAAAAGACCAATAAAATCGCGCCACATGTGCAAGTGAGATGTTTTGACCAATCAAATGCGACCCTATCACGCTTCAATCTGATTGGTCGGAAAGAGTTTATTCTCATCACAACTCTTCTCTCCCACAACTATAAATAGGGGTCTTCATAACTCAGAAAAGACACCAGAAGTTATAACAAGAAACAAGAGAGAGCTTGTGGATCAAACACTGCAAATTTCTCTACAAGTTTCAAGCTTCAAGCAATCAAGTTCAAGTTCAAGAAATCAAAGTTGAAGCTCAAGAACGAAGAACAACTCAAGATTCAAGGAGTACGAGTTCAAATCAAAGCTCATGCTAGTTGAATTCAAGATCATCGTTTGTGACAACAAATATAGATTCGAGATCAAGCTAAAATGCCCTTGAATTTATTGGAAAGAAGAATCAGAGGATTTATAGAGATTGAACACTCAAAAATATTTAAAATAAAATACTACGATTATTGCAATATTGTTCAATCTTAATTTTATTTTCTCGACGTAATTTATTGTCTTACGGTTAGGATGGTTGATAAAAAAGAAAATATCATCAAAACTCCTCTAGTTGCTTGATTGGATGATTTTTGAAGATCAACATTTTAGCCACAATGTCATGGATTCGAATTACACATTTGAAAAATAGGACAAATAAATAAATTCTAAAAAGTTGAGAGCAACGGAGGGAAGTTAGTAAAATCAAATCAGACGCGTTTAAGAGGATTTTATTTGATCTTCTTTCATGTTTTCTTCCTTAACTCGGCCCCTTGAGGGCACTATTTGTTCGGTGTTTGTTTTGATTGTTGAACATTATCGATACTATCAACAAATTTTAGACCCATTGTAAAAGGATGAAAATACCCATCAGAAATTTAGGGAGGCATAATACCTCAAACCCACCTAGATTTGGCTAATTTTATTAGGTGTACAGCTAAGCTATCATTTATCTTTATTATCCTCCAAAACTTTGACAATTTAATACATTCTACTAGGGTGTATATGGATCGGGTTGGTTCGGTTTTTAGTAAAATCAATCCAAACCAATTATATCGGATTGGATTGTTTCGATTTTATCAGGGTTTTCGGATTTTTTTTGTTACATGAATATTATTTCAATCTTACTTTGTTAAATTTTGTATAAGTAAATATATATTTAGTAAAAATTTAAAAAATTGACAAACATATGATCTATTTAAATTATTTTATAGGAGAATTTTGTTAATAACACATTATAATTACTTTTTAGTCGTCTGACAATAATTTTTTGTTGATGTATACTTTTAAGGTTAAACGAATTTTCTAATTAAATATAAAAATTAATATGATAACTAATTAATGATATGTTCTATTTAATTTTAGATTGTCGAAATACCACTTCAAATTCGAAAGAGATATAAGAATTTAATAAATTTTGACATATGAAGATGAAAGAACAAAGAGAGTGACGCATTTCAGTAACATTTGATAAGAAAATGATCATATAACCCATTACTTAAGGTTATAAATGGAGTACGTCATATTCTATTAAATATTACATATCATAAGGGAATCCCAAATATTTCTAGAATTTTTATAAAGAAAATTCTACATAGAGTCTTAAAAGTATATATAAAAATTATATATTTATATGTCGGTTTGGTTCTGGGTTTTTTACTCAATACCAAACCAAATCAAACCGACCTAGTCGGATTTTTAATCGATTTGGTTTGACTTTTCGATTTGGTGCGATTTTTCGGTTCGGTTTGTGCAACTCTACATTCTAGCTCCCCTAGTGGCTGACACGGTATGGTATATAACTAAAACCATTTTTAGGCGCATGGGAGTAGGGCTGTTCATTTGGATCGGATATCCGAAATCCGAACTGATCCGTTCAATTTTGGATTTCGAATTGTGTTTATTAAAATTTTGTCTTTCGAATCGGATTCAGATTGGTATAATTTTAATATAATTCGATCTGATCCTGTGACGACTCGGTCGGTCGTCTTAAGAATTTATGCCCCGATCTCATATTCCTTCTTCCCCCGAGTCTATTTGTGCTATTTTGATTTTGTCAAGATGCTCGGTTTTAAGTTTCGGAGAGTTTTGGGACACTTAGTCCCTAAATGAGAGTATAAGTGTTGGAAAGTTGACTGTAGTTGGAACAATGTGAAGACGGCCTCGGAATGGAAATCTGATGGTTCCGTTAGCTCCGTTAGGTGATTTCGAGCTTAGGGGCATGTTCGGATTGTGTTTTAGAAGTCCGTAGCTAATTTAGCTTGAAACGCCGAAAGTTGAATTTTTAAAGTTTTCGGTTCAATAGTGAGATTTTGATCCGAGGGTCAGAATGGAATTCTGAGAGTTGCAGTAGTTTATGTCATTTGGGATGTGTGTGCAAAATTTTAGGTCATTCAGAGGTGGTTTGGTTGGGTTTTTGATCAAAAGCGTAATTTGGAAGATTTTGGAAAACTTAGGCTTGAATCCGATGTGTTTTGGTTGATTTGATGTCGTTTGAGGTGTTTTGAAGATTGGTACAAGTTTGAATAAGGTTTTAGGATATGTTGATGCATTTGGTTGAGGTCCCGGGGGCCTCGGGTGTGTTTCGGATGCTCAACGGATCATTGTTAGTTGTTAAAAAGTTGCAAAACTGCAGGTTCAGCTGTTGTAGATATTTACTCTTTGCGTTCGCGAAGAGTCAGTGGAAGTTAGTGAAATTTTAGCCTTCGTGTTCGCGAGGAAAGCTCCGCGTTTGCGAAGGGCTGGATACTTGTGAACCGCGTTCGCGATTGGGCTTCGCGTTCGCGTAGGAGGAACATTGGCCCAGTAGATTTTACTCATTGCGTTCACGATGAGAGGAACGCGTTCGCGAAGGATTGTCTGGGTAAATCATCCCGTTCGCGAGGGCCTTGTCGCGTTCGTGTAAGAAGACTTTTGGTCAACGTCATTTTTGTGCTTCGCGAACGCGAGGGCTTAACTGCGTTTGCGAAGAAGGAATTAAATGCCTGGACAGAATGTTTTAAAAGGTTTATTTTGCGAATTTTAACCTAGGTTCCTCCATTGTTAGGCGATTTTGAAGCTTTTTGAAGAGGGTTGAAGAGGGATTCAAGGGGAATCACTTAGAGATAACATTTTTTGACTTCATAACTCGTTTTTATGTGATTAAGGACCTAATTAGTGGTGAAATATTTGGGGAAAATGAGTAATTAGGGCTTGAGTTTAAGAGACCTTTAAATGAGGATTTGAGGGGCCATTTGGACTCCGATTTCAGTGTTCTTGTTATGTATAGACTCGTGAGAGTACGAGGTTTCTAAAAATGTAAATTTTGCCTAATTTCGAGACGTGGGTATGAGGGGCATTTTGGTCATTTTACCTAATTTCGCGTATTAGCTTAGAATTTAATTGTAGAATCAGTTACTTGAAGTGTTATTTACATTATGAAATTGAATTGAATAGATTTGGGCCATTTAGAGTCGATACTCGTGGCAAGAGCGTGGTTTCGGATTGATTTTTGAGCCGGTTCGAGGTTAGTGACTTGTCTAACCTTGTATGGGGGACCTCCCCTTAGGATATGATATATTTGATAATTGAAATGCCTTGTACGTGAGGTGACGAACGCGTACTTGAGCTAATTTTTGAAATATCCAGATTTTCCCTTAAGTATTTCAATTGAGTTCTTTTACCTGTTTTATTCTACTTGCAAAGTTAGCCTGATGCTAGTTTAGAAAAGCATGTTTAGTTGACTTAATTGCCTTTTTGCTTAAACTGCCTTAATTGCATTACGTGAAGCATGTTAGGCTAGAATTAACTATTTACTTGGTACAAAATTTGCATTTAATTGAGTATTCTTGTGTTGCTTCTATGTGCTTTTACTTTGGGACTACGGGACGGCATCCCGGGAGATCCCCTATACGTATTTATGATCTGGAATGAGGTGTGAGATACCAAGAGATCCCTGACACGTATATTGAGGATACCAAGAGATCTCTAGCGTATATTGAGGGTACCAAGAGATCCTCGTGATACCAAGAGATCCCTAGCATATATTGAGGATACCAAGAGATCCCTAGCATATATTGAGGATACCGAGAGATCCTCGGGATACCAAGAGATCTCTAGCACATATTAAGGATACCGAGAGATCCTCGGGATACCAAGAGATCCCTGGCATATATATTGAGGGTACTAAGAGAACCTCGGGATACTGAGAGATCCCCGGTTACTTCCTTGTGGTTTGCCTTCATCTCTGTTTCCGTTATTGTACTCTTATTATCCTGTGTAGATTCTTACTGTAGATCCTCAATTGTGTTGCTTATCTTATCCTCTCATTTTTATAATTATTTAATCTCAGTAGGGCCCTGACCTTCCTCGTCACTACCCAACCGAGGTCAGGCTTGGCATTTACTAAGTACCGTTGTGGTGTACTCATGCCTCTTCTGCACATGTTTTTCATGTGCAGATCCAGGTACCACTACTCAGTCCTATCATCTTTGAGGAGGCAACTGCTCTAGAGACTTTGTGGTACATCTGCCGCATCCGCAAATCGAGAAGTCCCTTTCTATTCTTGCTTTTAGTATTTAGCCCTTCTGTACTTTTCTGTTCTTATTAGACATTCCGGAGTTAGATCTATGCAGTATTGATCTTAGCTTGTGATTCGTGGGTTTTCGGGTCTTGAATTTATGTTTCGGTATTGAGAGTTAAACATGGTGTAAGCCGAGCGGCACATTTAACATCGTTATTGCCTTATTTCTGTTTTTAAATTGTTTTACTTCCGCAAGTTTAGGCTTACCTAGTCGTAGAGACTAGGTGTCATCACGATGGTTCACGGAGGGCGAACCGAGGTCGTGACAAGTTGGTATCAGAGCTCTAGGTTCATAGGATTCATGGATCACAAGCCGGTTTATTAGAGTCTCACTGATCGGTACGAAGACATCTGTACTTATCTACGAGAGGCTATGTAACTGTTAGGAAATTTCCACTTCATTTGATTTCCTTGTCGTACGACATTTTAACATCACAATTCTAAACTTTTATCTTCTATTCTCTCACGGATGGTGAGGACACGTACTACCCGAGATGGTCAGGCACCCACGCCCCCTACTGCAGCCGTCAGAGGCCGGGGTAGAGGCCGAGGACGTGCACGTGGTGCAGCCAGAGCACTTGCGCGAGCTACCGCCAAGGTACCACCAGCAGTTCCAACCTGAGTCCAGGCACCTGACACGCCTACTACTACTACTCCAGATCTTCAAGAGACTTTGGCACAGTTCATGAGCATGTACACCACTTTGGCTCAGGCAGAGTTGCTTCCCCTTGCTGCAGCTATGTCCCAGGTCGGGGGAGGAGCATAGACTTCCGCCGCCTGCACTCCTGAGCAGCGAGTGCATGTTGAGCAAGTCCCTGAGATTATTCCTGTGCCGCCTGCAGTGCCAGTTCAGCCCGAGGACAGGGCAGTGGCTTCCGAGGATGAGCAGTTGAAGCTTGAGAGGTTCAAGAATTACAAGCCCCCTATATTTAGTGGTCTAGCATCGGAGGATTCTCTAGGATTTCGTGATGAGTGTTACCGCATTCTCCGTACCATGGGTATCTCAGGATCGAGCGGGGTTTCTTTCACTACCTTCCAGCTTCGAGGAGCCGCCTATGAGTGGTGGCGTACCTATGAGTTAGGCAGTCCAGATGAGACTGTTTCACTGACTTGGACTTAGTTTTCAGATCTGTTCCTGAGAGAGTATGTTCCTCAAAGCCTCAGGGACGCATGGTGCACAGAGTTTGAGCATTTGCGCCAGGGCGCTATGACTGTTGCTGTCTGTTACACCAGTTTGGCTAGGCATGCACCAGCCTTGGTTTCTACTGTTTGTGAGAGGGTTTGCCGGTTTATTAAGGGGATTATTCCCATCATCAAATCTAGCATGTCTCGAGAGTTGTAGATGGATATTTCTCATCAGCAGGTGGTGAGTAATGCTAGGAGGATTGAGGGTATGCATGCTAGGGAGAGAGAGGAAAGGGGGGCCAAGAGGTCTCGAGAGTCGGGCCATTATTCTGGTGCCCGTACCCCAGCTGTAGGTCATCACGGTAGGGGTTATATGAGTCGCTCTGTTCGTTCAGCTCTTCCAGCAGCCAGTAGTGCTCCAGCTCCTCCTAGGCCTCAGGAGCTTTATTATGCACCTCTGATTTCTAGCGCGCCCCCTGCACGGGGTGCTTTCAAAGGTCAGTCCAGCAGACTTGGCCCTAGCCAGTCGCAGTCATCACATCCTCCCAGAGCTTGTTTTGAGTGTGGTGACACATGCCATATGGTGAAGGATTGCCCTAGACTTGGGAGGAGTGCACCTCCACAGACTTTTCAGCCACAACGTGCCCCACAGAGTTCACAGGCTATGATTACAGCTCCAGTTGCTACCCCACCTGCTCAGCCAGCTAGAGGTGGAGGTCAGGGAGGTAGAGGTCGCTCTAGAGGGGGAGGCCAGGCCAGATACTATGCCCTTCCTGCTCGTACCGAGGTTGTTGCCTCCGATTCTATCATCACAGGTATTAATTGGTTTGCCACAGAGATGCAGCGGTTCTATTCGATCCAGGCTCTACTTACTCTTATGTGTCTTCTTATTTTGCTCCGCATTTGGGTGTATCTCGAGATTCTTTAAGTTCCCTTGTTTATGTTTTTACTTCTGTAGGAGATTCTCTTATTGTGGACCGCATTTACTGGTCGTGTGTGGTTGCTCTTAGTGGTTTTGAGACCAGAGACGATCTATTATTACTCAGCATGGTTGATTTTGATATTATCTTGGGCATGGACTGGTTGTCGCCCCATTATGCTATTCTCGATTGTCACCAAAACTGTGACGCTGGTTATGCCAGGTGTACCGTGTGTTGAGTGGAGGGGTACTTTAGATCACATTCCAAGTAGGATTATTTCATTTTTTAAAGCTCAGTGTATGGTTGAGAAGGGGTGTGACGCGTACTTAGCTTATGTGAGAGGTGTCAGTATTGATACCTCTTCAGTTGATTCAGTCCCAGTAGTACGGGATTTTCCCAATGTATTTCCAGCTGATCTTCCAGGCATGTCGCCTGATAGAGATATTGATTTTGGCATCGATCTGTTGCCGGGCACTCAGCCCATTTCTATTCCTCTGTATCGTATAGCTCCTCCTGAGTTGAAGGAGTTGAAGGATCAGTTACAGAAATTGCTTGATAAGGGTTTTATTTGGCCCAGTGTATCACCTTGGGGTGCTCCTGTCTTGTTTGTGAAGAAAAAGGATAGTTCTATGCGTATGTGTATTGATTATCGGGAACTAGAAATGGCTTTTGGAACTATATTAATTTAATATGATTATTTGAAGATTTTGGACTATGGTTCTTTTTCTGTAAAATTGGTTAATGATTTTCCTTTTTCCTACTGTTTTATTCTCCTAACCTTAACTGAAAGTGATCACTGTGTCTTTTGAATATGTTCCTAGTGCTATCTTTATCCCAAATATATACTGTAAATTTCATGTATTTTATGGTGTTATGGCTTTTGAAGTCGAAAAAGGATTTAAGTGAACAGGTCCATATTCCTTTTTTCATTCGCTGCATCTGGTAAATTTTTCCATGTTCATTTCCTTTTTTGCACTGATTTCTGCAAATCAATTGTGTATTCCTTTGACAGTTTGTCAATTTTTCCTTCAATTTTGGTTTTCCTACTTTTTCGCATAGTTTCTAGCTAGATCTTTTACATACAGGTCTGTAAAGCAATCATTTCCTGCTTTCTGTCCAAAAAGCAATCATTGTGCTCTACTTCTTTGCTTACCAGTGGTAGCGGTGATAGCTCCTTCTGGTTTTTGGGTCGTGGTATTTTCTGTGTTTTTCAGGAATTCTCGGAGTATTGGAGACAAGTTGGGCGCACGAGCACTGGCAAAGGAGAGCAACCTGGGCGAGTGTCAGCAAGGGTGGTAGGAAGTGGGCGGGAGCATACAAATACATCGAGCACAGCAAATCAGTCACAGGTTTTGTTATCGGGAGTTGGTACCTCCTGTTTTACTGTTTCCCTTTTGGTGTTAGCTAAATTACTGTTACTTTACTTCGCAATAGTTAAACCTTTAAACTAGGATACTAGTTACCACGTGTTTCCTTCTAGTTTGATTTGTGTACGTTGTGCACTAGCGAGTCTTCTCTAGATTGTTGTAGGTGTAGTGGCTACAGTCTGGGATGATAGAATAAGGGCATGTCCTCGGGTGGGGCAGAGTGTGGGGTGGGGTTCAGGGGGTGGGTCGGGTTGCAGGGGAGGTAGAGGGGGAAAGGGAGCCTATAGGTTGAGAATCGGGTCATGGAACATAGGTTCACTAACGAGTAAATCCATAGAGTTGGTGAAAATCCTGCAGAAGAGGAATATTAATATAGCGTGTGTCCAGGAGACTAGGTGGGTCGGATCGAGGGCAAAAAACGTGGATGGGTATAAGTTGTGGTACTCTGGTGTCCTGAGGGGTAAGAATGGAGTGGGTATCCTGGTAGATAGCCATCTTAGGGAGTCCGTGGTAGAGGTCAGGCGGGTGAATGATAGGCTAATGACTATTAAGTTGGTGGTGGGTGAGGGTACTTTAAATGTCATTAGTGCGTACGCACCACAAGCAGGCTTGGATGAGGATATTAAAAGGAAATTTTGGGAGGGGTTGGATGAGATTGTTCGTAGTATACCGCCTTCTGAGAGGGTATTCATAGGAGGAGATTTCAATGGTCATATTGGGTTATCTGCAGGTGGGTACACTGAGGTGCATGGCGGATTTGGTTTCGGAGAGCGGAACGTAGGGGGCATTGCGCTGTTGGACTTTGCCAAGGCTTTCGATCTAGTCATTGCAAACTCGAGTTTTACGAAGCGGGATGAACATTTGGTTACTTACCAAAGTTCGGTGGCGAAGACTCAGATTGACTATCTACTCCTCAGGAGATGTGACAGAAGGTTGTGCGAGGACTGCAAGGTTATCCCAGGTGAGACCCTCTCAACGCAGCATAGGCTTTTGGTGATGGACATTTGCATTAAGATAAGGAGGAAGAAGAGGTCAGTACAAGGACGCCCCAGGATTAGGTGGGGCGCCTTAATTAAGGATAAAGCTAAAGAGTTGGAAGGAAGGTTATCGGCAATGGGAGCTTGGAGAAGTAGTGGGGACGCGGACACAATGTGGTCTACGACGGCGGACTGTATAAGAAAGGCGGCGAGAGAGGTGTTAGGGATATCTACGGGCCACTATGGTGGACACAAAGGAGATTGGTGGTGGAATGCAGTTGTCCAAGGTAAAGTGGAAGCAAAGAAGGCGGCTTACCTAAGGTTCGTAGGGAGCACTGACGAGGAAGAGAAGAGAGTGAACAGTCAAAAGTATAAGGTAGCTAGGAAGGAGGCGAAGATGGCAGTGACGGAGGCTAAGACGACATCTTTTGCTCGTCTGTATGAGGAGCTAAGGAACAAAGGTGGGGAGAAGAAGTTATTCCGACTCGCTAAGGCGAGAGAGAGGACAACTCGGGATCTGGACCAAGTGAGGTGCATAAAAGATGATGACGGCAAAGTTTTGATGGGAGATGACCAGATTAAGAGGAGGTGGCAGACCTACTTTCATAAACTTCTAAGTGAAGAAGGGGATCAGGATATTATACTTGGGGAATCGAGGAATGCCGACAGTCACCATGAAGTTAGTAATTGTAGGGACATTGAGATCGATGAAGTCATGGAGGCAATACGTAAGATGAGAAGGGGTAGAGCTACCGGGCCAGACGAAATTCCAGTTGAACTGTGGAGGTGTGTGGGTAGAGCAGGCTTGGGATGGCTTACTGCATTGTTTAGTGTTATATTCAAGACTAATAGAATGCCTGAAGAGTGGAGGTGGAGTACAATGGTCCCGTTGTATAAAAACAAAGGTGATGTCCAGAGCTGTAACAACTATAGGGGCATCAAATTACTAAGTCATACCATGAAAGTTTGGGAGAGAGTGGTAGAAATGAGAGTGCGGAGGACGGTGTCTATTTCAGACAACCAGTACGGGTTCATGCCGGGACGATCTACCACAGAAGCTATCCACCTTATTAGGAGGATGGTGGAACAGTACAGAGATAAGAAGAAGGATCTCCACATGGTGTTTATTGATCTGGAGAAAGCGTACGATAAGGTTCCTAGGAAGGTCTTATGGAGATGCTTAGAGGATAAAGGGGTACCGAGTAACTATATTAGGGTGATTAAAGACATGTATGATGGAGCTAAGACTCGGGTTAGGACAGTAAGAGGCGACTCTGAACAATTTCCAGTTAGTACGGGGTTGCACCAAGGGTCTGCGCTCAGCCCATTCCTATTTGCCCTGGTGATAGATGCACTGACTCATCATATTCAAGGGGAGGTTCCATGGTGCATGCTATTTGCTGATGACATTATTCTAATTGACGAGACAAGAGGCGGCATCAACGAGAGGCTAGAGATTTGGAGACATGCTCTTGAGTCTAAAGGTTTCAAGTTGAGTAGGACGAAGACGGAATACCTCGAGTGCAAATTTGGAGTTGAGCCGACGGAAGCGGGAGTTGAAGTGAGGCTTGACTCTCAAGTCATTCCCAAGAAAGGTAGTTTCAAGTACCTTGGATCGGTTATTCAGGGGATCGGGGAGATTGACGAGGATGTCACATACCGTATAGGGGTGGGGTGGATGAAGTGGAGGTTAGCGTCGGGAGTCTTGTGTGACAAGAAAGTGCCACCGTTACTAAAAGGAAAGTTTTATAGAGCAGTGGTTAGGCCTGCCATGTTGTATGGAACTGAATGTTGGCCGGTAAAGAACTCACACACCCAGAAGATGAAAGTAGCAGAGATGAGGATGTTGAGGTGGATGTGCGGGCATACAAGGATGGATAAGATTAGGAATGAAGATATTCGAGAGAAGGTGGGTGTGGCCCCCATGGAGGACAAGATGCGGGAAGTGAGACTCAGATGGTTCGGGCACATACAGAGGAGGAGCACTGATGCACCGGTGAGGAGGTGTGAGCGACTGGCTGTAGTGGGCACGCGGAGAGGTAGAGGGAGACCTAAGAAGTATTGGGGAGAGGTGATCAGACATGACATGGCACGACTTAGGATTACTGAGGACATGGCCCTTGATAGGGATTTATGGAGGTCGAGCATTAGGGTTGTAGGTTAGGGGAGAGTGTGAATATTTCTACAGCACAATAGAGGGAGACTATCCAGTTAGGAGTTAGACTAGGAATGTCATTAGGCGTCTATTGATGCAGGACTTTACCTTCTAGTTGTACTATACCAGCCATCTATTTCGTATTTTCGTTGTCGTATCCTGTATTTCATATTTCATATCTCTTATATATTGTTGCTGTTTTATTACGCATTTTTACATAACTAATGTATCATCTCCTATTGCTTCTTTTGAGCCGAGGGTCTCCTGGAAACAGCCTCTCTACCTTTCGGAGTAGGGGTAAGGTCTGCGTACATACAACCCTCCCCAGACCCCACTTGTGGGATTATACTGGGTCGTTGTTGTTGTTGTTGTTGAACAAAGTGACAGTTAAGAACTGTTATCCTTTGCCTCGTATTGATGATCTGTTTGACCAGCTTCAAGGCGCATGGGTGTTTTCTAAGATTGATTTGCGCTCAGGTTACCATCAGTTGAAGATTCGGGAGCCATATATCCCGAAGACTGCTTTTAGGACTTGGTATGGTCATTACGAGTTCCTTGTTATGTCATTTGGGCTGACCAATGCCCCAGCAACTTTTATGCATTTGATGCACAGTGTGTTCCGGTCGTATCTTGACTCATTCGTCATTGTCTTTATTAATGATATTCTGGTGTATTCCCGGAGTTGGGAAGATCATGAGCAGCACCTGAGGATTGTGCTTCAGACTCTGAGAGAGAAGAAGTTATATGCTAAGTTCTCGAAATGTGAGTTTTGGTTGGATTCAATGGCATTCTTAGGCCATGTGGTATCGAATGAGGGTATTTAGGTGGATTCGAAGAAGATAGAGGTCGTGCAGAGTTGTCCCAGACCATCCTAAGCTACCGAGATCCGCAGTTTCCTTGGCTTGGCGGGCTACTACCGTCGTTTTGTGGAAGGGTTTTCATCGATTGCGGCCCCTATGACCAGGTTGACCTAGAAGGTTGCTCTGTTCCAATGGACGGAGGAGTGTGAGGTGAGTTTTCAGAAGCTCAAGACAGCTTTGACCACAACCCCAATTTTGATATTGCTACAGGTTCGAGGTCTTATACGGTCTATTGTGATGCCTGAGGGTTGGACTCAGAGCGGTATTGATGCAGGACAGTAGGGTGATTGCCTACGCATCCAGACAATTGAAGATACATGAGAAGAACTACCCTGTTCACGACCTTGAGTTAGCTGTCATTGTTCACGCCCTGAAGATTTGGCGCCATTACTTATACGGTGTGCCTTGTGAGATTTATACTGACCATCGAAGCTTGCAGCACCTATTCATCAAAAGGATCTAAATTTGTACCATATGAGGTGGTTAGAGTTGCGTAAGAACTATGACATCACTATTCTATATCACCCGGGCAAGGCCAATGTGGTGGCCGATGCTTTGAGTCGTCGGGCGGAGAGTTTGGGGAGTTTGGCTTATTTACCAGCATCGGAGAGGCCTATGGCGATGGATGTTCGGGCCTTAGCCAGCCAGTTTGTGAGATTAGATCTTTCGGAGCCCAGTCAGTTTCTAGCTTGCGTGGTTTCTCGGTCGTCTTTATTTGATCGTATCAGGGAGCGGCAGTATGATGACCCTTATTTGCTTGTCCTCAAGGACAAGGTTCAGCACGGTAATGCCAGAGAGGTGACTATTGGTGCTGATGAGGTATTGAGGATGTAGGGTTAGATGGTGTACCCAATGTTGATGAGCTTCGGGAGTTGATTCTGGAAGAGGCCCATAGCTCACGGTATTTCATTCATCCGGGTGCCACGAAGATATATCAGGATTTGAGGCAGGACTACTGGTGGAGGCGGATGAAGAAGGATATAGTTGGATTTATAGCTCGGTGCCTCAACTGTCAGCAGGTGAAGTATGAGCACCAAAGACCGGGTGGGTTACTTCAGCAGATAGAGATCCCGGAGTGGAAGTGGGAGCGGATCACTATGGACTTTGTAGTTGGGCTCCCTCGGACTTTGAGGAAGTTTGATGCTATTAGGGTGATTGTAGATCGGCTGACCAAGTCCACTAATTTTATTCCTATGTGTACTACTTATTCTTCGAAGCGGTTGGTGGAGATTTATATCCGGGAGATTGTTCGTTTGCATGGTATTCCAGTGTCCATCATCTTAGATAGGGGTACTCAGTTTACATCACGATTCTGGAGGGCCGTTCAGCATGAGTTGGGTACTCGGGTGGAGTTGAGTACAACATTTCACTCTCAGATGGACGGGCAGTCCGAGCGCACTATCTAGATTCTTGAGGATATGCTCTGTGTGTGTGATTGAGTTTGGAGGGTCTTGGGATTAGTTCATGCCATTGGCGGAGTTTTCTTACAACAATAGCTATCAGCCCAGCATTCAGATGGCACTGTATGAGGCTTTATATGGGAGACGATGTAGATCCCCTGTAGGCTAGTTTGAGCCGGGTAAGGCTAGATTATTGGGCATGGCCTTAGTTAAGGATGCTTTAGAGAAGGTTAAGGTAATTCAGGATAGAATCCGTACAGCCCAGTCCAGACAGAAAAGTTATGCGGACCAGAAGGTTCGTGATATTTCCTATATGGTTGGAGAGCGGGTTCTGCTTCGGATTTCACCTATGAAGGGCGTTATGAGATTCGAGAAGAAAGGGAAGTTGAGTCCGAGGTTTATTGGCCCTTTTGAGATATTGAGGCATATTGGGGAGGTTGCTTATGAGCTTACCTTACCTCCCAGCTTGGCAAGAGTTCATCCGGTATTTCATGTTTTGATGCTCCGGAGGTATCACGGCGATCCGTCGCACGTGTTGGATTTCAGTTCAGTCTAATTGGACAAGGATCTATCTTATATTGAGGAGCCAGTGGCAATATTGGACAGGCAGGTTAGAAAGCTGAGGTCAAAGAATATTGCATCAGAGAAGGTCCAATGGCGGGGTTAGCCGGTCGAGGAGGCGATCTGGGAGACCGAGCAGGATATGCGCAGCCATTACCCTCATTTTTTCGCTACTTCAGGTATGTCTCTATGCTCGTTTGAGGACGAACAAATGTTTAAGTGTAGGAGGATGTGTCGATCCGTCCGGTCATCTTAAAAATTTACGCCCCGGTCTCCTATTAACTGCTTCCCCTGAGTCTATTTGTGCTATTTTGATTTGCCGGGATGTTCGGTTTTAAGTTTCAGAGAGTTTTGGGACACTTAGCCCCTGAATGAGAGCTTTAGTGTTGGAAAGTTTACCGTAGTCGGAACAGTGTGAAGACGGCCTCGAAATGGAAATCTGATGGTTCCGTTAGCTCCGTTAGGTGATTTTGGGCTTAGGGGCGTGTTCGGATTGTGTTTTGGAAGTCCGTAGCTAATTTAGGCTTGAAACGCCGAAAGTTGAATTTTTGAAGTTTCCGGTTCGATAGTGAGATTTTGATCCGAGGGTCGGAATGGAATTTCGAGAGTTGTAGTAGTTCTGTTATGTCATTTGGGATGTGTGTGCGAAATTTCAGGTCATTCGGAGGTGGTTTGGTTGGGTTTTTGATTAAAAGCATAATTCGGAAGATTTTGAAAAACTTAGGCTTGAATCCAATGTGTTTTGGTTTATTTGATGTCGTTTGAGATGTTTTGAAGATTGGGACAAGTTTGAATAAGGTTTTAGGATATGTTGATGCCTTTGGTTGAGGTCCCAGGGGCCTCGGGTATGTTTCGTATGCTCAACGAATCATTTTTAGTTGTTAAAAAGTTACAGAATTGCAGGTTCAGCTGTTGCATATATTTACTCTTCGCGTTCGCGAGTAGACCCTCGCTTTCACAAAGAGTCAGTGGAGGTTAGTGAAATTTTAGCCTTCGCGTTCGCGAGAAAGGCTCCGCGTTTGCGAAGGGCTAGATACTTGTGAACCGTGTTCGCGATTGGGCTTCGCGTTCGCGTAGGAGGAACATTAGCCCAGTAGAATTTACTCATCGCGTTCGTGATGAGAGGAACGCGTTCTCGAAGGATTGTCTAGGTAAATCATCGCGTTCGCGAGGTCCTTGTCGCGTTCGCATAAGAGGACTTTTGGTCAACGTCATTTTTGTGCTTCGCGAACGCGAGGCCTTGACCACGTTCGCGAAGAAGGAATTAAATGCCTGGGCAGAATGTTTTAAAAGGTTTATTTCGCGAATTTTAGCCTAGATTCCTCCATTGTTAGGTGATTTTGAAACTTTTTGAAGAGGGCTGAAGAGGTATTCAAGGGGAATCACTTCGAGGTAACATTTTTGACTTCATAACTCGTTTTTATGTGATTAAGGACCTAATTAGTGGTGAAACATTTGGGAAAATTGAGTAATTCGGGCTTGAGTTTAAGAGACATTTAAATGAGGATTTGAGGGGTCATTTGGACTCCAATTTCAGTATTCTTGTTACGTACAGACTCGTGAGAGTACGAGGTTTCTGAAAATATAAATTCTGCCCGATTCCGAGACGTGGGCCCAAGGGGCATTTTGGTCATTTTACCTAATTTCACGTATTAACTTAGAATCTAATTGTAGAATCAGTTACTTGAAGTGTTATTTACATTATGAAATTGAATTGAATAGATTTAGGCCATTTGGAGTCGAGTACTCGTGGCAAGAGTGTGGTTTCGGATTGATTTTTGAGCTGGTTCGAGGTAAGTGGCTTGTCTAACCTTGTGTGGGGGACCCCCCTTAGGATATGATATATTTGATAATTAAAATGCCTTGTACATGAGATGACGAACGCGTACTTGAGCTAATTGTTGAAATATCCGATTTTTCCCTTAAGTATTTCTATTGAGTCCTTTTACCTATTTTATTCTACTTGCGAATTTAGCCTGTTGCTAGTTTAGGAAAGCATGTTTAGTTGACTTAATTGCTTTTTTGCTTAAACTACCTTAATTGCATTACGTGAAGCATGTTAGGCTAGAATTAACTGTTTACTTGGTACGAAATTTGCATTTAATTGAGTATTCTTGTATTGCTTCTATGTGTTTTTAATTTGGGACTACGGGACGGCATCCTGGGAGATCCCATGTACGTATTTATGATCTGGACTGAGGTGCGGGATACCAAGAGATCCCTGGCACGTATATTGAGGATACCAAGAGATCATCGGGATACCAAGAGATCCCTAGCGTATATTGAGGATACCAAGAGATCCTCGTGATACCAAGAGATCCCTAGCATATATTGAGGATACCAAGAGATCCCTAGCATATATTGAGGATACCGAGAGATCCTCAAGATACCAAGAGATCCCTAGCACATATTGAGATACCGAGAGATCCTTGGGATACCAAGAGATCCCTAGCATATATATTGAGGGTACTAAGAGATCCTTGGGATGCTGAGAGATCCCTGGTTACTTACTTGTGGTTTGCCTTCATCTCTGTTTTCGTTATTGTACTCTTATTATCCTGTGTAGATTCTTATTGTAGATCCTCAATTGCACTGCTTATCTTATCTTGTCATCTTTATAACTATCTAAGCTTAGTAGGGCTCTAACCTTCCTCGTCACTATCCAACCGAGGTCAGGCTTGGCACTTACTGAGTACCGTTGTGGTGTACTCATGCCTCTTTTGAGCATGTTTTTCATGTGTAGATCCAGGAACCGCTACTCAGGCCTATCATATTTGAGGAGGCGACTGCTCTAGAGACTTCGAGGTACATATGCTGCGTCTGCAGACCGAGAGGTCCCTTTCTATTCCTGCTTTTAGTATTTAGCCCTTCTGTACTTTTCTGTTCTTATTAGACATTCCGGAGTTAGAGCTATGCAGTATTGATCTTAGCTTGTGATTCGTGGGTTTTCGGGTCTTGGATTTATGTTTTGGTATTGAGAGTTAAACATGGTGTAAGCCGAGTGGCACATTTAACACTGTTATTGCCTTATTTCTGTTTTTAAATTGTTTTACTTCCGCAAGTTTTGGTTATCTTCCGCAAGTTTAGGCTTACCTAGTCGTAGAGACTAGGTGCCGTCATGATGGTTCACGGAGGGCGAACTAGAGTCGTGAATGATTCGAAATGCGAAATTATTAGGGCATGTATAAATATTAAACTTTAATTTCGGATAGTTAGTACTTCCTTTACATTTTCCTCCAATTTATTACCTTTACAATTGATGGGTTTAGCTATATTGGCACCATAGTACTCTCATAATTGTAGAAACATGAATTTTTCTTACTTTATTGCCTCTTTTACAAAGAAAATATACATATGAGTTTGTAACTTTGAGGCATAATAATCAAATCCGAAATCTGAAAATCCGATCCAAACTTTAAAATCTGATCTGATCTGATATTAATTCAGATCGGATTCGGATTGCATTTTCTAGAATTCAAAATCCGAAATCAAAACCGAAATATGCTAAATCTGATCCGATCTATCCATATATAACCTTACATGGGAGTGCAAGAAAGGCGAAGAGATCCATACAACAACCTCTTTCAACTGAAAGTTTTTCCTAAGTTACCAACTATTAGATTTTTTTCTTTTTCTTTAACTTTTTGAATGTAGCGAATCTGTAAAATAGTAAGGTTTAAAAATACGAACTATAGGGCCGACATCGCTCTTCAAAGAACTACTCGTATGTGTTGAATCTGGTTTTTTTCAGTTCCAGTCTCTTCCTCGAATGCGTAAGCCGTAAGAGTTGAGTGAAAAATGGTTCCATCTTGACAACAAATTGTTTCAACCCTTTGATTAACCTCACTCATAAAGGATCTTACAATCAAAAGAATTACCTACCTAAAGAAAAATAGTGTTCTTTCTAAAAGTAAGTGTGCTTAATTTTTTGTGAGGAAACTTACAATATATTTTGGAAGAGGGGGTCATCGACCCTATACCTTATGAGCATTATATAACAGTTCTAATGAGCAATTGTCCACCTCAGACAATTATATATGTGTAGTAATATATTGGGTATGTTGTTATTATTGATGGTTAACAACTCAGAAGATGTTCTAGAATCTGGTCTTCAAAGAACTACTCGTATGTGTTGAATCTTGTTGTGAGCACGTGATTTTTGCCCTAAATATGATTATTCCCAAAATCCCAAACAAAATAATTTTCCTTTATTTTTTTACAATTTTTGTGCATTTTGGTGTCATTTTCTGATAATTGTTGCATTCTATTTGCGCGTGTTAATTCTATAAAGTACAAAAATGTGCATTTTTGCGTTTAGGTTTTAGTATCAATTAAGGGTTAATTGTTTTAAAAACAAAACATGAAAATCACAAAAATTAGTTCACTTTCGCATTTTAATGATTTTTATTGTGAATTTGTCATGAAATAGCTTTTGAACAATTTTAGGAATTAATTAGTCTTTGTTTTGAAATAACTAGGATTTCATGTTAGTTTTACATCTCCATAAAAATTAGAAAAAATTATAAAAATTGTAAAAGTAAGAAAAGAAAACAAAAAAGAAATAAGAATAGAAATTGGCTCTTAATAAAAGACCCAAATTTGGGCCAGAATCAATCCCAACCCCAGCCCAAACCTATATCATCTTCCCCCGCCCAATCACACAGAAACCCAGCCCAAGTACCAGCAACCCGGTCCGCCCCCTCTTCTAAACGAAACGATGTCGTTTCGTGGTCTCCAAATCAGGACCGCTGGATCTCATCAATCCAACGGTCCGGAACTAACGAGGTTCCTGATTTAAAACGGTCTGAAAGCCCACCCCAGACCCCCGTCTTCCTCACCCTACCCATCCTCAACAAACCCTAATCTGCGCCGCCCCTAAATCCTTCGCCGGCGGTGAACGCAACCTATGCTGTTCATCCCCAGATTAACACCAGAGATCCCACATGAATCCCTCTTTCCACTCCCGTTATTAGTTTTCCTCGAATATTGTCGAAGCTCGTCGAATATTAGTTTGAAGTTTTCCGGCCAAGTGGCAGGTTCATCCAAACCAGCCCAAAAACACACCACATAATCTTCGTTCTTCCCTCAACCCTAATCCGTGATTATTTTCCTTCAAATCGCTGTGAAACGGCTCGAATCTTAGGTCTAAGAATTTCTGGCCAAAACCCTAAACCAAATCTTTGTGATTTCGAACCGTAGTATCCTTAACCATGTGTTCTCTTGTAAGAACACATGGTTAGGGATGTTACGCATCAAAAATCTGAAAAGATTCAGACGTTAATGACTGGCCGGAGTTCCTCGTGCCTCTGTGAGTTTTTCCTGTTTCTTTTCACTTGCATGTTTGAAGTTTTAGTTACAGTTTTTGTTTCATTAATTTTTCTGTTAATTTTATGATTTATTTGTATTAGTTTAGTTCTGTCAATTACGGTTGGTTTTTAGTTTGATATTTGTTTGATTGATTGTGAGTTTATGGGTTAAGAATTAGTTTAAATTCATTTAAAGTTGATCATGTTGGCTTGAGCTTTGCTTTGATCGATCCTGGTTTCTGGGTTCCCTTAGCTTGACTGAGTTGGTATAATTGAACAATTGGGTTGGTTAGTTTAATTAGTTGATTTCTGAGTGCTAATTAATCAATTTCAGTTAGTTTTAGATTAAATTAAGGGATTGGTTATAGCTGTTAAGGATGACGTTAGGATCAGTAAATTAGAGAAGCCTTCAGGGGTAGTCTGGGTATGGAAAAGGGTAGTTCTGATAGGAATAGTAATTTCAAAGCATATGAAAGGGCAGTATAGGTATTGTATGGGTAGAAGAATACCCTAGGTCCTTCTAGAATGGGATTTTAGTACACATTTCAGCACAATAGGGGTGCTTACTTGTTTAGCAAGTTAAGAATAGAGGGACTAAACTGAAAATAAGGGAGGGACTAAAAAGAAAACCCAAAATCTGATTGACTCTCTTGTATCACCTATAAAAGGGGCATCAAGTGCCTTGAGGAGGGGGACTTGAACTTTCATCCTAAAAGTTCCACAAAACATATTCTGCAGTCTCCAGATCTGAAGTTCCATTAGTGGAGTCACAGCACTTTCCTGATTTAATGTCGAGTGGTTTTTGAAAACCAAACAAGTAAAACTGGGAGTCATTTAGCTAGGATTTTAAATGGTTGATATGTCTGAATATGTTTTGGGTTGATTCATTGAGTTTGCCCTGCATTTCAACTCATTTCTGCTAAATTGACTGAATCTGGGTGGACTGAAATGCTCCTTCACTAATTGTGACTGGGATATTACCTTAGTTTCTGAGCTGCTGAACTATTACTGCTGCTAATCTCCTCTTCTCTATTTACATTCCAATTTCCAGGTACATTTTCAATAACCCCTTGATGTAATCGCAATGTGGGATGAAATGCAATCACTCTGGTCAATCTGTGTTCGTTGGATGCATATAGCTGTAATCAGCTGATTGATAAATAACTATATGTATTTGATTCGTTGGGATTGAGTTTTATTAATTCAGACCATATCTAAACTGTTCAGACTGTGCATTTCATGTTTATGTAATTGTAGTTTTCAGTTTTGCTTAAGTTCCACAGTCTACTGAAGTTAAATTTGCAAAGTTGTAATTGATTTTGAGTTCAATACATGTGACTGCTTTTAATTTTGGTTTAATATGAATTGTACATTCAATAGCTTCGTACTGGGCCAGTTTTTGGGCCTGGCGTATTAATAGGTAGCCTAGATTTTTTTGGTTAGGTGATAAATTGAATTGGGGCCTAGGTGCATTAAAGCATAAGAAATTAGTTAAATCAAAAGGTTCCCTAAGGGCTCGATCCCTGGGCTGTACAAATGCCTGTCAATAAGTTAAAATTTTGGCATGCGTTAGGCCCGATGTTTAGAGCTCTAGGAGTCTGCGCCTGCAGCATGTGCAATTGCATGATTTGGACCTTATGGGGTCAGAGCCCATTTTCTCAGCATTTCTTCCTGGATATTCAAATTCAAATTCGACAAAGTACTGGCCTTAACCAATTAGGATCCTTAAGTAATTAATAGCATAATTATCTCACTGTTTAGATTTGGAAAGGTTGTTTAGTAAATTTCACCACCTTCCTCAAAAATAACAATACGTTAGAATCTTTAGGCGCGATTTTAATTAAATGAACTTCTTAAACTCGGGTGCGCATAGATGCGACTCAAATCCAAATCTCGACGAAGTCTAAATGTGTCAACAATCACGGGTGCATTGATGTGACGTGGTTCGAAACGGGTTTTCACAACGTCGCAATTCTTATTAAAAATATAATAATAACAAAAGCGGTTTAAAATTAAAAAGCACATAAGCTAGCATGTATTAAAATCAGATAAAATCAAATACAATAGTTAAGCGACCGTGCTAGAACCACGGAACCTGGGAATGCCTAACACCTTCTCCCTGGTTAACAGAATTCCTTACTCAGATTTCTGGTTCGCGGACTGTTAACATAGTCATAAATTTCCTCGGTTCGGGATTCAACCGGTGACTTGGGACACCATTAATCTCCCAAGTGGCGACTCTGAATAATTAATAACTAAATCCCGTTCCAATTGTCCTTTAATTGGAAAAACTCCTTCACGCCCTTTGCGGGGTGTAGGTTGAAAAAGGAGGTGTGACAGCTCTGGCGACTCTGCTGGGGATCGAACCCAGAATCTCTGGTTCAGGGTTCAGAATTCGAGCTTAGATAAATTGTTGTATTTAATTATATCTGATTTTCCTACATGTTTTGTGCTAAATGTTACCGCTTTGATATTATCTGAATTGTATATAAACTGTGCCGACACCTTTTTCTCTTCACCTCCGGGGATGTGCTTACTGGTTGAGACTCCATATTCTGTTAGTGTCATACCTTGAAATAAGAAAGAGGCCGGACAAGTTACGAAGCCGGATGGCCTTTTAGTTCCCGGTAAGTTGCCCCCTCCTCGACCCGAGTTGTCCCCTCGGGTACACAGTCTAGAATACCGACCCAGGTTTTGAACATAGAATAACATGACTTCATGCCCGATCCCTAGTAGGAACGATTATTTGCATCATGTTGCATTTGACTTAGGGGACTCAACACAGGGGTTGGGTCCATCTAGGACTAGCAACCTGAAATGAAAAAGACCATCCTGATGCATCCTACTTGTTTTCTGCATTTATTTGCTTCAGACTTGCATGCTGACCGGCTTTTGAATATCGAAAAATTGAGAAAAAGAGAAAAAGAGAGAAATAATAGTGTAGAAAGCTAATTGCCTATTTTTTTAGAAAAAAAAAACCAATGCCCAAATACTGCCGAAACTCTGCCGAAATTTTGAGAAAATGAGAAATTATTTTAGTTTTAAATAGTTTGTGTTACTCAAAAAAGGAAAAAAAGTCTTTGTTTTAGTTTGGAAAATAGGTTGTTTTATTGTTTGTTGAAAAAGAAATAGGAACAGAGCCTTTTATTTTTAGTTTGGAAAAATAGGTCGTTTTATTGTTTGTTGGGAAAAAAAGAGTCTTTATTTTAGTTCGGAAAAAAAAAATAGATTGTTTTATTGTTTTTTGAAAATGAAAAATCATTATTTTGTCTTGTTTTAAAAAATAGAAAGGAAAACAGTTCGTCTTGCCATGAAAATAAAAATGGAAAAGAGTCATGTTTTAAAATAGTTCGGTTAATTTGCCCGAACTACGCATGGTTTGATTCTCACAGGGCGTGAGATACGTAGGCAACCCTCATCGGGTCCAACCTCCCCTTTGCAAAAAATAACCAAAATATCAAAATTTTAATTTTGTCATAAATAAACCAGGTGATGCCGTTTTGTCAAAAATAGCCAAATGTTCCCAAACGGAACGCCAGAAGGCTGACCTTGCACAAATAGCCACCTTTGGTCATGTTTTCATTTTATTTTTTTATTTTTTTGACCCTCACAGCCTTAAGTTTTCGTCCTCGAGGCGTTGAAAGGTCGTGTTGCAATACCGGGTCTTTTATCTTAATTTGAAAAAAAAACAAGTAGAGAGTTGTAAATAAGTCAAGTAGGGTCGTCTTGTCATAAATAGCCGAATGTCCCCAAAAGGAACGCTGGAAGGCCGACTTTGCAAAACGGCATTCTTGGTCAATTTTTGATTTTTGACCGGTTGACTTCCGCGGTTTTAAAAGCTTTGTTCTCGAAGTGCTGAAAGGCCGCGTTTGAGAATTGAGTTCTTCATTTGAAAATATAGGGGTAATTTTGAGTCGATAATATAGATAGTTTTTTTTGGAGTTAAATAAAAGTTTTTCTTTTTTGCTTAAACGCTTTAATAAATGTGCAGGATGAGCACGATGGTAAATGAGCCATTTTCAATAATGACCAAAATCACTTTTGAGCTGCAATTATGGTGGAATGATTTAGGCAAAGAAGGGCAAGACGAAGTAAAAAAATATTTGAAAGACCTTCCGGATTTATTAAACATTCAGCCTCGGGGGGATATTATCAGGGCATTGGTTGCCCATTGGGATTCGGCACATAATGTATTTCATTTCTCAGACTTTGAGCTCACCCCGACATTGGAAGAAATAGCGGGGTATATTGGAAGTGATCAAGCTCCATTGAGGTTCAAATACTTGATTGCTCCTAGGGTCATTACCATACACCGATTCTTGGATTCCTTGAAAATACCCCGAACAGTTCATCATCCAGATTTTGCAAAGGGTTTCTACAGTTTCCGCTTCATGTATGATAGATATGGCCACGTGGGCGGGTTCAATAATCCAGACTTTAAGCTATGCAGTAGAAGTAACTGACAAAAATGGGAGGAACACAGACGGGTGGCTTTTATGATAGCCTTTTTGGGCCTCATAATATTCCCAAGGAAAGATGGTAATATCAATTTGAAGATAGCAGGGGTCGTCAGTACCTTGCAAACCATGAGGAAAAGCACTTTAGCACCTACGATCGTGGCTGACATCTTCCGAGCTCTCACTGCGTGCAAAGCTGGGGTCAAATTTTTCGAGGGATGTAACCTGCTGTTACAAATGTGGATGATTGAGCATTTGTGCCCTCGCTCTAAGTTATTGAGTTATGGTTTGGTTGAGAAAACTTGTATAGGTGAATTTTACACAAGAATCAAAGGGGCTAGTCTACCTGAAGGAGTCACGGCCTGGGCATTATTATTTCGGAACCTCAATGCCAGCCAGATACAGTGGGTGCTTGGATGGTTGCCTGTCGAAGAAGTCATATATATGCCAGCAGCCCGGCCGCATTTTTTGCTGATGGGACTCAAAAGTATCCAGCCCTATGCACCATATCGGGTTCTGAGGCAACTCGGGAGGTATCAAGTAGTACCGAGAGATGAAGATTTGAGTACCCAGGTGGTCGAAATTAGTCCTGACGGTCGGTTCCCCGAGGAAGAGGTTCGCCAAATCTGGAGTGAGTGTCAACATCTGATGGCAAACACTTGTGTGTCAGATAGGGTCAAAGGGGAAGTTTCCCCAGGGTATCACGATTGGTTCAGAGGTGACGTGGCATGTGGGAGACTGGCTAAAAGACCTCATATCGAAGATTTCGCCAAGTCGTCCCAAGAGCAGTGGGACTGGTTAGCAAAGGAAGAAGGCTATCGAGTTGAGATTGGTAAACTAAAGCAGCAAGTTGAGAGTCTGAAATTCGAAAACAGTGTACAGGTTGCCGCGGATCAAGGTGAAAAGAATAGACTGGCTCGAGAAAATGAAGCACTTAGGGCTCAAATCCGACAGTTGAAGATAACCATCGATAAGCAACCGAGGAGCCGATCCGATGAACAATTGGTAAAAAGATTGGAAAACGAAGTCAGGGAATGGCGGGATGAATTAGAAAAATCTGAGAATGTCATGGCAGAACTTAAAGCACAGTGGGCTACAAGAACAGAGGAGCGTCACCAATACTTGAATCAGTTGAAAAGGGACCATGAGAAAATTGTTGCCAGTTTAAAGAGAAAAGTGGTTGCCCTTGAGGGTAAAGCGGTTAGGCAGGCTAGAGATTTTGAAATTGAAAGTGGACATTGTTACAACTTGTTGGCCCAAATGGAGGTAGAAGTGCAGCAGCTGCAAGACCAACACCTGCAGGACTCTCGAGCTTTAAAGACGTGCAGCGATCAGATAAGACGCTTGCTCATAGAAAAGAAGCAAACAAAAGACAAGATTAGAGCCATTGCTCATGCTATTTTCAGGAGATGCCAGGTTTGTGAAAACATGACCCATACTACTTTTGCCTTAGCAGTGATGATCTATGTGAAGCGAACCATGAATGAGTTAGAGCAGCTTGAAAGGGATTTGGATCCTAGGCCCGCGGCGAGGCCGAACGACGCCCCGCGGACACCTAAGTTTGAAGCACTAGAATATGCATAGTCCGTGTCTGTAATTTTCTACCATTTTGAGTCAGTCTTTCGTATGCCCGTTATCTTTCCAGGTCAAGCATGTTTGCAGTCTTAGATTCTGTGGTTTGCTTTTAAGTTGCGTCTGTTAGTTTCTTTCCAAAAAGTGTTGAGTTTGTAATAGTTTGTTTTAGTAATGAAAGTTGAAAATTTTATTGCCACCCTTTATTTTTGCATTTATTTTCACGAACTACGCTTGGTCTGATTCGTGCGGGGTCACGATACGTAGGCAATCTCCATAGGATTCGACCATAATCGTAAGAAAAATAGAAAGAAGAAAAGAAGAAAATAGAAGGAAAACCGAGAAAGAGAGAAAGAAAGAAAAGAGCGGAAAAACAAAAAGAGAAAGAAAAGAGAGGGATGAGGTGAAGAAATTTGAAAGAAGGGTAAAAAGAAACTAGGAACGAAGTGCCGGGATGACGCATGCAATCGAGCAAACGCATAATAGAAATGATTAACTGTATAAGTGCATTCATGCCAACGTGCGGTTGTTAAATCTGTTAAGACTTAATCGCTAACAAAGTGGTTGTCTAAATGTGTGAGTTCAGGCAGGTGGTTAGTTGATTGGCAATTCTGGAAACTCACCCATACAACACCCGGTCGAAAGATCAAGTAAAAATGACAGGACAGGATTCGGAAATCAGCATCGTAGACCCGTCGAATGAGGTTGAGGTAACAGATGTGGGTGCTATGAAAGAAGAGATGAGGAAATTAAAAGCACAAATGGCGGAAATGCATCGGGCATGGTCTCAGGGACATCCGGCACCACTATATCCTGCTAATCCATCTTACATCCCACCCTTGGCCCAAGCTCAGGAGCCCACCACCCCCCATGCATCTTCAGCCTTCCCCTATCACACCCAGGGTTATGGTACCACTTCATACGCTCCCCCAGCTCCACCCCCTAAACAGAACCCTCCACCACCCATGGGTCCCGTCTTTGTGGCACCTCCCCCATCCCCACTATATAGATCGTCCAGTGAGCCGCTATTCCAAGCTCACGACACCCAATATTACCCTCCTGAACCCATTTTCAAAGCACCTGAGCCATATACCTATTCTCCCCACTTTGAAATCCCGGGAGAGGTTGAGAAACCGGGTAAGAATACAGAACAAGAGGAAGTGATTCGTAAAGTCAAAAGCCTGTAGCAATCCTTCAGGAACATGCATGGTTTAGGTAACCAAGTCAGCGTCGCATACAAAGATTTGTGCCCTTTCCCTGATGTTCAGCTGCCTGGGGGATTTAAAATGCCGAAGTTTGCCTTGTATGAGGGGCACGGTGACCCAGTAGCCCATCTGCGTGGCTTTTGTAGCAAAATGAGAGGTGCTGGGGGAAAGGATAAACTGTTGATAGCATATTTCGGTCAAAGCTTGAGCGGGTCAGCGCTAGAATGGTACACGAGACAGGACCCTGGCCGATGGTATACATGGGATGATTTGGCACAAGCATTCATTGGCCATTTTCAATATAACCTCGAAATAGTCCCTGACCGTTTGTCATTGTTGAAACTGGAAAAGAAGCCCGGGGAAAGTTTTAGAGAATTTGGTTTCCGCTGGAGGGAACAAGCTGCAAGGGTTGATCCTCCCATGAGGGAGAGTGAGATGGTATATTACTTCTTGCAAACATTGGAACCTACCTATTTTGGTCATCTAGTGACATCTGTCGGGAAGCCGTTTAATGAAGTGGTAAAGATGGGAGCCATGATTGAAGAAGGATTGAAATCTAACAAGATCTTGAGCTACTCGGCGTTGAAAGCAACCACCCAGGCCATCCAAAGCGGTACTGGTGGTGTGCTTGGAAAGAAGAAGAAAGAAGAAGTTGCTACAGTTGAAGCTAGTGCTTGGTCCAGGCCCAATAACCCTCCACTCTATTACAACCAACCCAGACCCCACCACCCAAACTACCAATATACTCCATATGGCCCACTGCAACACTATTATCCACTACCAGAACCACATTTTTCTATCCACCACGCCCAGACCTACACTCAGCCCCCGGTGCACTCGCAATGGCGTGCACCGAATCCCCAAAACACACATCCACCCCCACAAAACACCTATCCCCCTCCCAGGGCAAACAGACCAGGAACCAGTTTCCGCCCAAACCAAGCTTTTAGAAGTGAGAAGGCCCCAAACAGAAAAACATTTACTCCACTGGGAGAATCTTACACTGCTCTCTTCCATAGATTGAAACAGTTGGGAATGTTGACCCCGATTGAATCCAAACCACCAAACCCCCTTCCCAGAAACCTGGACCATTCTGTTAGCTGCGAGTATTGCTCAGGGATGCCGGGGCATGATACTGAAAAATGTTGGAAGTTGAAAAATGCGATACAAGAGCTCATTGATAATCGCCGTATTGAAGTACATGCTCCAGAGGCCCCAAACATCAACCAAAATCCGTTACCAGCACATTATGAGGCCAATATGATCGAACTGATACATAAGGGGACAGAGCCTAAAAAACCTTCGCAGGTGGTTATGGTGATTCGTTCTACGGAAGCCAAAGAAAAGATAGTGAGTGCAAGGCCAGGGGTTCAGTTAAAAGCAATAAAAGACAAGCCAGTGTTGGTAATGGGAAAGGGACCATCTGTGGCTGCAAAAAAGCCGGAGCCAGTCAAGTTAGTGGTACTAGGGTCATCATCTACACCCGTGATGGTTGTGAAAGGGGCCTACTTAGAACCGGTTGTCATAAAATCGGTAGTCCAGTTACCCATGGTTGATAGCAAAGCCGTACCGTGGAGATATGACAAGGTAGTGGTGACATACAAAGGAAAGGAAATTGAGGAAGAGAGTTGTGAAGCACAAGGACTAACTCGGTCGGGACGTTGTTTTGCCCCCGAAGAGTTGAGAAAGGCTAAGGGCGCTAAAGACAATCTAGTGCCAATCAAAAACGCTGTGACGGAAGAAGAGGCAGAAGAGTTTCTGAACAAGATAAAAGTGCAAGATTATTCCATTGTTGAACAACTGAGAAAAACACCGGCCCAAATTTTGTTGTTGTTGTTATTGATTCATTCTGACGAGCATTGCCGAGCTTTGATGAAGATATTGAATGAGGCTCATGTGCCCAACAAAATTTCAGTGAACCATCTGGAGACAATTACCAACAAGATCTTTGAGGTGAACAGGGTAGCATTTTCTGATGATGAATTGCCTGTGGAAGGCACAAAACACAACAAAGCTCTCTATTTGACGGTCAAGTGTGAAGGTTCAATGGTTACTCGGGCGCTGATCAATAACGGGTCGAGTGCTAATATTTGCACATTGTCCACGTTGAACAAGTTGATCGATGAGGATAGAATCCAAAAAAATAGCATTTGTGTTCGAGGGTTCGACGGAGGGGGAACAAACACAGTAGGGGATATTGTACTCGAATTGACTATTGGCCCAGTCGAGTTCACTATGGAATTTCAGGTGTTGGATGATGCAGTATCCTACAGTCTTTTGTTGGGCCGACCATGGATTCACGCGGCCAAAGTCGTGCCTTCCACGCTGCACCAAATGGTCAAATTCGAGTGGGACAGACAAGAAATTGTGTTACATGGGGAAGATCCCACATGCGCCATGAATGATGTCATTGTGCCCTTTATAGAAACTGAAGATGATAAGGGACCATGGGTTTATCAGGTCTTCGACACGGTCCCGGTAAGCAGGGTGCCCGAGGGTAAAAGCATGCCATGTCCCAAGGTGGCAGCTGCGACCGTCATGGTAGTATCAGAAATGCTGAATAACGGGTTCGTGCCAGGGAAAGGTCTGGGGGCTGAACTTCAGGGCATTATTCAACCTGTGTCCTTGCCCAAAAATCTGGACACCTTCGGATTAGGTTTCAAACCAACAGCGGCAGATGTTAGAAGGGCCCGTAAATTGAAAAAGAAAGCTTGGGTTCTTCCTAAACCTATTCCACGTTTGTCCAAGTCCTTCGTCAGGCCGGGTATCAAGAAACAGTCATTGGCAAAGATGTAAGGTTCATTGATTGGGGCAGAGGGGAATTTGGATAAGGTGTTCGAGAGAGTATTTGCTGAAGTAAACATGGTTGAGGCCGGGGAAGGGTCAAGCGGAGCAGATATACAGTACATCGGACCACATGCCAACATCAACAATTGGGAAGCTACTCCTCTTCCAATTCGGAGGGAGTCGTGGTAGTGGGTTTTGTTTTCCTTTTGTCACCTGGATTATTCCAGGGTTTGTAATCCAGTTGTTATGTTCCGTCTGTTTGGATGAGTTAAAACCTTGTTATCTTTACATTTAATGAAATGCAATTTTCTGCGTCCCTAATTCTCTTTCCATTTTCTTTTCTTTTCTTTTTATACAGTTCTTTTTATGCTAATATCAATGATATGACATGCATGAGGAATCTTCGGCCCAGTTTTAAAAGCCAACCTAGCTCGGAAGTAATAATACAAGAAATCGAGTGTGATGATGGGGTGGATGGTAACAATGATGAAGCTTATGAGGAAATTAGTAAAGAATTAAGTCATTTTGAAGAAAAACTCAAACCTAACCTAAATGACACAGAAGCAGTTAATCTAGGGGACCAAGGCAATGTGCGGGAAACTAATGTAAGTGTTCATCTGGAGCCACAACTCAAGGGGGAGATAATTAAAGTATTGCATGAGTACAAAGATGTTTTTGCATGGTCATATGATGATATGCCAGGTCTAAGCACCGATTTGGTGGTTCATAAATTACCCACTGATCCGGCACTCCTCCCTGTCAAGCAGAAGTTGAGAAAGTTCAAAACGGACATAAGTGTGAAGATCAAAGAAGAGATTACCAAGCAGTTTGAGGCAAAGGTCATTCAGGTTACACGGTACCCCACTTGGTTAGCTAATGTCGTGCCTGTGCCAAAGAAAGATGGCAAGACCAGGGTGTGCGTCGATTATCGAGACCTTAACAAGGCAAGTCCAAAAGATAATTTCCCACTGCCCAACATCCACATACTGATTGACAATTGTGCCAAACATGATATTGGTTCTTTTGTGGATTGTTACGCGGGCTATCATCAGATTCTAATGGACGAGGGAGATGCAGAAAAGACGGCATTCATCACGCCGTGGGGAACATATTGTTATCGGGTCATGCCGTTTGGTTTGAAAAATGCTGGGGCAACTTATATGAGGGCCATGACAACCATCTTCCATGATATGATACATAAGGAAATCGAGGTATACGTGGATGATGTGATCGTGAAGTCTAGACAGCAATCCGACCATGTCAGAGATTTGAGAAAGTTCTTTCAAAGGCTTCGCAGGTACAATCTTAAGCTCAATCCTGCAAAATGTGCTTTCGGGGTGCCATCTGGGAAGTTGTTGGGGTTTATAGTCAGCCGGTGGGGTATTGAATTAGACCCATCGAAGATCAAAGCTATTCAGGAATTGCCACCTCCAAGAAACAAAACCGAGGTGATGAGTTTGTTGGGAAGATTGAACTATATCAGCAGGTTCATTGCTCAGCTCACAGCAACTTGTGAACTAATTTTCAAGTTGTTAAAGAAGGATGTCGCGGTCAAATGGACTGATGAATGTCAGGAGGCTTTTGATAGATAAAGGGGTATTTGTCAAACCCACCCGTGTTGGTCCCGCCAGAACCAGGAGGCCTTTGATTCTATATCTGACAGTTGTGGACAGTTCATTCGGCTGTGTACTGGGGCAGCACGATGTTACGGGCAGAAAGGAGCAGGCTATCTACTATCTCAGCAAGAAGTTCACATCTTACGAGGTTAAGTATACTCATCTGGAAAGGACATGTTGCGCCCTAACTTGGGTGGCACAGAAGTTGAAACATTATTTGTCATCTTACACTACTTACCTTATATCTCGCTTGGACCCATTGAAGTATATTTTTCAGAAACCCATGCCCACAGGGAGGCTTGCAAAGTGGCAGATCTTGCTTATAGAGTTCGACATCATCTATGTGACACGAACTGTCATGAAAGCACAGGCACTAGCTGATCATTTGGCTGAGAACCCCGTCGATGAAGATTATGAGCCTTTGAAAACTTATTTCCCTGATGAAGAGGTGATGCACATTGATGAATTGGAACAAGCTGAGAAGCCGGGATGGAAACTTTTCTTTGATGGGGCTGCAAATATGAAAGGCGTGGGAATAGGAGCGGTACTTATTTCTGAAACAGGTCAGCATTACCCTGTTACAGCTCAGCTTCGTTTCTACTGTACAAATAACATGGCAGAATATGAGGCGTGTATATTGGGATTGAGATTAGCTGTGGATATGGGTGTACGGGAAGTCTTGGTCATGGGTGACTCGGACCTACTGGTACACCAGATTCAAGTAGAATGGGAAACACGGGATTTGAAGCTTATACCATATCGGCAGTGTCTGCATGCGCTTTGTCAATGTTTTCAGGCCATAGAATTCAGGCACATTCCAAGGGTTCATAATGAGGTTGCTGACGCTTTGGCTACTTTGGCGTCGATGTTGCATCATCCAGATAAGGCTTATGTTGATCCATTGCAGATTCAGGTCCGTGATCAGCATGCTTATTGTAATGTGATAGAAGAGGAAATTGATGGCGAGCCGTGGTTCCATGATATCAAAGAGTATATTAGAGCGGGAGTATATCCGATACAGGCCATCGGTGATCAGAAAAGAACGATTCGGCGATTGGCAAGCGGGTTTTTCTTTAGTGGAGGAGTGTTGTACAAAAGAACTCCAGATCTCGGGTTGTTGAGATGTACAGATGCAAGACAGGCCACAACTATCATGACTGAGGTACATTCCGGAGTTTGTGGACCGCATATGAGTGGGTACGTTTTAGCAAAAAAGATTCTCCGAGCAGGTTATTATTGGCTCACGATGGAGCAAGATTGTATCAGTTTTGTGCGTAAGTGTCATCAATGCCAAGTGCACGGAGATTTGATTCATTCTCCACCATCAGAATTACATACGATGTCCGCACCATGGCCTTTTGTTGCGTGGGGCATGGATGTTATTGGGTTGATTGATCCAGCGGCGTCAAATGGGCACAGGTTTATTTTGGTAGCTATAGATTATTTTACCAAATGGGTGGAAGCTAAGACGTTCAAGTCTGTGACTAAGAAAGCTGTAGTCGACTTCGTGCACTCAAATATCATCTGTCGGTTTGGGATTCCAAAGGTAATCATCACAGATAATGGGGCTAATCTTAATAGTCATTTGATGAAGGAAACGTGTGAGCAGTTTAAGATTACCCATAGGCATTCTACTCCATACCGTCCCAAGGCAAATGGTGCGGTTGAAGCAGCCAATAAGAATATAAAAAATACTCCGGAAGATGGTTGAAGGATCTATACAGTGGCATGAGAAATTACCTTTTGCATTGTTAGGATATCGCACCACCGTTCGTACCTCGGTGGGGGCAACTCCTTATTCATTGGTGTATGGCACCGAGGCAGTAATACCCGCAGAGGTGGAAATCCCGTCTCTGCGAATCGTTGCAGAGGCTGAGATTGATGATGATGAATGGGTGAAAAGCCGTCTTGAGCAGTTGAGTTTGATTGATGAGAAGAGATTGGCATCAGTGTGTCATGGCCAACTGTACCAACGAAGAATGGCAAGAGCATACAATAAGAAAGTACATCCAAGGAAATTCGAAGTCGGACAATTAGTACTGAGGCGGATTTTGCCTCATTGGGCTGAAGCAAAAGGAAAGTTTGCCACAAACTGGCAAGGACCATTTGTAATAACCAGAGTATTGTCTAACGGAGCATTGTATCTGACAGATGTGGAAGGAAAATGTATAGAAATGGCCATCAATTCTGATGCGGTCAAGAGATATTATGTATGATTTCTTTAATTTCGGAATGTATTTGTTTGTATTTGGCATATCTTAAAGATTGAAATGATGAAGGCGTTTTGTCCTGCTTTCCAAACACTCTTATCCCTTGTTATCCCCTTTGAGCCTTGCTTATTTTTCATACCCCTCTTTCGGAATCAACGGCACTATCAGAGAACACAGGTGCCGAACATAAAAGAAAGAAGAGAAAAACAAAAAGGAAAGAAAGAAGAGAAAAACAAAGGAAAAGAAAAGAAAGAAAAGAAAAAGAAAAAAACAAAGGAAAAGGAAAAGAAAGAAAGGAAAAAGAAAAGAAAGAAAAGAAAAAGAAAAACAAAGGAAAAGGAAAAGAAAGAAAAGCAAAAGAAAGGAAAGGAGAAAAAAACAAAGGAAAAGGAAAAGAAAGAAAAGGAAAAGGGAAAAGAAAGAGAAAGAAAAGGAAAGAAAGAAAAACACAACAAAAGTTAAATACAGTGAACTACGTTTGACTTGATCCCGAAAGGGTACGTAGGCAACCTTATTCCGAGGTTTAGTCATACCAAAATAGAAATCCAAAAATCCCCAAGCAAGAAACTGGGCAGAAGTTGTGATTGTTGTGAAAAATTGGATTCCGAAAGTTGTAATTTAAACCCATTCGAATTGTTTTGAGCCTTTTATACCTTTCTTTCAAACCCAATCCAAAAGCCTACATTACGGTCCAAAGTTATTTCTTTTGGAGCGATCGTCGCGCGAAACAAAAATCACTTGCTCACAATTCGTATCAGTGGCAACACTCTGGGTCAAACAAGAAAGAACAAAAGTAAAAATGAGAGAGTCTTATTGGTGAAAACCTTCACGGGCACCGTAAGGCGACGGGAGCTGAGAGAAAATAAGATGAGAGAGTCTTAGTGGTGAAAACCTTCACGGGCACCTCAAGGCGAAAGTGAGTTGAGGGATGGCAAACTGAGAAAGGTCTGTTGATGGAAACCGTTGCGTGGTACTGCAGGAAAACAAGGTTAAGGTCTGGGTAATTCAAACCATTGATGGAAGTTCTGGGCAACAAAGTATGGCGATTGAAAGCCGGTTATTTGGACAGATTGGGCCGATCAATCCAAAATGCATGTCATAACCATTGGCACCAGCTGTTTCGCTCAGATAAGTTTCTTTTCCTTCTCTTTTACAAAATAAGCCATCTGGTTTTGGATTCTTCTTATCCTTGACTCAAAAATCATCGCATTTTCTTTTGAGGGTTTTATCTAGTGGAGATGTTTCAGTACTAGTCTTGGTCAATGCAAGTCGAAAGGACTTCAAAGCTCACTACCGGCTTCTAGAATTGTAAAGCACAACGTGGTCAGAGCATGTCAAAAACGACTTGATGTCAAGTGGAATACAGGGAAGTAACGGAAGTTTCATCGATGAAATGATTGGGGAATGGCGTGGGAAAGGCAAAAGCTTAAACAAAAGGGTCAGAAAAATGAAATAACAGCGAGGGTGTAAAACATTTAGGTCGTCGGATGTTGGGAAATTTAAAAGTTGGTCAGAAAGTCAAGCGGTTCAGGGATAGTGCGTGGAAGGCAGTCAACACAAAGCAAGGCAGTGGAAGGATTTTTCAGCAAGAAGGCCATCAACTAACCACCGTTTTAAAACTGACGAAATTTTCTTTGATTGTAACAGGGGCAGAAAGTTAGCCGTTGAGAAGGAATTCTCCAAGAAGGAAAAACAAGCAGTAATCAGGTTCGATCGTAAAGTGCGGTTTGATTAAATACAAAGATAATTTTGAAATGCATAAGGGGAATGGAATTTGGTTGCAAAGTTTTCATGATTAGAATAAGTGCAAGTTGCCAGGACCTTCCTGGATAATAGGACGTAGTTCATATACCCGGGTAAGATACCTTGGTACAGGGAGAAGTAACACCTTAGGTTCATAATTATTTGGAGCAGTCAGGAGCCCGCCTGGATAACAGAGGAATACATTCAATTTCAAATTCAGAAATCAGGAGTCCGCCTGGAAAATAGAGACATACCATTCAGATTTTAAGCAATCAGGAGCCCGCCTGAAAAATGGAGGTGATACAATTCAAGTTTTTAGCTTCCCCTCAATCTCTTTGTTTATCTTGAAATCAGGAGTCCGCCTGGAGAACAGAGACATACAATTTAATTTTAGCAATCAGGAGTCCGCCTGGAGAATAGAGACATATAATTTAATTTTAGCAATCAGGAGTCCGCCTAGAGAATAGAGACATACAATTTAATTTTAGCAATCAGGAGCCCGCCTGGATAATAAAGGAGTAGTTTCAATTTTAAGTTCAACAGTCAGGAGCCCGCCTGGAAAATGGAGGTGTTAAATATTTTAAGCAGTCGAAATCAGGAGTCCGCCTGGAGAACAGAGGTGATATAATTCAATTTTAGTTTTCAATCAATCTCTTTGTATATTTTGAAGTCAGGAGCCCGCCTGAAGAATAGTGGAATGCAATTCAATTTTCGGAGGTCAGGAATCCGCCTGGAGAATAGAGGTATTATAATTCAAGTTTTAGTTTTTAAAATCTCAGCCAGTAACATGTGCTCAGTTTTCAAACTGGGGCAGAAAGTTTTCGTTGTTGTATTTGTGTTGTGAAGTCAGGAGCCCGCCTGGATAACAGAGAAATACATACAGTTCAAGCTTCAGAAGTTGGGAGTCCGCCTAGGGGAATAGCAACAGGGAATTTTATCGAGAAAGAACAAGACAATGAGGCAACAAGGAGACACAAGACAACAAGGCAGCAAGGAAGTACAAGAGCAAGTTTGAAGAATGTAGATAGGATTTTTTGTAATTCATAGAGCATAGTTAATTTAGATTTTTTTATCTTTGACATGGTGTAATAAGGGAGGTCAGCAAGCAGTAACAGCAGCAGTAACAACAACAAGCATAGTACAATCACAGTTCCTGGTAGTCCCAGTTACCAGACATTCCCGAACTACACTGACCTGATTCCTGTTTAGCCCAGGATATGTAGGCAACCTCTGAAGCAGGACGCGGTCAAACTTTTCAAAAATGCTTCACACGGAATTTTGAAACGGGCAAAAATCGCTCGTATTTGCTCACTTATCTTTGCCCGAAAACCCTTCGTGTTTCCGAGCAAAGAGGAGCAGCTGTGAGCACGTGATTTTTGCCCTAAATATGATTATTCCCAAAATCCCAAACAAAATAATTTTCCTTTATTTTTTTACAATTTTTGTGCATTTTGGTGTCATTTTCTGATAATTGTTGCATTCTATTTGCGCATGTTAATTCTATAAAGTACAAAAATATGCATTTTTGCGTTTAGGTTTTAGTATCAATTAAGGGTTAATTGTTTTATAAACAAAACATGAAAATCACAAAAATTAGTTCACTTTCGCATTTTAATGATTTTTATTGTGAATTTGTCATGAAATAGCTTTTGAACAATTTTAGGAATTAATTAGTCTTTGTTTTGAAATAACTAGGATTTCATGTTAGTTTTACATCTCCATAAAAATTAGAAAAAATTATAAAAATTGTAAAAGTAAGAAAAGAAAACAAAAAAGAAATAAGAATAGAAATTGGGTCTTAATAGAAGACCCAAATTTGGGCCAGAATCAATCCCAACCCCAACCCAAACCTATATCATCTTCCCCCGCCCAATCACACAGAAACTCAGCCCAAGTACCAGCAACCCGGTCCGCCCCCTCTTCTAAACGAAACGATGTCGTTTCGTGGTCTCCGAATCAGGACCGCTGGATCTCATCAATCCAACGGTCCGGAACTAACGAGGTTCCTGATTTAAAACGGTCTGAAAGCCCACCCCAGACCCTCGTCTTCCTCACCCCACCTCTCCTCTCAAACCCTAATCCGCGCCGCCCCTAAATCCCTCGCCGGCGGTGAACGCAACCTACACTGTTCATCCCTATATTAACACCAGAGATCCCACATGAATCCCTCTTTCCACTCCCGTTATTAGTTTTCCTCGAATGTTGCCAGAGCTCGTCGAATCTTAGTTTGAAGTTTTCCGGGCAAGTGGCAGGTTCATCCAAACCAGCCCAAAATCACACCACATAATCCCCGTTCTTCCCTCAACCCTAATCCGTGATTATTTTCTTTCAAATCGCTGTGAAACAGCTCGAATCTTAGATCTAAGAATTTCTAGCCAAAACCCTAAACCAAATCTTTGTGATTTCGAACCGTAGTATCCTTAACCATGTGTTCTCTTGTAAGAACACATGGTTAGGGATGTTACGCGTCAAAAATCTGAAAAGATTCAGACGTTGATGACTGGCCGGAGTTCCTCGTGCCTCTGTGAGTTTTTCCTGTTTCTTTTCACTCGCATGTTTGAAGTTTTAGTTACAGTTTCTGTTTCATTAATTTTTCTGTTAATTTTATGATTTATTTGTATTAGTTTAGTTCTGTCAATTACGGTTGGTTTTGAGTTTGATATTTGTTTGATTGATTGTGAGTTTATGGGTTAAGAATTAGTTTAAATTCATTTAAAGTTGATCATGTTGGCTTAAGCTTTGCTTTGATCGATCCTGGTTTCTGGGTTCCCTTAGCTTGACTGAGTTGGTATAATTGAACAATTGGGTTGGTTAGTTTAATTAGTTGATTTCTGAGTGCTAATTAATCAATTTCAGTTAGTTTTAGATTAAATTAGGGGATTGGTTATAGCTGTTAAGGATGAGGTTAGGATCAGTAAATTAGAGAAGCCTTCAGGGGTAGTCTGGGTATGGAAAAGGGTAGTTCTGATAGGAATAGTAATTTCAAAGCATATGAAAGGGCAGTATAGGTATTGTATGGGTAGAAGAATACCCTAGGGCCTTCTAGAATGGGATTTTAGTGCACATTTCAGCACAATAGGGGTGCTTACTTGTTTAGCAAGTTAAGAATAGAGGGACTAAACTGAAAATAAGGGAGGGACTAAAAAGAAAACCCAAAATCTGATTGACTCTCTTGTATCACCTATAAAAGGGGCATCAAGTGCCTTGAGGAGGGAGACTTGAACTTTCATCCTAAAAATTCCACAAAACATATTCTGCAGTCTCCATATCTGAAGTTCCATTAGTGGAGTCACTGGACTTTCCTGATTTAATGTCGAGTGGTTTTTGAAAATCAAACAAGTAAAACTGGGAGTCATTTAGCTAGGATTTTAAATGGTTGATATGTATGAATGTGTTTTGGGTTGATTCATTGAGTTTGCCCTGCATTTCAACTCATTTCTGCTAAATTGACTGAATCTGGGTGGACTGAAATGCTCCTTCACTAACTGTGACTGGGATATTACCTTAGTTTCTGAGCTGCTGAACTGTTACTGCTGCTAATCTCCTCTTCTCTATTTACATTCCAATTTCCAGGTACATTTTCAAAAACCCCTTGATGTAATCGCAATGTGGGATGAAATGCAATCACTCTGGTCAATCTGTGTTCATTGGATGCATATAGCTGTAATCAGCTGATCGATAAATAACTATATGTATTTGATTCGTTGGGATTGAGTTTTATTAATTCAAACCATATCTAAACTGTTCAGACTGTGCATTTCATGTTTATGTAATTGTAGTTTTCAGTTTTGCTTAAGTTCCACAGTCTGCTGAAGTTAAATTTGCAAAGTTGTAATTGATTTTGAGTTCAATACACGTGACTGCTTTTAATTTTGGTTTAATATGAATTGTACATTCAATAGCTTCGTACTGGGCCAGATTTTGGGCCTGGCGTATTAATAGGTAGCCCAGATTTTTTTGGTTAGGTGATAAATTGAATTGGGGCCTAGGTGCATTAAAGCTTAAGAAATTAGTTAAATCAAAAGGTGCCCTAAGGGCTCGATCCCTGGGCTGTACAAATGCCTGTCAATAAGTTAAAATTTTGGCCTGCGTTAGGCCCGATGCTTAGAGCTCTAGGAGTCTGCGCCTGCAGCATGTGCAATTGCATGATTTGGACCTTATGGGCTCAGAGCCCATTTTCTCAGCATTTCTTCCTGGATATTCAAATTCAAATTCGACAAAGTACTGGCCTTAACCAATTAGGATCCTTAAGTAATTAATAGCATAATTATCTCACTGTTTAAATTTGGAAAGGTTGTTTAGTAAATTTCACCACCTTCCTCAAAAATAACAATACGTTAGAATCTTTAGGCGCGATTTTAATTAAATGACCTTCTTAAACTCGGGTGCGCACAGATGCTACTCAAATCCAAATCTCGACGAAGTCTAAATGTGTCAACAATCACGGGTGCATTGATGTGACGTGGTTCGAAACGCATTTTCACGATGTCGCAATTCTTATTAAAAATATAATAATAACAAAAGCGGTTTAAAATTAAAAAGCACATAAGCTAGCATGTATTAAAATCAGATAAAATCAAATACAACAGTTAAGCGACCGTGCTAGAACCACGGAACCTGGGAATGCCTAACACCTTCTCCCTGGTTAACAGAATTTCTTACTCGGATTTCTGGTTCGCGGACTGTTAACAGAGTCATAAATTTCCTCGGTTCGGGATTCAACCGGTGACTTGGGACACCATTAATCTCCCAAGTGGCCACTCTGAATAATTAATAACTAAATCCCGTTCCGATTGTCCTTTAATTGGAAAAACTCTTTCACGCCCTTTGCGGGGTGTAGGTAGAAAAAGGAGGTGTGACACTTGTAATGACCCGACCGGTCGTTTTGAGCTTTTGCACTTTGCTCGCCAGTTCTCGGGCATGACTTACCCTGTGTGGTGTATTATTACTTATGTAAATCGTTGGTGTTGGGTTTCAGGTTAATCAGAAGGAAATTGGAAAAACGGTCTCAGTTGAAAGCTTAAAATTTGAAAGGTTTGACCAAGATTTGACTTGTTTGTATTTGATCTCGGATTGGAATTTTTATGGTTTGGTTAGCTCCATTAGGTGATTTGGGACTTAGGAGCATGATCAGAATGCATGTTGGAAGTCCGTGGAATGTTTAGGCTTGAATTGGTGAAATTTAGATTTCGGCGTTTTCCAGTTAATAGGTGAGATTTTGATATAGAGGTCGGAATGAAATTCCGAGAGTTCCAGTAGCTTTGTTATTTTATTTGGGATATGTGTGCAAAATTTCAGGTCATTCGGACTAGATTTGATAGACCTTTTGATCGAAAGTATAATTTAAGAGTTCTTGGAGTTCTTAGGCTTGAATCCTATGTTAAAGTGGTAATTTGATGTTGTTCTAAGCGTTCCGAAGTTTTGAACAAGTTTGAACGATGTCATAGGATGTTTTGGTACAATTGGTTTGAAGTTCCGATAGTTCCGGGTAGGTTCCGGGTAGGTTCCGGGATGCTTTAGGCCGAAAATCATAGTTGTAGCAAGCCTCGGAACCCACCCGCGCGATCCGCACAAAATGAAGTGCGTCCGCAGTATGTGCTGTGTTGACTGCACAAAAAGAAGTGTGTCTGCGGTAGGTGTTCTGCGGACCGCACAAAATGCAGTGCGGCCGCGGTGGGGACATTTCACTGGTCCTACTTTGGAAGCACATATCTTTTGATCTACAAGGAATGTTGAGATGATTCAAAAACGAAAATTGTAGATCTTTGAATCTATTTTTCAGAAACATATTATAATAGGAATTTGGACATCTGTAGCGAAAGTTATGGCGAAAATACTAAAGTCTATCACTGTAAAGGAAAACTTGTGCGGCCGCAGTCGTTTTTGTGCGGACCTCACTGGTTTTGTGCGGACCGCGGTCGTTTTTGTGCGGTCTGCAGAGGTGGAAATTCGTGGGGTACTCTATAAATATGAGGTTTTGGGTTTTATTTAACATTGTGACCTAGAGTGCTCGGATGTTGGCGATTTTTTGAAGGTTTTTCAAGAAATTCATCGGGGTAAGTGATTCTAACTCATATTTGGCTAGAGTACATGAATCTATCATTGAATTCATCATTTAATTCGTGATTTGGGATGGAATTTGGGAAGAAAAATTGTGAAATCTTTTAAAAAATGTAAAATGATGATTTGAAGGACCAAATGGCATCGGAATTGGATAATTTTCGTATGGTTAGACTCGTGAGAGTATAAGGATTCTAGTTTTGTTAATTTTGTCAAATTCCGAGATGTGGTCCCGGGGGTCGGGTTTGACCAATTTCAGGAATTTTGTGGTAATTTGATTGTTTTCATTTGGGCTTTGTTCCCTTAGCATATTTTGACGTCCACGTTCTGATTTTGGATAGATTCGACGCGCGTGGAGGCCGATTTGAGGGGCAAAGGCGTCAGGAGCTAGAGATTTAGCCGGTTCGAGGTGAATAATGATTGTAAATGATGTTTTGAGGGTTTGAAACCCCGTATTGCACATTGTTATGCTATATTGAGGTGAGGCACACGCTTGATGACGAGCGTGGGGTCGTGCATTATTGGGGATTGTGACTTGGTCCGTCTCGATTGATGATTTTACCGCGTATTTGATTGAAAACTAATTGCTATCATCATTATTTGGGCTGAAAGCCATATTTGGGCCTAGTGCTAGCTATTTGAACCCTTCAGGGATTTTTGTTGATATTTCCTCACTATTTTGACTTTATACTTGAACTCAGTCATGTTATTTTCCACTGTTTTCAGAACTTTACTCTGCTTTAACACTTGAAATGATATTTTAAATAATATTTTGGGCTGAGCGTTATGTTTTACTGTTGCCCGAGTGGCTTATGTGATTTTTGACTGAGTAAGGCCGAGGGCCTGTATTGTGAGGATATTTTGGGTCGGGTTGCACGCCGCAACAGTGAGATACAGATTGAGGCCGAGGGCCTGAGATATGTATGCCACGAGGTGGCTTGTTGATATTGTTTATGAGGCCGAGGGCCTGAGATATACACGCCACGAGGTGGCTTGACTGATATGAGGCCGAGGGCCTAGATTTGATGCCACGAGATGGCTTGATATTGCGCTTGGGCCGTAAGGGGCCCCTCCCGGAGTCTGTACACCCCCAGTAAGCGCGGGTACCCATTGTGATGTGAGAGATAGCCCGAGGGGCTGATATTGTTCTATGTGATAGCCCGAGGGGCTGGTATTGTTCTATGTGATTGCCCGAGGGGCTGGTACCATTCTATGTGATTGCCCGAAGGGCTGGTATTGTTCTGAGATATTGCCCGAGGGGCGGAGTTGTTGACATTGTGTCCGAGGGGTGAACCTTTATTTGTTTATCTTTCATATTTACTTCTCATTTTACTTGTTAAGCTATGGTATTTGTGCCCGAGGGGCGAATTTTTGTGCTTCTCTACACTAACTATTTTGCATTCATTTGTGTAACTGTTGAAAAAGCCATTTTCAAAGAAGTTTAAACTAAGCTAAGATATTTTAAGATATTTTTACAGCTTCACTGCTTTCTCTTACTGGTTTTGAACTTTTTCTATACAGCATCTTGGTATGCTTTACGTGATTTCTTGCCTTCAATCTTTATTTACATTTGTTACTCACTGAGTTGGAGTACTCACTTTACTCCTTGCACCTTGTGTGCAGATTCAGGTATTTATACACCCGCTAGCGGGTTTTGGCTGATCGGAGGCAGAGTCATCAGAGTTTACAAGATAGCTGCCGGCGTTCGCAGCACTGCCTTTCTCTCTTTTCATTTCAGTAGACTATATTTGTACACTCTAGGCTTTCAATTGTATTTATACCCTAGTAGATGCTCGTGACTTGTTACACCCCGTTAGGGCTGTGTTGGGTTGTATATCCGCTACTCATTATCATTAATTCATTATTAGAGTGCTTTTATATTTTTTTAACTGTTTTAAAAAGTGAATTAGGTTTAATTGGCTGGCCTTGTCTTCATGAGAGGTGCCATCATGACCGAGTTCGGGGTTAGGGTCGTGACAAGTTGGTATCAGAGCCTAGCTTACATAGGTCTCACGAGTCATGAGAAGGTTTAGTAGAGTCTCGCAGATCGGTACAGAGACGTCTATATTTGTCCTCGAGAGGCTGCAGAACCTTTAGGAAAACTTCACATTCTTGAATTCTTATCATGCGCCCTTGATTCAGCTTGAAAAGTAACTTTTGAAATTCCTTCCACGCGTTCGTATGCGTGCATGAGCGCTTAGTATCAGGTATACATCGATGGCTTGTGATTCCCTAATCAAGGGCGAGATATGATCTCTGTGTGTTGATTTTGGGCCAGTCTGGAGGACTTGAGGCCGGATTTTTGCCTATAGCTTGAGCACTGAGGTGCTTATTGTGTGAGCAGGTGCTTTTGAATTTATATGTTCGGTATTTTTCCCTATTTGTGGAAGTGACTACTGGATGGCTATGTAATGAGAATGTTAGTGCTGCGAAATGTATTCGTATGATTTGGAAGTGACGAGAAAGGTCTGCTAGAGGATAGAAGAACTATTATGTGCTTGATTTCCGTCTTGATTCGAGTTATAGCCCGAGTTATGGGTGTGTGAAGAATCTTTTCATGTCTCCTAGTTGGGAGTGGAGTAGATTTCATATTGCAGTATGAGTTCAGACTTAGGAAGACTAAGTGACTGCGTAATGGTTATGACGGTGGAAGGTATACATAAATGTTAGTAAGGCGAAGCAGGTGGGTTATCTCCTGTGAAGTGTTTTGGAGTTGTGTGATCTTTATGTTGTCTGTTAGAAGATCTCATTTACAAGTGAAATATATGTGTGAATTTAATTTGGGTCGCTAAAGAGAGTGGATTTAATTGTTACGAGAGTAAATGCGATATTTGTAGAAGATATGAAGTACTAGATGGTCTGTGTTCCACAAGCTTATGAAGGATTGAATTAATCTCACTATGGTGTTATGGCAGCAATAAAGTATATGCTTATGATTTATGGTGTGTGTTTTGATCTATGGCTTCGAGCCAAGTGGGGGAGTCCGCTATTGAATAGTTGATTGCACGGTTATGTGCTCTAATGGTTCCAGCTCGAGGCGTATTTGTGAATTAGTTATAGCTCGAGTAAAGGAAATTTCAATAAAGGCTATGTTATGCTTTATGGGTGTATGAGAATCGGAGAATGACTTGAGTTTTGGTTGGTAAGGAATACTCGGTGCATATGGCAGGAAGTTGCTTGGTTATATTGGAATGAGGTCACATTCTGCAGTGTCGGAGTGCTAGTAAAGCACAAGTTGTTCGGTTCGTTTAATCAATCTAACTGCGGTTTGAGTAGAGTGGATGACCCTAGAGAATGGTCCTATTGTGTTCAAAACTCTACATGCAATAATTGGAGGCTTTCAAGTTGTACTTATGGCTAGAAACTGAGTTTTCAGTGGAAGATGGCAAAACTTATGGTATTTTCTTTATTAATTATGGGATTCTATATATCAGTATCGGGAAGGTGAATGTAATGGCTTTGGCGAATACTTAAAAGAGTATTCAGCGGCTTATGAGCCTTAGAGGGTGTGTCTTTATGCTTGGGTTCCGTGTGGTAAGTCTGGGTTGAGGAATTGTGATGATATAGCAAGAAGGGATATCAAGCTCAAGGTAAATCAGAAGGGAACTCGGATAGATGTGGTAGCTTGGTAGTAGGCCGGATCAGTATGGTAAGGATATGATTAGTTCCTTGGATATGTATGGGGTAATGAGTTCCTACAAGTATTTTGTGGCAATGTTCTTAGGTTTTGATGGCTTGCGTAGCTTGGTCGAGTTAGAAGGATTCAGTCTTGGCAAGTCTGGTTTGTGTAAAGGGAACTCGAAGAGTTCTTGATGGTTTCTACCTCGGTTGGAGATGTATATTTTCAATGGGAATGCAGAGCATGGGATGCATAGTGATTTTCTTCTAGATGGAATCAATGGAAAGTTCTTGACTAGTGGAGTATGTAGATGTTTGTGGCTCAGAAAGGAGATGAAGTTCTCATGTTATCCTAGGATGGTATGGCATATGCGGTATGTTGTGGAGGATTGAGATTTGCGTGTGTAAGGTTACGGTTCAGTTTTGAACGGAAAGCCATAAAATTCTTAGGCAGCACGGGCAGTTTCAGATGATTAGAGAAATGAGCTTCAGATGATTAAGGAAATGGTATTGCTAGTTGGAGTGACTTGACGAGGGTATATGTTTTAGAAAAGGCAATGTGATTAAGTTGATGGTACTTCGGTAGAATTGCAGCGCTTTCTTGTTAGATCGACTATTGATATTCGAGTTTGCTTGGTGACACAGGGGAATTTTAGAGTATCTTTCGTGGAATGATTAGGTATTTGAGGTGCGGTATGCATCCGGACGGCGGAATTGGGATCAGGTATGTAGATTCATGTGCCATATGGATTTGGAGACAGGGAAGTTCTCACATTCAGGCTATATTGTCGTTGTGAGTCGTATGTATCGGCACTGTTTAGTGACTATCGGGGGTTGGAGACCCGAGCGGATCTTTCGTTGCTTGGTATGTTAGATTTTGGATGTGATATTGGGTTCAAACTGGTTGTCTCCATGTTGTGTCATTTTGGACTATTGTGCTAAGGCGACGTTGTTGGCTATGCCGGAAATGCCACGGATTGAGTGGTGAGGTTCAACGAATTATGTCCTATTGAAGTGGTTTTATATTTCGAAGACCTAGCAGAAGGCTGGAAAAAATTGTCTTTCTTATGTGGGCTTTCGTAATAAATTTCAGTGCAGAGGCTCCTACCATTGATTCGGTTTCGGTGGTGAGGGACTTTTTGGATGTGTTTCTTGTGGCCGGGCATGCCGCCGGGCAAGGTTATTGATTTCGGTATTGATTTGATATCGGACACCGTATAGTATGGCACCGGCAGAGTTAGAGAAGTTGAAGGAACAACCTCAGGATTTCCTTGATGAGGAGTTCATTGGCAGGCCAATGTGGATGCGTGTTCTAACTTGAGTCAGCTTGGTTGGCTCCGAATTGTATTGCTGAGAGAGGTGTTGTGATTTGTTGGCTATAGGCACCTAGGATGCGGTTCTATTGGGGTTTCATAGTGGAAGTCGAGCGGGAAGAGAAATTGGGTGTTACTCGGTGAATGGTGTATGAGTTATGTTCTTTCGAGTTTGTGTGGTGTAGGTTATTTGCTCTACCATGGGTATGATGATTTGCTTTGGTTCTAGACATCAAATTGTGCGTGGTTGTCGATTTCGAGCATAGTGACTTGAGGTGGTTCATGTAGAGCAGTGTTGGATAGGATCGTGCATCGCAGCGAAGTTATGTGGAGGTATGACCTTGCAGGTTAGATTCGTGTGTTCTGTTCCTATGATGTGAGATGGGTTCTCAGCCTTGTGTTGTGGTGGTACTAGTGAGCTTGAGGTACAGCTCTTCCATTTGAGTCATTTTCATGATTTGAGTATGTTCCGATCGTTACTTATTGGTGCGCGTATTATGCAAGTTGTAGCTTAGGCCTATATTGATGTATCATGTCACTAGAGTTGTTTGTTGGATTAGAGGAGATCGTTGGGATCATTAATGAATACGAACGGATTCGATTTCAGCATGTTAGAAGGATAATATCGAGGTTCGGCTCAGAAATTTGTTGTGGTATTTGGCAAAGGAGAAGTGGCTTCTTGAATGGTTGATTTGGGAAATGGTTATGGCTTACCGCATGTTTTAGTGATCATTAGCAGTATATGAAAGTGTTGGGGTGAGACTTTAGTTGATAAGAGTTTTTCTATCGGTATTCGAGTGTTGTGTGCAGCTACTGTAATTAGAAGTTATCACTACGAGTGTTTGAGTTATGTGGTATATAAAGTGATTGCACCTGAGATTGCAAGTATGGGTGATTACAGCTTGTTCGGGCTTATTCTGAAAATAGATGTGAGATTCTGATCTTGTGAATGATTTCAGAAGTGGGGATGTGGTTCTAAGGCTTATGGGCTAGGTTGGAATGTGGAAATGCAGTTTCATTGTGTTATCGGACCTATATGAGATAGGGTGACGTGGGCTCACCCCCGGGTATATGCATGGTAAGGTTATTAAGCGATTGGTTGGCTTTTGGAACAATTCTGGGCACGTTCGAGGACGAACGTATGTTTAAGTGGGGGAAGATGTAATGACTCGACTAGTCATTTTGAGTTTTTACACTTTGCTTGCTAGTTCTCGGGCATGACTTGCCCCGTTTGGTGTATTATGACTTATGTAAATTGTTGGTGTTTGATTTCAGGTTAATCAGAATGAATTTGGAAGAACAGTCTCAGTTGAAAGCTTAAAATTTGAAAGGTTTGACCAAGATTTGACTTATTTGTATTTGATCTCAGATTAGAATTTTTATGGTTTGGTTAGCTCCATTAGGTGATTTAGGACTTAGGAGCGTGATCAGAATACATGTTGGAAGTCCGTGAAAGGTTTAGGCTTGAATTGGCGAAATTGAGATTTCAGCGTTTTCTGGCTGATAGGTGAGATTTTGATATAGAGGTCGGAATAAAATTCCGAGAGTTGCAGTAGCTTCGTTGTGTCATTTGGGATGTGTGTGCAAAATTTCAGGTCATTCGGACGAGATTTGATAGACCTTTTGATCGAAAGCATAATTTAAGAGTTCTTAGGCTTGAATCCTATGTTAAAGTGGTGATTTTATGTTGTTGTGAGCATTCCAAAGTTTTGAACAAGTTTGAACAATGTCATGGGATGTGTTGGTACAATTGGTTTGAAGTTCCAGGAGTTCCGGGTAGGTTCCGGGATGTTTTAGGCCGAAAATCATAGTTGTAGCAGGTCCAGAAGGGTTGCAGGCCTCGGAACCCACCCACGCGGTTCGCACAAAATGAAGTGCGTCCGCGATATGTGTTGTGCGGACCGCACAAAAAGAAGTGCATCCGCGGTAGGTGTTGTGCGGACCGCACAAAATGCAGTGCGGCCGCGGTGGGAAACATTTCACTGGTCCTATTTCGGAAACTCATATCTTTTGATATACAAGGAATTTTGAGATGATTCAAAAACGAAAGTTATAGCTCTTTCAATCTAGTTTTCAGAAACATATTATATGAGAAATTTGGACATCTGTAGCGAATGTTATGGCCAAACTAATAAAGCTTGTCACTGTAGAGGAAAACTTGTGTGGCCGCAGTCGTTTTTGTGCGGACCGCGGTCGTTTTTGTGCGGTCCGCAGAGGTGGAAATCCATGGGGTACTCTATAAATACGAGGTTTTGGGTTTTATTTAACATTGTGACCTAGAGTGCTCAGATGTTGGCGATATTTCGAAGGTTTTTCAAGAAATTCATCGGGGTAAGTGATTCTAACTCAGATTTGGCTAGAGTACATGAATCTATCATTGAATTCATCATTTAATTCGTGATTTGGGATGGAATTTGGGAAGAAAAATTGTGAAATCTTTTAAAAATGTAAAATGATGATTTGAAGGACCAAATGGTATCAGAATTGGATAATTTTTGTATGGTTAGACTCGTGAGAGTATAAGGATTCTGGTTTTGTGAATTTTGTCAAATTCTGAGATGTGGGCCCGGGGGTCGGGTTTGACAAATTTCGGGAATTTTGTGGTAATTTGATTGTTTTCGCTTGGGCTTTGTTCCCTTAGCATATTTTGACGTCCACGTTCTGAGTTTGGATAGATTCGACGCGCGTGGAGGCCGATTTGAGGGGCAAAGGCGTCGCGAGCTAGAGATTTAACCGGTTCGACATGAGTAATGATTGTAAATGATGTTTTGAGGGTTTGAAACCCCGGATTGCACATTGTTATGCTATATTGAGGTGAGGCACACGCTTGATGACGAGCGTGGGGTCGTGCACTATTGGGAATTGTGACTTGGTCCGTCCCGATTGATGATTTTACCGCGTATTTGATTGAAAACTAATTGCTATCATCATTATTTGGGCTGAAAGCCATATTTGGGCCTAGTGCCAGCTATTTGAACCCTTCGGGGATTTTTGTTGATATTTTCTCACTGTTTTGACTTTATACTTGAACTCAGTCATGTTATTTTCCACTGTTTTCAAAACTTTACTTTGCTTTAACACTTGAAATGATATTTTAAATAATATTTTGGGCTGAGTGTTATGTTTTACTGTTGCCCGAGTGGCTTATGTGATTTTTGACTGAGTAAGGCCGAGGGCCTGTATTGTGAGGATACTTTTGGGTCGTGCTATACGCCGCAGCAATGAGATACTGATTGAGGCCGAGGGCCTGAGATATATAAGCCACGAGGTGGCTTGACTGATATGAGGCTGAGGGCCTAGATTTGATGCCACGAGATGGCTTGATATTACGCTTGGGTCATAAGGGGCCCCTCCCATAGTTTGTACACCCCCAGTGAGCGCGGGTACCCATTGTGATGTGAGAGATAGCACGAGGGGCTGATATTGTTCTATGTGATAGCCCGAGGACTAGTATTGTTCTATGTAATTGCCCTAGGGGCTGGTACCATTCTATGTGATTGCCCGAAGGGCTGGTATTGTTCTGAGATATTGCCCGAGAGGCGGAGTTATTGACATTGTGCCCGAGGGGCGAACCTTTATTTGTTTATCTTTCATATTTACTTGTTATTTTACCTGTTAAACTATGGTATTTGTGCCCGAGGGGCGAATTTCTGTGCTTCTTTGCACTAACTATTTTGCATTCATTTGTGTAACCATTGAAAAAGCCATTTTCAAAGAAGTTTAAACTGAGCTAAGATATTTTAAGAGATTTTTACAGCTTCACTATTTTCTTACTGGTTTTGAACTGCTTCTATATAGCATCTTGGTATGTTTTACGTGATTTTTTGCCTTCAGTCTTTATTTACATTTGTTACTCACTAAGTTGGAGTACTCACTTTACTTCATGCACCTTGTGTGCAGATTCAGGTATTTATACACCCGGTAGCGGTTTTGGCTGATCGGAGGCAGAGTCATTAGAGTTTACAAGGTAGCTGCCGGCGTTCGCAGCACTGCCTTTCTCTCTCTTCATTTCAGTAGACTGTATTTGTACACTCCAGGCTTTCAGTTGTATTTATACCATAGTAGATGCTCGTGACTTGTGACACCCGGGTTAGGGCTGTGTTGTGTTGTATATCCGCTACTCATTATTATTAATTCATTAGACTGCTTTTTTATTTGTTTAACTGTTTTAAAAAGTGAATTGGGTTTAATTGGCTGGCTTTGTTTTCATGAGAGGCGCCATCACGACCGGATTCGGGGTTAGGGTCGTGACAAATCTGGTCCTTTTCGATTCCAGTATCTTCCTCGAATGCGTAAGCCGTAAGGGTTGAGTGAAATATGGTTCCATATTGCCAACAAATTGTTTCAACCCCTCGATTAACCTCACTCATAAAGGATCTTATAATTAAAAGAATTACCTACCTAAAGAAAAATAGTGTTCTTTCTAAAAGTAGGTGTTCTTAATTTTTTGTAAGGAAACTTACAATATATTTTGGAAGAGGGGATCGCCGATCCTATACCTTATGAGCATTATAAAACAGTTTTAATGAACAATTGTTCACCTTGGACAATTATATATATGTAGGAATATATTGGGTATGTTGTTATTATTAATAGTTAACAACTCAGAAGATGTTCTAGAGCCCGTTTGGATTAGCTGGAAAAAAGTAGCTTTTAAGTACAAGTGCTTAAAAGCAGCTTTTAAGTGTTGAAACTTGTTTTATAAATAGCAATTACCTGTTTGGATAAGAGTGTTGAAACTTAAAAAACGTTGTTGAAGTGTTTGGTAAACAAGTGCCGGTAAGAACTTTTTTCTGTTAAAAAGACAGAAATATCCTTAAAGTTGTTAACATTATAAAGGAGATGATTAGTACAATATATTTGATTCATAATTAATGCAAATAAAAAATAATTTATATTTTAATTTAGTTTCAATTTAAATGATTACTTAAGATAGTTTTTACAAATATAATTCTTTAACGCTCATTTTTAGCTTGTACAGAAGAGGAAAGAAAAATAATTTGTTCCTCTAACTAATAAAGATTCAGAATATAAAATCAATGCATCAAATTTCCAGAACACTGATTTCTCAAATTCTATAAAAAGTTAGGTCATTATATGCATATTTCAAGAGAGCGAAACAAAATAACATTTCTCAATTGGAATGTAAAATAATAAGTATTAGTGTTTTAAAAGATTCATACAACTATAAGTATCACAAATTTCATTAGCAATCAAATCGCGAAGACCCATCCAAACAAGATCACTTTGGTCTTCCACATTTTTCGCATTTATATTGTTATTATCTCTCAAAGATATACCAACATCAGGATCAACAGATGGAATATATCTCTCATTCTCAGCTATTCGGAATGCGTCATCCATATTGCATTTCTTTCTAATATAGTTATGAATGGCCATAGTAGCAAGTACAATGTCTCCTTGAGTGTCAATGTGATAGAAAGGCATGTCTCGTAAAATAGACCATCTTGTTTTCCAAACCCCAAATGTGCTCTCTACAATATTTTTACAAGAAGAATGCAAATAGTTAAATTTTTCAATTCGCCCCCTTGGTTCTTGCAATTGTCTTGTTGCACCGTGGCGGAATTGTGCTAGGTGATATCTCACATTATCTCCTTTGTATGGAGCCATATATCCCTTCATGTGTGGATATACTACATCAACTAGATAATACTTATTTCTAATTGGACGTGAAAAGTTGAGTTCTGGTCTACGAAGTGCCTCACCAAATATACGACTATCGTGAGCTACTCCTTCCCACCCAGCCCATACAAATGTAAAACACATATTAAAATCTACGACACCAAGAATATTTTGAGTCAGATAAACTTTACGTCCAATATATGATATTTCTTGACCTTGCGGAAATCTTGCTTTAACATGTGTATCATCAAGTGCTCCAATACAATCCTAAATATATTTACAAGTATAAATTTACCTTAAGTTAGTAATACTTATAAAAGTTAATTTATAAGTTTAATACACTTCTCGATGGATGTCTCATCAACTGCAAGAGCTGTAGCAGTGCTTTTGCTAGACATAAACTCTATGAGAGAGTGTATATCCTCTTTTATTAATGTTGCAGTTGTTCTTTTCTTACTCTTTCTTACTTGACTACTGGTGCTAACACCATCAGTTGATTTTTGTCTTTTTAGTGATGACTCTGAAAATATAACAGAATTTATATTCTGTAGATCATTACTTTCATCGCTCATTTCATCATTAGGATAAGTAAAGTGTTCTTTGTCACAATTATCAATAACATTTATTCCTTCTTCATCAAGATTAAGTCCAATGCCGGACGATTGTTCTTGATTTGTTGCACGTGCTCTTTCTCCTGTGGCAACAACAACAGCAAACAGCGCATCGTAGCGAAACCATATAAGCAAAAGATCTTTGTTCCTAAATTTCTTATATTTTTCATTCTCTTGTAAAAAGAGAAAATCAAAACTACTTTAATCAAACTGATAAAATTAACAATGACAAAAATAAGAATTATACATATAAAAATGTGAGAGATGTACCTTAATTTTTCGCTCCCACCAATCATCATCTGCCATAATCATATTTTTCGTGGCATCCCATCCTAACCATGTCTCCCCTCTCATCAACGCGTAAAAAGTGTCCATTCACCTTTCATGTAATCCCAATGATGTCATGACCCTAAACCCAGACCCGGTCGTGATGGCGCCTCTCGTGAAGACAAGGCCAGCCGACACAACACCCAATTCATTTTTAGCATTTAAAATCACATAATTTAAGTCTTTAACATGATTGAATCCCAAATAAATAGTGAAACAGTACAATTTGCGAAAAAACCAACACATCCTGACATCGGGGTGTCACCAGTCATGAGTATCTAACACAAGTCTAGGAATATGGAAAAGGAACTACACAGTCTATTACAAAATCCAGTACAAGGGAAAGAAATAATGATAGGAGGGAGAAACACTGGGCTACGAACGCTGAGCAGCTACCTAGTGGACTCCGATAATCTGCTGGAAGCTATCAACCCTCGCTAGCAGGACCTGAAGCTCCTAAATCTGCACACAGGGTGCAGGGAGTAAAGTGAGTACTCCAACTCAGTGAGTAATAACAATAAATGAAGACTGAGCGATAGGAAATCACGTAAAAATACAACAACATGCTATAAAGAGGCAGAGTAAAACCAATAAAGTGCAATACAAAAGTGAAATCTCATGAAACACCTTAGTTCAGTATAAGCTTCTTTAAAACACATTTTTAACAGTTAGACCAGTAAATGAAAGGCAGCTAGAAAAGATAAAACACATAAAATCTGCCTCTCAGGCACAATGTCAACAGAATCAGCCCCTCGGGCAATAACATAGAACAACACCAGCCCCTCGGGCTATATCTCATATCACAATGGGTACCCGCGCTCACTGGGGGTATATAGACTCCGGGAGGGACCCCTTACGGCCCAAGCGCAATATCAAGCCATCCCGTGGCATAATCAATAGGCTCTCGGCCTCATATCAAGCCACCTTGTGGCGTACAACTCAGGCCATCGACCTCATAATCATAATCAGTACAACATTGATGCGGCATGCAGCCCGATCCCATAATAATTCTCACAACACAGGCCCTCGGCCTTACTCAATCAGAAATCTATAAAAGCCACTCGGGCACAGTAAAATATGATGCTCGGCCCAATATATCATTTAAGGTGTTAAAACAGAGTAAACATGGCTGAGTTATGAAAACAGTATAATATAGTATGACTGAGTATAGATATAAAATCAAAATAGTGAGGAAATAGCAGTAAAAATCCCCTAAGGGTCCAAATAGTTGGCACGAGGCCCAAATATGGCATTCAGCCCAAAACATGATGATGGCAAACAGTTTTCGATCAAATACGTGGTAAAACAGTCATTCAGGATGGACTAAGTCACAATCCCCAACGGTGCACGACCCCACGCTTGTCATCTAGCGTGTGTGTCACCTCAATATAGCATAACGATGTGAAATCCGAGGTTTCATACCATTAGGACAACATTTACAATCATTACTCACCTCTATCCGGTCCAAACTCTAGTCCGCGATGCCTTTGCCTCTCGAATCGGCCTCCAGATGCTCCAAATCCAACCAAAATCAGTGCAAAACCATCAAAATATGCTAAGGGGACAAAGCTCACTCGAAAGAAATCAAATTACAACACAAATCCCGAAATTGGCCAAACACGACCCCCGGGCCCACGTCTCAGACTCCGATAAAATTTACATCAATAGACTCCTTATCACTTCCCGAGTTCATACATACCAAGAATACCAAAATCCGACACAAATGGCCCCTCAAATCCCTAATTTTAGGTCTCCAATTACAAGCCCTAGTTCTTCAATATTAGGCTTAAATTCCATGATTAATTAGGTAGAAATCACATTAGGATTGAGTATTAAGTCCATAAATCTTACCTCCAAGTGTTCCCCCTTGATTCCCTCTTCAATCCTCTTCAAAAAGCTCCAAAATCGCTCAAAATGGTAAAAGTTAAACCCAAAATCGCAGACAATGGCTATTTAAATATTCTGCCCAGGCATTCAAATCCTTCTTCGTGAACGCGGTCAAAGCCTCGCATTCGCGAAGCACAACCTGACGTTGACTACATTTTCCTCCATCGCGAACGCGTCTACTCTCTCGCGAACGCGATGCTTCTTGACTCCAACCCTTCGCAAATGCGGCTCCCCTTCGCGAACGCGTAGCTCAACGACCCCAGCCCTTCGCGAATACGGGACCTCCCTCGCAAACACAAAGGCTAAATATTCATTCCCACATGCGAAACCTTCACTAACGCGAGGGCCCACTCACGAACACAAAGGCCAACTGGTTTGCAACAAACACAACAGTTTTCTGCAATTTTTCACCAATGAAATAGTCCGTTTGACCACCCGAAACTCACCCGAGGCCCTCGGGACCTCAATCAAACATGCCAACATATCCCATAACATTATTCAAACTTGTTCCAACCTTCGGAACACTCAAAACAACATCAAAACACCAAATTCACATCGGATTCAACCTAAGAATTCCAAAATCTTCTAAATTCCACTTTCGATCAAAAAGTCTATCAAACCATGTACGAATGACCTGAAATTTTGCACACACATCCCAAATGACACAATGGACCTACTGCAAATTCCGGAATTCCATTCCGGCCCCTATATCAAAATCTTACCTATCAACCGGAAAACGCAAAAATTCCAATTTCGCCAATTCAAGCCTAAATCTACTCCGGACCTCCAAAACACATTCCGATCACGCTCCTAAGTCCCAAATCACCTCCCAAAGCTATTCAAACCATCGGAACTCACATCTGAGCCCTTTAACATATAAGTCAATATCCGGTTAACTTTCCAACTTAAGCTTCCTCAAAAGAGACTGAGTGTCTCAAACCTTACCAAAACCTATCCGAACCCGAGCCAACCAAATCGGTAACACAAAATATAACTGAACAAGGCAATAAGAAGCAGAAATAAGGGAAACGGAGCGGTAACTCATGAGATGACTGGTCGGGTTGTCACATTCTCCCCCTTTTAAACAAACGTTCATCCTTGAACGAGTTAAGAAACATACCTGAAGCCTCAAATAGGTGAGGATATCTGCTCCGCATCTCCCGCTCGGTCTCCCAGGTAGCCTCATCCATGGGCTGACCTCTCCATTGCACTTTCACGGAAGCTATATCCTTTGACCTCAACTTTCGAACCTGACACTCCAAAATAGCTCCTAACTCCACATCATAAGTCAAATCATTGTCTAACTGAACCGTGCTGAAATCCAAAACATGAGACGGATCCCCAATATACTTCTGGAGCATAGAAACATGAAATATCGGATGCACACTCAACAAGCTCGGTGGCAAAGCAAGCTCATAAGCCACCTCCCCAATCCTCTGAAGTACCTCAAAAGGCCCAATGAACCGAGGACTCAATTTACCATTCTTCCCAAATCTCATAACACCCTTCATGGGTGAAACCTTCAATAGAACCTTTTCACCAACCATGTAGGACACATCCCGAACCTTCCTGTCAGCATAACTCTTTTGCCTTGACTGCGCTATACGAAGCCTCTCCTGAATTACCTTCACCCTTTCTAAAGCATCCTACACCAAGTATGTCCCCAATAGCATAGCCTCACCCGGCTCAAACCAACCGACTGGATATCTACACTGCCTCCCATACATAGCCTCATATAGAGCCATCTGAATACTAGACTGGTAGCTGTTGTTATAAGAAAACTCTGCGAGCGGTAGAAACTGATCCTATGACCTCCGAAATCAATGACACAAGCATGCAACATGTCCTCCAATATCTGAATAGTTCGCTCGGACTACCCGTCCATCTGAGGGTGAAAAGATGTGCTCAACTCAACCTGAGTACCCAACTCTCACTGCACAGACCTCCAAAATTGCGAAGTAAACTGAGTGCCCCTCTCTAAAATGATGGAAACTGGGACACTATGCAAACGAACAATCTCCCGGATATAGATCTCTGCCAACCGCTCTGAAGAATAGGTAGTATACACAGGAATGAAGTGCGCATACTTGGTCAGCTAATCCACAATCACCCAAATAGCATCGAACTTCTTCAAAGTCCATGGAAGCCCAACTACAAAGTCTATGGTGATCCGCTCCCACTTCCACTCTGGAATATCCATCCGCTGAAGCAAGCCACCAAGTCTCTGATGCTCATATTTCACCTGGTGACAATTGAGACACCGAGCTACAAATCCCACAATGTCCTTCTTCATTCTCCTCTACCAATAATGTTGTCTCAGATCCTGATACATCTTCGCAGCACCCGGATGAATGGAATACCGCGAGTTATGGGCCTCCTCCAGAATCAACTCCCGAAGCCCATCTACATTGGGCACACATATCCGGCCTTGCATCCTCAACACCCCATCATCACCAATGGTCACATCTATGGCATCATCATGCTGAACTCTGTCCTTAAGGACAAGCAAATGAGGATCATCAAACTGGCGCTCTCTAATGAGATCATATAAGGAAGACAAAGAAATCACACAAGCCAATACCTAACTGGGCTCCGAAATATCCAACCTCACAAACTGATTGGCCAATACCTAAACATCAACTGCAAGAGGTCTCTCCCCAACTGGAATATATGCCAAACTTCCCTTACTCACTGCCTTCTAGCTCAAAGTATCAGCCACCACATTGGCCTTCCCCGGATGGTACAATATAGTAATATCATAATCCTTTAGCAACTCCAACCATCTCTGCTGCCTCAAATTGAGATCCTTTTACTTGAACAAGTGTTGGAGGCTACGATGATCAGTAAATACCTCACAAGACACACTATATAAGTAATGCCTCCAAATCTTCAATGCGTGAACAATGACAGCCAACTCCAAATCATGAATGGAGTAGTTCTTCTCATGGGGCTTCAACTGACGAGAAGCATAAGCAATAATTCTACCCTCCTGCATCAACACACACCCAATACCAACTCTCGGAGCATCACAATACACGGTATATGAACCTGAAGCTGATGGCAAAACTAACACTGGAGTTGTGGTCAAGGCAGTCTTGAGCTTCTGAAAGCTCTCCTCACACTCATCCGACCACCTGAATGGAGTACCATTTTGAGTAAACTTGGTCAAGGGCGATTCGATAGATGAGAATACCTGAACAAACTGGTGGTAATAACCCACCAAACGAAGAAAGATGCGAATCTCTGTGGCTGAGGACAGTCTGGGCCAATTCTGAACCGCCTCTATCTTCTTCGGATCAACCTAAATACCCTCGCTGGACACCACGTGCCCCAAGAAAGCCACTGAACTAAGCCAAAACTCACACTTGGAATTTTGCATAAAGTTTCTCCTCCCTCAATCTCTACAACACAACTCTCAAATGTTCCGCGTGTTTCTCCTAACTACGTGAATACACCAGAATATCATCAATAAAAACTATGAAGAACGAGTCGAGATAAGGCCAGAACATGCTATTTATCAAATGCATGAAAGTTGTTGGAGCATTTGTCAGCCCAAAAGACATCACCAAGAACTCATAATGACCATATAGGGTCTTGAAAGTTGTCTTAAGAATATCTGAGCCCCTGATCTTCAACTGGTGATAGCCTGAACGGAGATTAATCTTGGAAAACACTCTCGCTCCCTGAAGTTGGTCGAATAAATCGTCAATGCGAGGCAAAGGATATTTGTTCTTAATTGTTATTTGTCCAACTGCCTGTAATCAATGCATATCCTCATAGTGCCATTCTTCTTCACAAATAGAACCGGTGCACCCCAAGGCGACACACTAGGACGAATGAACCCATTATCAAGGAGTTCTTGAAGCTGCTCATTTAACTCCTTCAACTCCGTTGGTACCATACGATACAACAGAATAGAAATGGGCTGAGTGGTCGACACCAGATCAATACCAAAATCAATGTCCCTATCTGATGTCATGCCCGACAGGTCTGCAGGAAACACATCGAGAAAATCCCTCACAATTGGAACAGAATCAATACTGGGAGCCTCTGCACCGACATCCCTCACAAAGGCTAAATATGAAAGATAACTCTTCCCAACCATACGTTGGCCTTCAAGAATGAAATTACCCTACTGGGAACATAATCAGTCGAACCTCGCCACTCAATCCGTGGCACATCCGGCATAGCCAATGTCACTATCTTAGCATGAAGTCCAAAATAGCACGACACAGAGATAGCCAATCTATGCCCAAAATAACATTGAAATCCACCATACATAACAACAAAAGGTAATAGTCCCCACACACGATCGGTACACATAGTCTACAACAATATTATCGCCCACCAGAGTAGATACATAAACAAGTGAAACAAGAGACTCACAAAGCGTATCCAAATAACGAGCAAAGTATGATGACACATAAGAATAAGTGGAACCGGGATCAAGTAATACAGTGGCATCTCTGTGGCATACTGAGACAATACCTATAATAACAGCATTGGAAGCAATAGAATCGGGTCTTGCTGGAAGTGCATAGAAACGGGCCTGACCACCACTTGATCGACCTCCCCCCAGGGCGACCCCTAGCTGGCTGGATAGGTAGTGGTGAAGTAACTAGCGCTGAAGCCGATGGCTGACTCCTCTACTGAGATGAACCCACAAGACGATGAAGACACTGCCTCCACATATGACCCATCTCTCCACACTCATAGCAACTCCCGGGTGTTGGAGACGGGGACTGAAGGGAACCCCTAGCACCGAAATGACTAGCAGATGCACCTGGCATAGAAGAGCCCTGAACTGATGGAGCACGGGACGAACTCTGAGCTAGAAGGGTACTAAGTGATGACTGGCACTGATAAGAACTATGAGAACCATGACCCAATGACATCCCACAATAACCTAGGACAGTTGGCTGAGCATGCTTGAATGGACGGCTCTACCGTGCTGAAACTAAGCTCTCGAAGGAGCATCACCATAACTACTAGATCCTCGAGGCCTCTTGGCCTCCCTCTCATCTCATTCCTGGTGACGAACTGACTCAATCTCATGAGCAATGTCTACAACCTCCTCAAAAGTAGCACCAGACACCCGTTCCCTAGCCATGAGAATACGAAGTTGATAAGTGAGGCCATCAACAAACCTCTTAATCCTCTCTCTATCTATCGAAACCAACCAAATAGAATGACGAGCTAACTCTGAGAACCTCATCTCATACTGGGTCACAGTCATCTCTCCCTGACACAACCACTCAAACTGCCCATGCAGCTCCTCTCTACGAGACTGCAGCACATACTTCTCCAAAAAGAGAACGGAGAACTGCCGCCAGGTAAGGGGTGCTGCACCAACAGGACTACGCCTCTCATAAGCCTCCCACCAAGTAAAGGTAGCTCCAGAAAACTGAAAAGTAGTGAAAGCGACCCCGCTGGTCTCCAGAATACCCATTATGCGAAGAATCCTCTTACACTTGTCCAAGAAACCCTGGGCATCCTCGCCCTCTACACCACTGAAAGACGAAGGCTGAAGTCTACAAAACCTCTTCAATCTGCACTGCTCGTCTTCCGGCATGGCAGGAGCTACATAGTCCTGAGCAGCTGCAACCGGCTAGGCTGGATGTTCCCCCTGTGTCTGAAGTCCCTGCACGACCTGCTCAGATGTGTGAGCGACGGGAGTCTGAGTGCCTCCCCTGGCCTGAGAAGTAGTTGCGGCTGTAGTAATTGAGACCGCCTGATCTAGGCCAGTTCATACTGATAGAATCTGAGCCAAGGCCTCTTAAAGACCCTGAATCACAATGGGCACAGCTGGTGCCTGAGCTGGTGCTACTGGAGAGTCCACAACTAGAACCTGATCCTGAACTAGGGCGGATGGTGGGTTTGCAGGTGCTGCCCTAGCTACTGTGCGGGCCACACCCCTGCCCCTACCACGACCGCGTCCTCGACCTCTAGTGGCCACAACTGGTGGTACTGGTGGTCGTCCATCCTGACCAGTAGCGCATGTCCTCACCATCTGTGAGAGAATAGAATAACAGAAGTTTAATACTCTGATTAACAGATTCGCATGACAAGAATTTAAAGAATATGCAGTTTTTCCTAAAGGTTATGCAGCCTCTCGAGGATAAATACCAACGTCTACATACCGATCCGCGAGACTCTACTAAACCTGCTCATGACTCGTGAGACCTATGTAACCTAGGCTCTGGAACCAACTTCTCACGACCATAAACCCAGACCCGGTCGTGATTGTGAGCACGTAATTTTTTCCCTATATGAATTACTCCCATTATTTTAAAACAAAATAATTTCTTTCCATTATTTACAATTTTTTCGGATTTTGTGGCATTTTATGTTAAGTGTTTGCATTTGTCTATGCATAGTTATTTTATTTAATTAATAAAAAATACAAAATATGGTGCATGTGTATTTAGGATTTAATTCCACATTTTAGGATTAATTAACAAATTATTTGTTTTATAAAAATGGAAAAACCACAAAAATAGTTTAATTTGCACCTTTTTGATTTTAACTTTGATTTTGAGTAGTTCTTCTTTTAGTTTGTTTTAATTAAATGTGATAACTTTATTTTAGGTCTAATTAGTTTTTTTAGGATTAATTGGGATTTAGGTTTTAACTTTGATTTTTAGATTAGTTTTGAAAAAAGGGGAAGAAAAAGAATTAAAAAGAAATAAGAGAAATTAAAAGGAAATTGAAACAAAAGAGAAGGGAGCTGAATTGTGGGCCGAAATTGGGTAATTTACCCCAGCCCATTTGAAATTCACTCAGCCCAGTGCTGAAATCGTCCCGTCCAAGCCCAGAATTCGTCCCAGAACCCGGTCCAAGCCCCACTATAACCAAACGGCGTTGTTTCCTTTCTTTTCATCACAGCCGTCGATCTCATGAGATCTAACGGCTGTGAACTAGGCACCAGTAGATATATCAGTGCCGGAACCCCCTAACAGCCCCCTACCCCATCTCGTCTCATCTCCCTCACAGAACCCTCACCGTCTCGGCCGTGAACCGCCGCCGGAAATTGTCTCCGCTGGCGGTGTGACTCCAATCGACCCCATTTTTACATCACCGATTCTCCTCCTTCTCCTCTTTCCAAATCTCCAAATCCCCACTCTCGAATCTCAGCCCAGCCTCTCGAATCTTGCATCAAAGAGAGTGGCTGAAACTCTAACTCGTCCAATTAGCCCCAAATTTACACCCGAAAACCCCCGTCCCTTTCTCGTTCAGATTATCTAAACCACTGCCTTCGAATCACCCTAGAGCTCCTCGAATCTTAAATATAAGTCAAGCCCTAAAAATCCGAAAAAACCTCGAATTCGGGATTCCAGTAAGGAATTAGGTCTAGTTCGACTTTATTCATGTGTTCTTGATAAGAACACATGACTAATGTCAAACTTGGACGGAAAATTTGAAGGTTCGAAGGTTCCCGCATTTCTTACGGTCCAGGCCATGATTAGGTATTTTGTTCTTTACCTTTTGAATTTTAACCCGCATTTCTTACGGTCCGCTTTCTTATTTTTTTTGTTTGTGTTTCGATTTTTCTTCTGTTCTTCCGTTCTTGCAATCATGTCTGCATGTGTTTCTTTTTAGGTTAATTAGTATCTTTAGTTTTGTTTGATTTACCCGTTTGTTTTGGGCCTTTGAAACCTTAATTCATAGAGCCTAATGATCCGGTTGGCTTCTTTCTTTTCCTTCTTCATCGAACCTTCTGTGAAGTTCCGAGTCGAATTTGGGCCAAGAGAAAAGGATTAGCCCAGAATTTGTAGACTCAGGCCAACATTGACTTGGGTCGATTGGACCCGTATTTTGTTTGGTTTTCTGAAGTAAAAAATAGGGGTGTAGAGGGTAGTTTAGGGATTCTATGGTAGGGAATATTGTTGTAACTGAATAGGGAAGCTTCTAGGAAGCTGGGGAGGGGCTATCTTGAATTCTGAAAATTTAACTAAGGGCACCTAAGCTAAAACAAAAATGAGAAAAGGGGAAAAGTGCAAGCTGAGGCTGCCCTACTTTCTTGTCTATAAAGGCATCATTTCTTGCCTTTCAAGAGAGACAAGAAAAAAAGAGCTGAGAGGCGAAAAAGAGATTTAGAGAGCAAAAATCCTAAAAAAACTGAAACGACTGCCTTCTTTGAGAAATTCTGAAATATTCTTGAATTCTTTACATTTCCTTGTTTGAAAACCACTCAAGATTAGATTGGCTTCCTGGTTGCTGATCTTTATTGCTTGATTAACGCTACTGAAAATGACAAAATCATGCAATTGGGTTGAAATGGATTGAACTTTGGATATCCAAAAGTTTGTTTTAAGTGTGTTGTTTGGGTGTTACTATTTTATTGCCTGAATCTGGGTTCCGGCACTGTTACACTGCTGGTTTCTGTTGTTGTTGCATTCTCGTGATCTTCAGCTTGATATTCTGCTTTTGTTTTCACTTACTCAGGTACATACTCTTAGGCCCTACTGATTGTGAAGATGGATTTGAGGAATGAAATGAAAGGAAGAAAGTTTTAAGGCATATTATCAGCTTTATCCATGCTTCATCTGAAATTTCTTCTCGATTTTGTGTTCTTAGTGATGTGATTCATCATTCGAGTTGATTTCTAATTTAGTTAGTAGAAATCCTCTCATTATACATTGTCATGGGACTGTTAAGATGCTGTGGTAAAGGGCTCAGTTCAATTGCATGTATTTCAGATTTATTTTAGTTCTTTTTTTGGCTGAAATGAGCATTCATATTTGGCGATGATCTCCTGTATAACCAGATATCATGATAAGTATAGGTTAAGGGTAAAATGCTAATATATAGTCTGCTATCTAAAGGCTCTTCGATATGTGTTTTGGCCCAAAGTCATCTGCCTTATGATATGGATTATAAAAGGATAGTTCGACTTGGTTATCAGTATGTGGTTTTGGAATTTAAATAACACATGTGCTAATTTTCTGATTGATTATTGCTGGTGTGTGAGAATAGTTTAACTGATTTAAATTTCTTAAGTAGTCATTGGTGCAAAGATCATGTGAAAAGGAAAGAAAAATGGTTCAGCTGTCGCTTCAAGAATAGAATCAAGTACCAATTTATTTTGTTTTTGATTGCGAGCATGCTTAAGTTGGATTTTGTTGTTTACGATTCAGAATGTTGAGCTGATAATTTAAAATTTAGAAGCAGAAAGTTAGGGTTTCATATAGTTCCTTGATTGATTTACAAGTAATTAATTGTGCATAAGGGTTGGTTCTGAGATTTGGGCCTAATATTGGCCCAGTTAATGAAAATCAAGGCCAGTTGAGTTTGCTTGTGGTGTCCATTTTCTGCTAAGTGAATTGGGCTCACCTTTACATTTTAATACTCTGATGTTTCGCGTGCCTGAAGACTCGACCTCGAATCTTGCACCTGTTGATGCTTAACTCTCCAAGGACTTGAGTTCACGTTGGGCCTTCCTCTAAGCCCAGCTAAATTCTGGGCCTGATATATCCTAGACCTCATTTGGTTGCAATTTCAGATTCCGTTAATTTCCACTATGATCTTATTTGTTTTAGTCACGGCCCTCCCGATCATAGTTAAAATTTAGTCTTAGATAAATGGAGGTGTGCCATATTAGACAACACAAATAGTGTATGGCCCTCCGAATTTAGTTTGAATAACCCTTTAAATTGGAATTGAGGTGCGCCGTGCCAAATAAAATCTCAAAATGCATGGCCCTCATTTAGTTTGTCCTTGAATATTTTTAATCCTTAGAAATCGAGGCTTGCCATTTAGTCGAACCTCGCAAAGTTGCAAATGCCTAGTTGCTTTAGGCGCGTTATCTTAATAATTTACTTTCCTAAACTCGGGTGCGCATTTATGTGACCCAAATCCAAACCTCAACGTTAGATAAAATATGTTGCGGATTGTGGGTGCATTCATGTGACGTGGTTTGAAACATATTTTAAATGACGTTACAATCTTCCTTTAATTAACTAAATAAAAGCGGTTATAAAGTTAAAATATACCATAGGCTAAAACATATGTTAAAATCAGATAATAGGCCAATTATAACAGTTGAGCGACCGTGCTAGAACCACGGAACTCGGGAATGCCTAACACCTTCTCCCGGGTTAACAGAATTCCTTACCCGGATTTCTGGTTCGCGAACTGTTAAACAGAGTCAAGTTTTTCCTCGATTCGGGATTCAACCGGTGACTTGGGACACCATAAATCTCTCAAGTGGCGACTCTGAATCTTTTAACAATAAATTCCATTTTGATTGTCCTTTAATTGGAAAAACTGCTTATATACTCCCTTCCAGGGGTGAAGGTAAAAAGAAGTGTGACAGTGATGGCACCTCTCGTGAAGACAAGGCCAGCCGAAACAACACCCAATTCATTTTAAGCATTTCAAATAACACAATTTAATTCTTTAACATAATTGAATCCCAAATAAACAGTGAAATAGTACAATTTGCGGAAAAACCAATACAGCCCGACATCAGGGTGTCACCAGTCATGAGCATCTAACACAAGTCTAGGAATATGGAAAAGGGACTACACAGTCTATTACAAAATCCAGTACAAGGGAAAGAAATAATGATAAGAGGGAGAAACACTCGGCTGTGAACGCCGAGCAGCTACCTAGTGGACTCCGATAATTTACTGGAGGCTATCAACCCTCGCTAGGAGGACCTGAAGCTTCTAAATCTGCACACAAGGTACTGGGAGTAAAGTGAGTACTTCAACTCAGTGAGTAATAATAATAAATGAAGACTGAGTGATAGGAAATCACGTAAAAACACAACAACATGCTATAAAGAGGCATAGTAAAACCAATAAAGTGCAATAGAAAAGTGAAATCTCATGAAACACCATAGTTCAGTATAAGCTTCTTTAAAACACCTTTTTAACCGTTAGACCAGTAAATGAAAGGCAGCTAGGAAAGATAAAACACATAAAATCCGCCCCTCGGGCACAATGTCAACAGAATCAGCCCCTCGGGCAATAACATAGAACAACACCAGCCCCTCGGGCTATATCTCATATCACAATGGGTACCCGCGCTCACTGGGGGTGTACAGACTCCGGTGGAGCCCCTTACGGCCCAAGCGCAATATCAAGTCATCCCGTGGCATAATCAATAGGCTCTCGGCCTCATATCGAGCCACATTGTGGCATACAACTCAGGCCCTCGGCCTCATAATCATAATCAGTACAACACTGAAGTGTAGTGTAGCCCGATCCCATAATAATCCCCACAACACAGGCCCTCGGTCTTACTCAGTCAGAAATCTATAAAAGCCACTCGGGCATAGTAAAATATGATGCTCAGCCCAAAATATCATTTAAAGTGTTAAAACAGAGTAAACATGGTTGAGTTATGAAAACAGTATAATATAGCATGACTGAATACAGATATAAAATCAAAACAGTGAGGAAATAGTAGTAAAAATCCCCTAAGGGTTCAAATAGTTGGCACGGGGGCCAAATATGGCATTCAGCCCAAAACATGATGATGGCAAACATTTTTCAATCAAATATGTGGTAAAACAGTCATTCGGGATGGACTAAGTCACAATCCCCAACGGTGCACGACCTCACGTTTGTCATCTAGCATGTGTGTTACCTCAATATAGCACAACGATGTGAAATCCGGGGTTTCATACCCTCAGGACAACATTTACAATCATTACTCACCTCTATCCGGTCCAAACTCTAGTCCGCGATGCCTTTGCCTCTCGAATCGGCCTCTGAATGCTCCAAATCTAACCAAAATCAGTGCAAAACCATCAAAATATGATAAGGGGACAAAGCTCACTTGAAAGAAATCAAATTACAACACAAATCCAGAAATTGGCCAATCCCGACCCCCGAGCCTGCCTCTCGGACTCCGATAAAATTTACATCAATAGACTCCTTATCACTTCCCGAGTTCATACATACCAAGAATACCAAAATCTGACCACAAATGGCCCCTCAAATCCCTAATTTTAGGTCTCTAATTACAAGCCCTAGTTCTTCATATTAGGCTTAAATTTCATGATTAATTAGGTTAAAATCACATTAGGATTGAGTATTAAGTCCATAAATCTTACCTCCAAGTGTTCCCCCTTGATTCTCTCTTCAATCCTCTTTAAAAAGCTCCAAAATCGCTCAAAAATGGTGAAAGTTAGACCCAAAATCGCGGACAATGGCTATTTAAACATTCTGCCCAGGCATTCAAATCCTTCTTCGCGAATGCGGTCAAAGCCTCGTGTTCGTGAAGCACAACCTGATGTTGACCACATTTTCCTCCTTCGTGAACGCGTCTGCTCTCTCGCGAACCGATGCTTCCTGACTCCAACCCTTTGCGAACGCGGCTCCCCTCTCACGAACGCATAGCTCAACGACCCCAACCCTTCGCAAACAAGGGACCTCCCTTACTAACATGAAGGCTAAATCTTTAGCCCCACATGCTAAACCTTCGCGAACGCGAGGGCCCACTCGCGAATGCAAAGGTCAAAAACCTGCAACACCAATAACAGCAAATTCTGCAATTTCTCACAACATGAAATGGTCCGATTGACCACCCGAAACTCACCCAGGCCCTCGGGACCTCAATCAAACATGTCAACATATCCCATAACATCATTCAAACTTGTTCCAACCTTCGGAATACTTAAAACAACATTACAACACCAAATTCGCATCGGATTCAAGCCTAAGAATTCCAAAATCTTCTAAATTCCGCTTTCGATCAAAAAGTCTATCAAACCACGTCCGCATGACCTGAAATTTTGCACACACATCCCAAATGATACAACGGAGCTACTGCAACTTCCATAATTCCATTCCGACCCCTATATCAAAATCTAACCTATCAACCGGAAAACGCCAAAATTCCAATTTCGCCAATTCAAGCCTAAATCTACTCTGAATCTCCAAAACACATTCTAATCACGCTCCTAAGTCCCAAATCACCTCCCGAAGCTATTTGAACAATCGGAACTCATATCCAAGCCCTTTAACACATAAATCAATATCCGGTTGACTTTTCCAACTTAAGCTTCCTCAAAAGAGACTAAGTGTCTCAAACCTTACAAAACCTCTCCGAACCCGAGTCAACCAACCCGGTAACACAAAATACAGCTGAACAAGGCAATAAAAAGCAGAAATGAGGGAAATGGAGCAGTAACTCATGAGACGACTGGCCGGGTCGTCACAAATGATTTTTTATTTTTTTATCATAGTTTTTCCCGTCTTCTTACATAACTCGTCAACAATACTTTTCCACCCATCTTTATTTAAGTAAGTGTTTGGTCTATTTCCTTTTCTAACCTCTTGCTCACACAACTCAAGAAATATAATATGCGTATCATCGTCCCGCTTAGCATTGTCCTGCATGATTGAATGTAAATAATCTGAAAAAAGATAGAACAACCAAGAAGCTAAGACTGAAGTTACATAATGAGAGCCTAAAAGAGCCTTATGTTTGACAAAACGAATGCCTTTAGGTGTTTTCTTTGAGGCTCCGTGAATATTTGCAGCTCTCGAGCAAAGATGGCTACTTGTCTTTGTTTATTAATGAAGTATTATGTTTGGTTTCTGTCATATTTGAGAAATGAGACCAATAGCCTTGTTTATGATGGCTTTAATAAGAACTAGACAAACAAGTAAATACTCGATCACATTCATTCCAACAGCAGAATCTGATGAACTAAAGAAGGCAACACAAAACTAAGAACTTTCTTATATAATACATCTTTCAGCCACAAGGTCGAAACTTGAAAAGTAACCAAGGGTCTAAATTCAACCATATCAGTCACTTTTCACCAGCTATCTCAAATAACCCAGAAAAATGCAATTTTTACATTACGATGTGTGCTGCAGTATGCACATTATGGAAGTGTAGAACATTTATGAATTTGCAGGTCACCTTTACTAACAAAAATCAAAAAGGAAGAAAAGTTTAGAAAAGAAATATTTGGGCAGAATTGATCTAATATAACTCTTTGGTATGGCATATTGTGACCAAGCTTTAATATGGCCCAAAAAGAATATTCAGGTCCGACAAAGTTGATTCTATCCAAAGTAGAGTTGGTGGAGATAATATAGGCTAAAGCCAATCGACCAGTTACACCTAATCAGAAAACTATATTCGTTGTACCCAAAAAAAATACAAAACAGAAGAGCAATTTATAATATGTTTTTTCTTGTGAAACAGACAGAGTTGATGAAACACGCCTTGTGGGAGCGTCAAAGCAAAGGCAAAGCGTATTTTTCACACAGCAAAATATATATAGTCACAGATTCATGTCAAATCTCAAGGAAAAGCCAAATAAAAAGGGGATTTCCCATTTAATCCAAAATTTTGAAAACACACTAGGAATTGTAATTCAATAGGAAGATTAAATTTACTGGACTGATGAGGCTTTCAAATTGGAGCTAAAGTTGGGGAGAATTATGGAAGAAGAGGAAGAAGAACGCAGAGGCTGCAACATGAATCGACAAAAGAAAAGGAGACCGTTTGTGGGGAATGAACCCACGACCACGTGGTTAAAAGCCACATGCTCTACCACTGAGCTAAGAAGGCCTGTTGTGTGCTAACTGCTTAATGAAAACTAAATCTATAACAGCTTCATATACAACAATCATATCCATGTTACTGCACGTGCCACAACACACCACAAAGTTTCAAACAACTAACTATGTTTATTTCTTGTGCAAGAAGAAATTTGACTTAGAAAATAAGGCTACAAACAATTTAAGGCATAACTTTTGAAGATCATTTTCAAATTATTATACAAAGTTTTGTACCTTACAAAATTTTATGGACCTATAAAAGGAAAAAAAAGAAGTGAAAGTACTAATAAAAATATTCAATTTGCTTGAAAAGAAGTAAAAATATTGACATGCAAGAGGGAAGATAGGAATTGTACCCTAAGACCCCGTTTGGACATAAGAAATTTTTTCCCTTTTGTCAAAAAAATTTCACTTTTCTCCGAAATCGGCGTTTGTTCAAAATTTTCACTCAAATCACTCACAAAATTTCAAAAACAACCCAAAATTATATTCATGCCCAAACACAACTCTAAATTTCAAATATCATTTTCACTTGAAAAATTTTCTCACCCTATTTTGGAATTTTATAATTCTTATGTCCAAACGCCCACTTAAATAAATCGTTTTAAAAGATTCAACTCCATGTTGATAAGCGTTTTAATGTAAATCTCTGTATTTTCGTAATAGTATAAATTAGAAATACAAATTACTACATTTTAGGTTCTGTTTGAAAAGCCACTCGATAATTGAAATTAGTGTAATTACTAGGACAGTAATTACACAACCTAGTAATTACACAATATAATACTTACGATAACCTATTTGTTTATCATAACGTAATTACAATGTAATTACAACAGTACTGTTTGGTTGCACAAGTGTAATTACACAGTTAGATTCAATTATAAATGAAATAATTATCAAAACTTAAAAATTAATATAATAAATATATGCATATAAATAATATTTTATAAGTATAAATGATATTAGATTTGGTATTTAAGATGCATATTTTTTTCATGAATATACATTAATTAGTAATCATATATTTATAACTAATATTGTAAAAATAATTAATATATATTTTCCAAATTAATAATACTTAGTTTAATTAATTATAAATAAAAACATACCTTTTGTAAGAACATCATGGAATGTATGTTTGATAAAATAAATTAATATTTATAAATATAATGGCGAACATTATTCAAATATTTGACAAAACTAATCTATCAAATTCTAACTAAGAAATGAACAATGTGCAATATGAAATAACAAGCCAATACTATTAAAACAAGCAAATTGGAACCATAAATATAACACAATCTCGAAATAAGAAAAATAGTTTAACATATGTTAAATTCAAACATAATAAAAATACGTTTGAATACAACATAATATTAGCAAACATAATAAGTTTATAACCTCATTCAATAACAAAATTTTACTATAATAACATCTCTCATTATATGCCAAGTTTGTTTATAACTCATTATTTCTAGTATTAGGCGTAGTTTTAAAAACTAGAATAATAACGCAGTTACGCTAAATGAAGAAAATAAAATAAATAAAAAATTAAATATACGATCAACTACATGGAATCACAAGAATTAAAGGTAGAGAAATAAAAGATATATAATGTGCAAAGAAAACTGTATTTTAAAATAAAAATAATGGAAATAATAAAAAGTTATAAAAAAATAAATTAAAATGAAAACAAAAAGGAAAGAAATTAAAAGGTAACTTTGTAATTAGATAGTGTAATTGTAGACAATAAATTTGCGTCAAGAAAATAAAATCAAGACCGAAAAATATCGCAACAATCGTAGTAATTTGAGAGTTACAATCTCCATGGATCCTCTGATTCTTTTTCCCAACAATAAATAAATTTAAGGGCCTTTGAGCTTGATCTTGAATATGTAGTTTGATGACGTCCAAATCCACTACTAAAAAGTAAATTGACACGGTCGCATGCAATATAATTTACCCAACTATGAGTCAGGGTCGAATCCCACAGAAAACAATATATAGGCGATTAGGAATGTAAGAGAATTATCACTTGTTATGCAATGCCAAACACTTAGAATTGGTTTTAGAAAATTTTTATACCTAAATGCAGAAATGTAAACTAACCTAGAAAGCAAGTAAAATGATCAATGGCTACAAGTATGGATGCATCGGAAATTACACTCAAGTAACGAACCAATGTATTTCACGATTTTACAAATATGAGCGAGCTTATGTTAATTAGTCACGGGTAATAATTCTATATTAGCTTCTTCCAAAGACTAATACGACTTCCTAATTGAATTATCCCTAAAACAATTAGGAGATTAAGCACCCCCGATTATGGCTACAACTAGTTCAATCCTATCCCTAAGTAGAATCTATAAAATGAGGGTTAAAGTCTTAAGTTCTTGTTAATTAATCTTTTTCAACCCCAAATAATCTTTCCCAAAATTAATTCGGAGTTAATGGGCGAGTCCTAGGGTTAGTTAATACCTTCGAAGACATTAAAGAACAAGAATAATTAAAGAAACAATAACTCACTTCATAAAAGATAAGAAATCATTCAATACATAAGTACAACAAGATATTTAATCCACACTTTAAACAAGAATATTCTCATAAACAAGGTTCAAGTGTTGGATAAAATACTACACACTTAGATATTCAATACAAAGCAAGGAAATGAAGAAATGAACATAAATGGGTAAGAAATTCTCAACCAAAAGCTTCAAATCTTCAAGACCAAAGTGTATGTGCAAACCCTAGCTTCTCACCTTGTTCTCTCTAGTCCTAAGACTGAAAATAAGCTAAAAAATCTTTTACAAATGAGCTGGTTTGGGTATTAAAGGGTTTGGGGCCAAAAAATGTGCAATGACATAATTTCCCATAACTGAAGCACGATTTTCGCATTTGCGAACAAAAGTTCGCAATTGCGAACTATGACCATACTGTTGACCTTCGCATTTGCGATCAAGACTTCGCATTTGCGAAGGTTGACTGCCTGGGTTGACTTCGTATTTGCGAAGACTGCTTGATTGTTCTTCCTTCGCAATTGCGATGGATTACTCGCAATTCCCAACTCTGATTTCTTCGCATTTCCCAGGATTGTGTCGCATTTGCGACAACTGAGGCCCCTTTCTAGATTTTCTTATTTTTAGCTTCTTTTTGACTCGTTTCACTTGGTTTCTTCAAGATCACTTCTAAATCACATAGAACATGTAATATAGAAGTAAATGGCATTAAACACGTGGTTTTATTACTCAAACATAGCAAAAATATAGGCTTAAAGACAAGATAAGTTGGTAAAATACCAATTTATCAAACCCCCAAACTTAAACTATTGCTTGTCCTCAAGCAATAAAGGCGATAAAATCTCCTCCCAAGTATTTAACTCAACATTGCATCCTTATCATGCCAAGCTAAAAAGGTTTATAAGCACAAACACATGACTTTGATTAATACCAACAATTAATCCAAAGCATATGAATTACCGAACACTTCTCATGAATTTCATTACATTTCAAGTGCTCAAACACTATGCAAATCAAAGTAGCAAATCAAGTCATAACACTAAAGCTTCAAAATTTGCTTCTCTATCACAATTATCTTCTCTCGTTCATTCCTCTCAATTGGAAATGGGATTAAATTCACAACTCAAATCTCACGTGTCCTCACACTTTAGAGAGAATCCCACACTCATAATTTGCAATTCAAACATAAATGGGATATCAAGTGGAAAGAATAAGCTCTCACTCTCACAAATATATTCAGATGCACAAAAGTAGGGCCATAGACTTGCCCTTATTTTAATTCTCCGTCTATTCAAGAACATTCGGTTGGAGGTTCCATAAGGACTTTTTGAGCTTGTAATGTAGGTTTAGGGAAGGGTTGGAGCATTTAGGATACAAGTGACTACACTCTCCTTGAACACTACTCACATTTGTCTTTCTTTTTGCACTTTGCTTCCTTTTTTTAAACCACATAGCCTTTATTGGCATCTAATTATCAACATAGAGCCACCTTAAAACACCTCTCTTAGTTTTTCAAGACTCCATATTTATATATCTATATAGTGTTTTTTTTGTATAGCTGTTTTCTTTTGGAGCTTGAGTAATTTCATAAGGACACTTTGAGATATATCTTTCTCCACTCAATGTACAACCTTACCGATTTTTCAACTTGATACCAACACCCCCAAACTTAGGCTTTTAGCCTCATTCTCAATATTCAAGGAGGGACAGGTGCAAAAGAGGGAATTATTTCATAAAAGGGTAAAGGTTTGTAATGAGGTGGCCAAAGAAAAGGTTAAAGGCTCAAATGAGAGAAACTAGTGATTATATTTATGCAATGGTAGGCTTGAAAGGCTAAAAAGGCTTTTTCAAAGATTACAAAGAATGCCTAAGGTCATCCCTCCAACCAAACACAATTAACTTTAGCATTAAAAAACCAACCGGGCAAGTTCTAGACTACAAATGATGCAAAAGAACTTCACAATAAGTCTCACCACACATGGCACATGAAAATTCAAGTGGAATACAAATTCAAAATCCAATTCAAACCAATGAATCTCAAGGAAATTTTGTGTGGCCCAAAAAGCTATTTAGTGAATCAAAGAGCCAAAAATTGAGTCTAAAAGTCATGACAATGATTTTTTTACTTCAATTATTTTTCTTTTTTAAGGATCAAAAATTCATATACCGAGGTTTAAATTGTGTTGGTACCAAGTAAGTCACAATTTTGCCAATGGGCCAACACCCCACTCAAACCACTTATTCTTCCTAAATTAATAAAACTATATCTAAACTACAAGATTAATTCCCTTAAAAAAGTTGCCTAGCTATCCATCATCGAGAAAAGTCGACAACAATTTACTAACAATTATCCGGTTCAAGAAGAAAATTGGCATCCTCGAAAAAAGAACCGTGGTACAAAGAAAACCAAGGATATCGCCACTAAAATAAAACATACTAAAATAAGAAGCTAATAAACAAAACTAAGAAGCTAATAAACATCAAGTAACTAAAACATACTATATATAAAAACAAGAATTCAAGAAGCTAGTAAACATACTAATATAACACATCACATGAAAATACAATAACATCAAAATAAAAACAACCAAAGTACCAATCTGCCATATCCACAGTTATCCACATTATACAAGAACAACAGTTATACAAGAAGCCACCCCCAACTAAAGATATTGCAATGTCCCCAATGCAACTAAACATAATAGAGTAAAATGGTGGAAAGTGCTCCCTGAATACTACATCAGGTGCTCTCCTCACTGTCTGACTCAGAGGCATCCTCCTCTCCTTCTTCCTCGGACCAATCAACTGGAGCATCATCATCATCTACCGGCCTGGTCGATGGCATTGGGTCTTGAGGCTTTAGGACTTTCCACAGCCCCTTCACACCCTTAGACATGCGGGTAAAGAATTTGTCTATTTTTTTCTCCCTTTTCTTCATCTTGGTATGTGCCTTTGCCATAGTGTCATGAGAACTACTCAACTTACAATGTGCCTTGGCCAGATCAGTGTATGCCTTTGGAAGTTCATAGTTTGATTTGTGGTGTGATTCGTCATTTGGCATTTGATATGATATGTGACCTCGAGCGAGTCCGTATTAGGTTATATAACTTATTTGTGTGTTTAGACGAGATCCCGGGGGCCTTGGGTGTGTTCCGAGTGGGCTACGGGTCATTTTTCCTTATTTTTGAACTGTTGTTTTCTGGTGTCTAATATCCTCCTCCGCGTTCGCTAAGCCCCTTCCGTGTTCGCGAAGAGTCTCTGTTGGTCGCCTCAATTTTCCTTCTTCGCGTTCGTGTAACACGCCTCGCGTTCATGAAGCTCTGTCTCTTCCTTCATCGCGTTCGCATTTGTCCCTCGTGTTCACGTAGTTATGCCGTTCCACTCTTCACGATTGCATACTACTTCACGCGTTCGCAAAAGGCAGTTTTTGGGCCATCAGACTTTCCTTCTTTGCGTTTGTGAAGGAATTGTCGCGTTTGTGACGAGCAACCTGGGCAGCCTTCATTTTTCTTCTTCGCGAACGCGATACTTCCTCCGCATTCGCAATGCACAAATGCCTGGGCAGACAGAATATATCCCAAAATTGAGGGTTAGACCATTTTATTCATATCTTGACTTATGAAGCTCGGTTTTGAGCGATTCTTTGAGGGGTTTTCACACAAATCAATTGGGTAAGTGTTCTTCACCTAGAATCTAACATATTCCATGATTTTATCTTCATTTTCATCATTTAGTTTGTGTTTTGAGTTGAGGAAAATGTTGGTTTTGAAAGAAAATTTCTAAAATAAAAAATCGTGATTTGAGGGACCAAATGGTATCGAAATTTGATAAATTTTGTATGGTTGAACTCGTGTCGAAATGGATATTCGGTTTTTGTAAAATTTTGCCGGGTTCTCAGGTGCGGGCCCAGGAGTCGACTTTTCGACCGATTTGGATTTTGTTAAAGATTGAGACTTTATGATCCGGAATAGTTTCTTATGTGTTTTATTTGTGCTTTGAAGTTAAATTGGTTAGATTTGAGCTGTCCGGAGGTCTTTTCACCTGAGAAGTGCATTTTAGAGTATCGGTTTGTCGTCTTTGCGGTAAGTATCATTCCTAACCTTGTGTGAGGGACTTCCCCGTAGGATTTGAGTCTGCTATGTTGATTGTAGTTCGTGTACGCGAGGGGACGAGTGCGTGCTCGGACTTATTTGTGGAAAATTGGCCTTTTAGGATTCTTAGGTCCTTATATTCATCGAGTATGAAGTTGTTTGTGAAATGGTTGAATTCCCTATTTACTAGTTTCACCTCTACATGCTTTAATTGGAATTAATTGCTTTATGATTCATTCTTATTTCCTAATTGACTCTTATTTTGCTTAACTGAAGATTTTTACCTCTTCTATTGCCATGCTATCTTTCATAACTGCTTGTCTTTATTGGAAATTATTATTCTCTCCTGTAATTGTTTAGTCTTAATTCAGGTTATAATTATCTTCGCGCTGCTCATTCTTAATTGAAATTGTTGTATATTCTTCGTAATTTTTCCAACCTTAAAAGAAGTCTAGATATCCTATATTTAGTTGACATTTCCTTATTTGGATTTATTTGACTAGTGTTAGCTTCCTTGTTGCTGAACTACATATTGTGGGGTCATTTCTACATATTATTTTTTTCCCTTGTTGAGCTGTTCTTATTACGCTTAGTATCCTCTATTGTGGTTATTCCTTGTGAGCTAGTTTTACCAAATCATTATGATCGAAAGTTCTCGAGTTGATTTACTTATCATGTTCTTGTATATATTGTCATTGTTGTTGTTGCACTTGTTGTGGCGGTGCACGAGGTTTCTGCCATGCTGTTGTTGATATTGCGATGCACGAGGTTTCTACCGTGCAGTTGTTGTTATGGGGTTGCACGAGGTTTCTGCCATGCTATTGCTACTATTGATATATTGCACATGCGGCGTGACAAGGCTGGATATATATATATATATATATATATATATATATATATATATATATATATATATATATATGTGTGTGTGTGTGTGTGTGTGTGTGTGTGTGTGTGTGGGTTGCGCATGTGGAGAGACAAGGTGGGAACATTATGAAGCATGTGTGGCGAAACAAGGCGGGCACTTATTATATTATTAATTGCACACGTGGCTAGACAAGGTGGGCTATGTGAGGGATTGATTGTGATTATTTGTGATGGCCTAGGGGCATTCTTGTTGTTTGATATTGTGTTGTGGTACACATACCTGTATGAGTTTTATCTCATAGAAGTTGTGAGAAAACATCTTACGTGCTGTCTGTTCTTTTTCTTCTACTTATTAGCTGGTAGGAACTATGTTAGAGCACATGCACAAGCATACAAGTAGTTGAACACTCTCATTGGATATGAAGTTCTCCTGATATTGTTGAGTATAGATGTACACCCTCGTTTACTTGTCATATATGTGAGAGTAGCTCTAATTAGCAAGTGAGTTGTTAGCGTAACCATGAGGTGTGATGAGGGCACAGGATGCCAAGTATTATAGTTCAGGTATTGAGACCCGTGAATTGCAATTTGTCCGAGATTCGGTACTTCATGGAGTTTGTTGGCTAAGATTTGATGTGAACATTGTCGTAGGTTCTGAGTTATTGCTTACCTTTACAATATTTGTGATCTAGGTTTTGGGTTTGTGATTTCGTTCGCTCTTCGATGTCATTATTATGGTATTTCCGTTGTTACTTGCCATTTTCTTTCCCTTATTATGATTGGTGTATTGTTAGCCATAGTGTGTAGCCTTTATATATATACATCATGTTTCGTTGTTCCCATGCTTATATTTTTACAGTTTATTTGACTAGTAGGTGTCTTGACTGTTCCTCATCACTACTCCATCGAGGTTAGTCTTGATACTTACTGGGCACCGCCGTGGTGTGCTCATACTACTCTTCTACACATTTTTGTCGTGTAGATCCCATGTATCAATCATTAGTAGCTATGCGGATCATTTTTTAGGAGACTCCAGGTAAACCTGTTGTTGTAAATCTTCTTACTTGTATTCAACTATTTTTATTTTTTTTTCAAACTGTTGTTTTTAGAAGTGGTAAATAACTTTGTAGAGCTTATGACTTGTACTACCAGGTTTTGGGAATATGTTCATTGTATAAATAATTCATTCTGGAAGAATTTTAAGTTGTTGTTTATTATTGTTGTTCTTTCGTAGATGTTAGACTTACCTAGTCATTAAGACTAGGTGTTGTCACGAAACCCAACGGAAGGGAAATTGGGTCGTGACAAGTTGGTATCAAATCTCTAGGTTCATAGGTGCTACGAGTCATAAGCGAGTTTAGTAGAGCCTTGCGGATCGGTACGGAGACGTCTGTACTTATCTTCTAGAGGCTACGGAACTATTAGGAAATCTTACTTCTTTCATTCCTATCATGCAAGCTTATTGATCTCGGTGTCTGAACTATTATCATTCCATTCTCTCACAGATGGTGAGGACATGCATTGTAGTTACCGATGGCACTACTCCTGGAGCAGGGGTCGCTGGAGGCAGAGGCCGACGAGGAGTACGTGCCACAGCTAGAGCACCTACCAGAGCAGGTGTTGAGGAGCCGCCAGTAGCTCTAGTTAGGGGGCAGGTACCGGAGGCGCCTGTTGTTACCCCCGGACTTCAGGAGATGTTAGCACAGTTCCTGAGCATGTTTGACACATTGGCTTAGGCAGGGTTGATCCTGGTTGCACCAGCTACTTCACAGACTGGGGGAGGGACTCACAGGGTTTTCTGGAGGAATGCCATCACATTCTCCTCACTATGGGTATTGTTGAGTCGATTGGGGCTGCTTTTACTACATTCCAGCTTAGAGGAGTGGCTTATCAGTAATGGCGGGCATATGAGTTGAGTAGCCCAGCCGAGTCAGTTTCACTTATATGGGTTTAGTTTTCAGAGATGTTCCTGAGAGAGTTCGTACCCCAGTCTCTTCAGGATACATGGCACGTAGAGTTTTAACAACTGCGCCAGGGCACTATGTCAGTATCAAAGTATGCCGTTAGATTTAGTGATTTGGCCAAACATGCACCGACCTTGGTCTCTACGATTCAGGAGAGGGTCCGCCGGTTTATTGAGGGACTCCATCCCAGCATCAGGACTAGCATGGCCCGGGAGTTGGAGATAGATATTCCGTATCAGCAAATCGTGAGTATTGCAAGGAGGGTGCAGGGTATGCTGCCTCGAGAGAGAAAGAGGAGAGAGAGGTCATGCGAGGCCAGGAGAGAGAGGAAAAGCAGGGCTATGAGAAAGAGAGGGTAGACGAGATCAGGAGAGAGAGTTTGGGGAGGCGATGAGGCCACATAGACTGAGGAGGTCTGCTGGTCCTTATTTTGGAGGCAGGGTACAACATGGTAGAGGTTTTATGGGTCAGCCGATTTAGTTCACGCTTCAGGCTTTGCATAGTGATTCAGGTCTTCATGGGTCTCGAAGTACCCGTACCGCACAAGTCCCACAGCCACGTCAGCAGTGAGGTTGCTTCGAGTGTGGAGATATTAGCCATATGGTGAGAGATTGTCCCAGACTTCAGGCCGAAATGTCACAGCGAGGTATTCATACGAGTAGAGGGCGCCCAAGAGGGGGAGGCCCGGTCTGTTGATGTGCTTCATATAGTAGGCTTAAGGCCTCTATGCCAGATGATGTCATTTCAGGTATGATTTTGATTTGTTATAGAGGAGCGTTATCCGTAGCTCATTGTAGGTCTGTGTATCGGGATGAGTTTCCCTATCTGTTCCTCCAGTTATGGGTGTGTTTCATGATTAGCACTCTGTTTATGTGATTACCCTGTTGGGAGGTTCTATGAGTGATAGTCGTGCCTATCGTCTATTTCTAGGCCTTGTTGAGGGTTATGAGACTAGTAGTAAATTCCTGTTGTCCTTTTCGGTAGGCTTGATGCGATTTATTAGTATTTTTGGCTACGAGCCGTGATGTTTATGCTCCACCGGTATGGGAGTCAGTACATGTTGTAATTTTGTTGACGGAATTGATCTAGTGAGAGTTTCCAGCTGGTTTGATGTGTACCCTACTTGTGATTCGGGGTTGAGGACAGAACCCTCGTGATTTCATGTGATTTGATGTGTTAAGACCGGATTGTGTACCGCGGTGGAAGTTGTATCAGTATGAGATCCTTTTGATTCTTTTATATGCTTTAATTCTTTCTTGTTAGATTTTTTTGTAGATTAGTATTAATAGAAAATTTTGTGCTTGTCGGGCTTGTTTGATAGTTCCTTTATATGTTTCCCTTTCCATATTCAGTTATTTTCATTCTGTGCTTCTTGAGTTTTAGCTTGTGGGGTGTGTACCCGTTGGTATTAGCTATGATTTTGTGATTCGGGTATTTAGCTATGTGGATTTCGTGGTTATTGTATCATCGACAGTGTTGTGGAGGTTTGAAACAGGTCCCTATTAAATATGAGGCTTATAGCCGGTGCTGAATTTGGTTTCGAGCGAATATTGTGATCATCAATGTTACTGTGGGCCTATGTGCGATGTGTCATGTTGTAAGGTTGTACTATATGGGTGTTGGCATGAATTGATGTAGCTGGTTGAGACTGATACCAGGTATGGATTTAGAATCGGGACGTTGGAAATGGATGGAAAGTGAGAATTCTGGCTTCAAGGCTAATTGGTATTGTTAGAACGGCTAAATTTCAATTGAGTTGATGTTGTCATGTTTATGTGGATTGGGGTGACGTGGGATCACCCGCGGGTGTATGTTGGAAGTGTGCATTCAGCAACTTTAGGACTTCAAGGCAAATCTAGGCACGTTCGAGGATGAACGTGGTTTTAAGAGGAGGAGGATGTAACGACCCGGCCAGTTGTTTTGAGAATTTAAGCTCTGTTTAGTGGCGTAAGGTTCGGAACAACTTCATAATATGGGTAACGACTTGCTTGCATGGTTGAATTCAGTTAACGGATGATTCAGAATCGAAATGCGAGAAGGAATCTAGTTTTGGAAGCTTAAACGGCGAGAATTTGACAGAAATTGGACTTTTGAGTAAACGGCTCCGGAATGGGTTTTAGGTGATTTCAACAACTTTGTATTGTGATTTGGGTCTTAGGCATGTGTCCGTATTCGGATTTGGAGGCCCGTAGGGTAAATTGAGCTGTTTCGGTTAAATTGGAAAAATTAAAGTTTGGAAAATGGAGAAGTTTGACCCACAGTTGACTTTTGTGATATCGGGGTCGGAATGTGATTTTGAGAGTTGTAACAGCTCCATTATGTCATTTTGGACTTGTCTGTAAAATTTGGCATCATTCCGAGTTAATTTGATCGGTTTCGGCACAAGTTTTCGAAGTTGGAAGATTTGGAAGTTCATAGTTTGATTCGTGGTGTGATTGGTCGTTTCGGCATTTGATGTGATATGAGACCTCAACAGAGTCCGTATTAGGTTATATGACTTGTTTGTGTGTTTATACGGTATCCTGGGGGCCTCGGGTGTGTTCCGGGTGGGCTACGGGTCATTTTCCCTTATTTTTGAACTCCTGTTTTCTGGTGTCTGATATCCTCCTCCACGTTCGCGAAGAGTCTCTGTTGGTCGCCTCAATTTTCCTTCTTCGCGTTCGTGTAACACGCCTCGCGTTCGTGAAGCTTTGTCTCTTCCTTCATCACGTTCGCATTTGTCCCTACCGTTCGCGTAGTTATGCCATTCCACTCTTCGCGATCGCATACTACTTCACGCGTTCGTGAAGGGCAGTCTTTGGGCTATCAGACTTTCCTTCTTTGTGTTTGGGAAGGAATTGTCGCGTTCGCGATGAGCAACCTGAGCAGCCTTCATTTTTCTTCTTCGCGAACGCGATACTTCCTCCGCATTCGCGATGCACAAATGCCTAGGCACACAGAATATATCCCAAAATTGAGGGTTAGGCCATTTTATTCATATCATGACTTATGGAGCTCGGTTTTGAGCGATTCTTTGAGGGTTTTTCACACAAATCGATTGGATAAGTTTTCTTCACCTAGAATCCAACATATTCCATGATTTTATCTTTATTTTCATCATTTAATTTGTGTTTTTAGTTGAGGAAAATGTTGGTTTTGAAAGAAAATTTCTAAAATGAAAAATCGTGATTTGAGGGACCAAATGGTATCGAAATTTGATAAATTTTGTATGGTTGAACTCGTATCAAAATGGGTATTCGATTTTTGTAAAAATTTGTCAGGTTCCAAGGTGCTGGCCCGGGGGTCGACCTTTGGACCGATTTTTGATTTTTGTTAAAGATTGAGACTTTATGATCCGGAATAGTTTCTTATGTGTTTTATTTGTGCTTTGAAGTTAAATTGGTTAGATTTGGGCTGTCTGGAGGTCTTTTCACCCGAGGAATGCATTTTAGAGTATCAGTTTGTCGTCTTTGTGGTAAGTATCTTGCCTAACCTTGTATGGGGGACTTCCCCTTAGGATTTGAGTCTGCTATGTTGATTGTAATTCGTGTACGCGAGGTAACGAGTACGTGCTCGGACTTATTTGTGGAAAATTGGCCTTTTAGGGTTCTTAGATCCTTATATTCATCGAGTATGAAGTTGTTCGTGAAATGATTGAATTTCATATTTACTAGTTTCACCTCTACATGCTTTAATTGGATTTAATTGCTTTATGATTCATTCTTATTGCCTAATTGACTCTTATTTTGCTTAACTGAAGATTTTTACCTTTTCTATTGCCATGCTATCTTTCATAACTGCTTGTCTTTATTGGAAATTATTATTTTCTCTCCTGTAATTGTTTAGTCTTAATTGAGGTTATAATTATCTTCCCGCTGCTCATTCTTAATTAAAATTGTTGTATATTCTTTGTAATTTGCCCAACCTTAAAAGAAGTCTAGATATTCTATATTTAGTTGACATTTCCTTATTTAGAATTATTTGACTAGTGTTAGCTTCCTTGTTGCTGAACTACATATTGTGGGGTCATTGCTATATATTATTTTCTCCCTTGTTGAGCTGTTCTTATTACGCTTAGTATCCTCTATGGTGGCTATTCCTTGTAAGCTAGTTTTACCGAATCCTTTTGATTGAAAGTTCTCGAGTTGATTTACTTGTCATGTTCTTGTATATATTGTATACCTGTATGAGTTTTATCTCGTGGAAGCTGTGAGAAAACATCTTACGTGTTGTCCATTCTTTTTCTTCTGCTTATTAGCTGGTAGGAAATATGTTAAAGCACTTGCACAAGCATACACGTAATTGAACACTCCCATTGCATATGAAGTTCTCCTGATATTGCTGAGTATAGATGTACACCCTCGTTTACTTGTCATATATGTGAGAGTAGCTCTAATTAGCAAGTGAGTTGTCAGCGTAACCATGAGGTGTGATGAGGGCACATGATGCCAAGTATTATGGTTCAGGTATTGAGACCCGTAAATTGCAATTTGTCCGAGATTCGATAGTTCATGGAGTTTGTTAGCTAAGACTTGATGTGAACACTGTCGTAGGTTCTGAGTTATTGCTTACCTTTACTGTATTTGTGATCTAGGTTTTGGATTTGTGATTTCGTTCGCTCTTAGATGTCATTATTATGGTATTTCCGTTGTTACTTGCCATTTTCCTTCCTTATTGTGATTGGTGTATTGTTAGCCACAATGTGTAGCCTATATATATATATATATACACATATACACACACACATCATGTTCCGTTGTTCCCATGCTTATATTTGTACAGTTTATTTGACCGGTAGGTGTCTTGACTGTTCCTAGTCACTACTCCACCGAGGTTAGTTTTGATACTTACTGGGCACCACCGTGGTATGCTCATACTACACTTCTGTACATTTTTGTTGTGCAGGTCCCAGGTATCGATCATTAGTAGCTGTGTGGATCATTGCTGAGGAGACTCCAGGTTGCGTTCGCAAGCTTCGGAGTCACCTTCTTACTTGTATTCAACTACTTTCAGTCTTTTCCAAATAGTTGTATTTAGAAGTGATAGATAACTCTGTAGAGCTTATGACTTGTACTACCGGTTTTTGAGAATATGTTCATTGTATAAATAATTCATTCCAGAAGAATTTTAAGCTATTGTTATTATTGTTGTTCTTTCGCAAATGTTAGGCTTACCTAGTCCTTAAGACTAGGTGCTGTCAAGAAACCCAACGGAGGGGAAATTGGGTCGTGACAGGTTGGTATCTAAGCTCTAGGTTCATAGATGCTACGAGTCATAAGCGAGTTTAGTAGAGTTTTGCGAATCAGTACGGGGATGTCTGTGCTTATTTTCGAGAGGCTATGGAACTATTAGGATAATCTCACTTCTTTCATTCCTGTCGTGTGAGCTTATTGATCTTGATGTCTAAACTATTATCATTCCATTCTCTTACAGATGGTGAGGTGAGGACACGCATTGCAGCTACCGATGACGCTGCTCCTAGAGTAGGTGTCTCTGGAGGCAAAGACAGAGGCCGACGAGGAGTACATGCCACAGGTAGAGCACCTACTAGAGCAACTGTTGAGAAGCCGCTCGTAGCTCCAATTGGAGGGCAGGTACTGGAGGCGCCTAATGTTACCCCCGTACTTCAGGAGACCTTAGCACAATTCCTAGCATATTTGGCACATTGTCTCAAGTAGGGTTGATCCCGGTTGCACCAGCTACTTCACAGACCGAGGGAGGGACTCAGACTCCTGCCGCCCATACTCCAGAGCAGCAAGTTCATGTTGGTCAAGTTCCAGGCATCAGGGTGGCGCAGCCTGTGGTTCCAGTTCAGCCCGTAGTCAGGCTGCAGCATCTGTAGAAGAGCAACTTAGGCTTGAGAGGTACAAGAAGTACGATCCTCCTACATTTAGTGGTTTGGGTTCAGAGAGCGCATAGGGTTTTCTAGAGGAATGCCATCGCATTCTCCGCACTATGGGTATTGTTGAGTCGAGTGGGGTTGCTTTTACTACGTTCCAGCTTAAGGGAGCGGCTTATCAGTGGTGGCAGGCATATGAGTTGAGTAGTCCAGCCGAGTCAGTTTCACTTACATGGGTTCAGTTTTCAGGGATATTCCTAAGAGAGTTCGTACCTCAATCTCTTCGGGATACATGGTGCGCAGAGTTTTAGCAGCTGCGCCAGGGCACTATGTCAATATCAGAGTACGCCATCAGATTTAGTAATTTAGCCAGACATGCACCGACCTTGGTTTCTACGGTTCGGGAGAGGGTCCGCCGGTTTATTGAGGGACTCCATCCTAACATCAGGACTAGCATGGCCCAGGAGTTGGAGATAGATATTTTGTATCAGCAGATCGTGAGTATTGCTAGGAGGGTGGAGGGCATGCTGACTCGAGAGAGAGAGGAGAGAGAGATCAGGCAAAGCTAGGAAAGATAGGACAGGCAGAGCCATGAGAGAGAGGGCGGACGAGATTAGGAGAGAGAGTTTGGGGAGGCAAGGAGGTCTCGTAGATCGGGGAGGTCTGCTGGTCCTTATTTTGGAGGTAGCGTATGACATGGTAGAGGTTTTGTGGGTCAGCCGGTTTAGTTCAAGCTTCAGGCTTTGCATAGTGATTCAGGTGTTCATGGGTCTTGGAGTACCCGTACCGCACAGTTCTCACAGCCACGTCAGTAGCGAGGTTGCTTCGAGTGTGGAGATATTAGCCATATGGTGAGATATTGTCCCAGACTTCGGGCCGATGTGTCATAGTGAGGTATTCAGGTGAGTAGAGGGGGCCCAAGAGGGGGAGGCCCGGCCCGTTGATATGCTTCATATAGTAGGCTTAAGGCCGCTACGCTAGATGGTGTCATTTTAGGTATGATTTTGATTTGTTATAGAGGAGCGTCATCCGTAGCTCATTGCAGGTCTATGTATCGGGGTGAGTTTCCCTATCTATTGCTCTAGTTATGGGTGTGTTTCATGATTATCACTCTGTTTATGTGATTACCCTGTTGGGAGGTTCTATGAGTGATAGCCGTGTCTATCGTCTGTTTCTAGGCCTTGTTGAGGGTTATGAGACTAGTAGTAAATTCCTGTTGTCCTTTTGAGAGTTTCCAGCTGGTTTGATGTGTACCCTACTTGTAGATTAGTATTGATAGAAAATTTTGTGCTTGTCGGGCTTGTTTGATAGTTCCTTTATGTGTTTCCCTTTCTATATTCAGTTATTTTCGTTCTGTGCTTCTTGAGTTTTAGCTTATTGGGTGTGTACCCATTGGTATTAGCTATGATTTTGTGATTCCGGTGTTTAGCTATGTGGCTTTTGTGGTTATTGTATCATCGCCAGTGTTGTGGAGGTTTGAAACGGGTCCCTATTAAATATGAGGCTTATGGCTGGTGCTGAATTCAGTTTCGAGTGAATATTATGATCATCAATGTTACTGTGGGCCTATGTGCGATGTGTCATGTTGTAAGGTTGTACTATATGGGTGTTGGCATGAATTGATGTAGCTGGTTGAGACTGATACCGAGTATGGATTTAGAATCGGGATGTTGGAAATAGGTGGAAAGTGAGAATTCTAGGTTCAAGGCTTATTGGTATTGTTAAAAGGGCTAAATTTTAGTTGAGTTGATGTCGTCAGGTTTATGTGGATTGGGGTAACGTGGGATCACCCGCGGGTGTATGTTGGAAGTGTGCATTCAACAACTTGAGGACTTCGAGGCAAATCCTGGCACGTTCGAGGACGAACGTTGGTTTTAAGAGGGGGAGGATGTAACGACTCGGCCGGTCATTTTGAGAATTTAAGCTCCGTTCAGCGGCATAAGGTCTGGAACAACTTCATAATATGGGTAAAGACTTGCTTGCATGGTTGAATTCAGTTAACGGATGATTCAGAGTCGAAATGGGCGAAGGAATCTAGTTTTGGAATCTTAAGCGGTGAGAATTTGATGGGAATTGAACTTTTGAATAAACGGCTCCAGAATGGGTTTTGTGTGATTTCAACAGCTTTGTTTTATGATTTGGGCCTTAAGCATGCGTTCGGATTCGGATTTGGAGGTCTGTAGGGTAAATTGAGGCGTTTCGGTGAAAGTTGGAAAAATTGAAGTTTGGAAAATTGAGAAGTTTGACCCATAGTTGACTTTCGTGATATCGGGGTCGGAATGAGATTTCGATAGTTGGAATAGCTCTGTTATGTCATTTTGGACTTGTCTGCAATATTTTGCGTCATTCCAGGTTGATTTGATCGGTTTCAGCACAAGTTTTCGAAGTTGGAAGATTTGGAAGTTCATAGTTCGATTTGTGGTTTGATTCATCATTTTGTCATTGTTTGATATGATTTGAGACCTCGGGCGAGTCCGTATTAGGTTATATGACTTGTTTGTGCGTTTAGACGGGGTCCCGGGGGCCTTGGGTGGGCTACGGGTTATTTTCCCTTGTTTTTGAACTGTTGTTTTCTGGTGTTTGATATCCTCCTCCGCGTTCGCGAAGAGTCTCTGCTGGTCACCTCAATTTTCCTTCTTCGTGTTCGCGTAACACGTCTCGCGTTCACGAAGCTCTGTCTCTTCCTTCATCGCGTTCGCATTTGTCCCTCGCATTCGTATAGTTATGCAATTCCACTCTTCGCGATCGCGTACTACTTCACGCATTCGCGAAGGGCAGTCTTTTGGCCATCAGACTTTCCTTCTTTGTGTTCGTGAAGGCATTGTCATGTTCGCGATGAGAAACCTGGGTAGCCTTCATTTTTATTCTTCGCAAACGCGATACTTCCTCCACGTTCCTGATGCACAAATGCCTGGGCAGACAGAATATATCCCAAAATCGATGGTTAGACCATTTTATTCATATCTTGACTTATGGAGCTCGGTTTTGAGCCATTCTTTGAGGGGTTTTCACACAAATCGATTGGGTAAGTGTTCTTCACCTAGAATTTAACATATTTCGTGATTTTATCTTCATTTTCATCATTTAATTTGTGTTTTGAGTTGAGGAAAATGTTGGTTTTGAAAGAAAATTTCTAAAATAAAAAATCGTGATTTGAGGGATCAAATGGTATCGAAATTTGATAAAATATTTATGGTTGAACTCGTATCGAAATGGGTATTCGGTTTTTGTAAAAATTTATCGGGTTCCGAGGTACGGGCCCGGGGGTCGACTTTTGGAGCGATTTTTGGATTTTATTAAAGATTGAGACTTTATGATCCGGAATAGTTTCTTATGTGTTTTATTTGTGCTTTGAAGTTAAATTGGTTAGATTTGAGCCGTCCGGAGGTCTTTTCACCTGAGAAGTGCATTTTAGAGTATCGGTTTGTCGTCTTTGAGGTAAGTATCTTGCCTAACCTTGTGTGGGGGACTTTCCCTTAGGATTTGAGTCTACTATGTTGTTTGTAGTTTGTGTACGCAAGGTGACGAGTGCGTGCTCATACTACTCTTCTGCACCCATACTTATATTTGTACAGTTTATTTGACCCGTAGGTGTCTTGACTGTTGCTCGTCACTACTTCACCGAGGTTAGTCTTGATACTTACTAGGCACCTCATGGTGTGCTCATGCTACTCTTCTGCATATTTTTGTTGTGCAGATCCCAGGTATCGATCGTTAGTAGCTGTGTGGATCATTGTTGAGGAGACTCGAGGTAGACCTGCTGCTACGTTGGCAGGCTTCGGAGTCACCTTCTTACTTGTATTCAACTGTTTTCACTCTTTTCCAAACAGTTGTATTTAGAAGTGGTAGATAACTCTGCAGAGTCTGCAGAGCTTATGACTTGTACTACCGGGTTTTGGGAATATGTTCATTGTATAAATGATTCATTCCAAAAGAATTTAAGTTGTTGTTTATTATTATTGTTCTTTCGTAAATGTTAGGCTTACATAGTCCTTAAGACTAGGTGCCGTCACGAAACCCAATAGAGGGGAAATTGGGTCGTGACAACTTTTGACGACTTAGAAGCATTGACGCGAAGGTAATTTCTTCTTATTTTCTTGTGCTTTCTTTATTCTATTGTCCTTTTTTGTAGGTGAAACAAGAAGGATTTATTCTTGTTTAACAAGATGATCCATGCACGAAGAAGACAATCTTAGGGTACGAGGGATGGGTACTCATCCCTACCCGAATATCGGAGAGATTACTCTCATGACCCGACTACCGGAGAGATTACTCTCAATGTGGCCCGACTACCAGAGAGATTACTCTCAATGTGGCCCAACTGCCGGAGAGATTACTCTCAAATTGACCCTACTACCGGAGAGATTACTCTCAATGTCGGCCAACTAATGGAGAGATTACTCTTAATATGGCATGACTACCGGAGAGATTACTCTCAATGTGGCCTGACTACTAGAGATGTTACTCTCAATGTGGCCCGACTATCGGAGAGGCCAACTTAAGGTGCAAAGGGACTCATATGTCCATCTTAAAATTGGAAAGTTATAGTTCCTTTTAAGGACAAACCCACGAAGAGGCCAACTTAAGGTGCAAAGGGACTTATATATCCACTTTAATATTGGAAAGTTATAAAGCTTCAACTCGAAGACTTCATGGACTTGATGATGTCGACTTGAACACTTGGAAAACTTTGAAGATTTGGCGGACTTTTCACATTTCAACTTGAAGACCGACAAACTTGAAGATTCGGCGGACTTTGATGTTTCAACCTGAAAATTTTGAGGGCTCAAATACTTCCACTTGAAGACCGACGAGTTTGAGGACGGAAACTTGAAGACCGACGAACTTGGATACTTCAACTTGAAGACTTGGAGGGCTTAAATATTTCAACTTGAAGAGTGGCGAATGAAGACCGACGGACTTGAAGATTTCAACTTGGAGACTTCGAGGGCTTAAATATTTCAACTTCTCTTTTGCTTTACATTGTCCGACTTTTATCTTAGTCGCATAATTTTTAGCTTTACACGCTTGTAATAAAAGATTCATATTTTGTCGTGGGAGAGTCCAAATAATGAACCGTTTAATTTCTCAAAAATTATCTAAAATATATCCAAAATTTAGAATCAAACACCTTCAGAATCTCCCCAGATAATATTTTGAAACCAACTTTAGATTCCACCACGTTGAAAATTTCAGATTTGCGCAGTCTCACCAAAAAACTCATATCTTGGTGTAGAAAAGTCAAAATTACGAACCGTTTGATTTTTGAAAACATAACTTGTAAATCTATAACATATCCAAAATTAAAAATTCAATGCCTTAAGGATAGTTTCAGATAGTAGTCCGCAATCAATATTAAATTCTGACACGGCGACGACTTCAGATTTGCACAACTTCACCAAAACTTTTGTATCTTGCCGTAGGGATGTCTAAATCACAAACTGTTTGATCTACTGGAAACTTAACTTCCAAATATATAACATATACAAAATACAAGATTTAATGCCTTAAGTATACATTCAGATAATATTTTGAAGTCAATACTAAATTTTGATACACCGACAATTTCAGATTTGCGTGACTTTGCCAGATATTTTGTATCTTGAAGTAGGAACGTCAAAAACACAAACCGTTTAATCTATTGAAAACTTAACTTTCAAATATATAAGATTTACAAAATACAAAATTTAATCCCTTAAGGATAGTTTCAGATAATATTTCAAAGTCAATACTAAATTCTGATATACAGACAATTTCAGATTTGTGCGACTTCGCCAAGAGTTTTGTATCTTGAAGTAGGGACATCGAAATCATGAACCACTTAATTTATTGGAAAATAAACTTCAAAATCTAAAACATATAACATGTAAAATTTAATTCCTTAAGGATAGTTTCAGATGATAGTTCGAAGTCGACTTCGGTTTTTGATATGCCGACAGTTCCAAATTAGCGCGACTTCACCAAAAAATTTGTATCTTGGTGTGGAAGCCTCGAGATTGTAAGACATTTTTAATTGTCAGAAATTGAAATTCAAGAGCTTCATTCTCGCCAAATATCTTGGGTTCAAGTCTCACTGAATTTGAAACGTCGTGAAGGTATACCAAAAGGTTGAAGGTTTGACCAACATGAAGGCATAGCGAATCCCCGGACTTCAATGCAAATACTTGGCAGCCTCCTAAAAGATATTAATCATTTTATTGAAGACACCAATTTACCCTAGCGGCTTGCCCCCTTTAAATCAAATGGGATCCAAAGTTTAACAGAAGAATTGTGTCTCAGCTTGACTTTCAAGTGCTGATTGAATGGATTACATTCCATCGTACTTCATTCAAACAACGATGGGGGATTATGTATCTTTTGAAATTATGAGACTGAACTCAGAATGAAACTCTAAGTTGCCTACGTACCTCGGTGAAGAGGATCAAGTCATATCGTAATTCAGAATGCGTAATTTTTTTTTATGTCCTAACTTTTGCCTAGGACACCTCTTTCGAGGTTTTCCTAGCAGACTTTTTTTTGGGTGGGTCGTACATAGTTTAGACTCATGCGGGCCAGGAATGTAGGAATATACAGTTTAGGCTCGTGCATCGAGAAGCGTCACGGCTTGCAATTTATGCTCGTACGTCGAGGAGCGTAGGAACTTCAAGGATAATACTTCTTCAAAAACTTGCCATTGATAGGGCGGATTCTCATGCCATCTGTATCAACCAACTTGTAAGCCCCACTTGAGTAAGCTTCTTGTACGACATATGGCACATCCCATTTTGAAGTGAACTTCCCTATAGGTTTATGGGAAGTAATTATGGGTCTTCGTAATGAAAGGACATGATCTCCTACTTGAAAGGATCTCGGGCGAACTCATTTATTGAAGGCGCGAGACCATCTAGCTTGATAAACATTCAAGACTCTGTTAAGCTTACAACCTTTTCTCATCAAGAGCCTCCAACTCTGCTAATCGAAGTCGGGCATTTTCTTCATCAGTGATGCCTTCTTGAATAGCTAATCGTAATGATGGTATTTGACGCTCGAGTGGCAAGATGGCTTCAACTCCATAAACGAGTGCATAAGGGGTCGCTTGTGTTGGCGTGCGGTGAGTTATCCTATATGCCCACAGAGCTTCCCCTATACGGTCATTCCAATCTCGTTTGGATTTGGAGACGACTTTATTTAACAAGTTGCATAGAGTTTTGTTGAATGCCTCAGCTAGACCATTGGCGGCAACATTGTACATCGAAGAGTTACGTTGCTTGAAGCCAAAGAGATCACAAATCTTGTTCATCAACCTATTATCAAATGGCTTTCCATTATCCGTTATTATGTAACGAGGAATGCCAAAGCGATACTTAATGTTTACTCGGATGAAACTTGCAACATTTTCCTTCTTTACTTCCTTAAGAGCAACAACTTCAGCCTATTTTGAGAAGTAGTCAGTTGCAGCCAAGATGTATAAGTACCCACCAGAGGACTTTGGCAGTGGTCCAACAATATCCAATCCCCAAGCGTCAAATGGCTAGGATGCAACAGTCTGGTGCAACACTTCAGGAGGTTGATGAATAAAATTCGCATGGAATTGACAAGCCTTGCATCTTCGAGCGTAGTCCAAGAAATCTTTTACTATTATTGGCCAATAATATCTCATCCTTTTTATATGGAAGTGGAGCTTTGGTCCAGACTGGTGTGACCCGCATAACCCAGAATGTGCCTCTTGCAAAGCTTGGAGTGGTTCTTCTTCCCCTAAGCATCGCAAGAGTAGTCCTTCGAATGACCTTCTGTATAGAGTATCTTTGTAGTAAAGGAAACGAGGTTCACGACGACGGATTTCAGTCCTTCTCCGCGGATTTTCTATAAGTATCCCATAGCATAAGTAGTTGATAATGGGTTGTCGCCATTCTTCTTTCTGAACTTCAGAAATAGTGACAAGATGCTTAAGTTCATTTTCTTCACCTTCAGCCTCATTTGGCGGTGGTACTACCCTTTTTTTGCAGACAGTAACTTGCGCTTGATCAAGCAGGATTAACGATGAAGCTAGGGCAACTAAAGCATCAACCTTCTTATTTTGATTGACCACTAACTGGGAGTCACCAAAGACTTGTAATTGCAATTGCTTCATATCAACGGCCATTTCAAGCCCAAGTATTAATACTTGATATCACACCTCCTTTTTACTACTCCTGAAAGGAGTATAAGGGAGTTTTTTCCAATTTAAAGTGACGAAATCGAAACGGGATTAATTATTAGATTCAGAATCGCCACTTGAGATAATTTATGGTGTCCCAAGGCACCAGTTTAAAATCTCGAATCGAGGAAATATTGACTTTATTTTATAGTCCGCGAACACAGAAATCCGGGTAAGGAATTATGTTAACTCGGGAGAAGGTTTTAGGTATTTTCGAGTTCCGTGGTTTTAGCACGATCGCTCAACTGTTATTATTGGCCTAATTATCTTATTTTAAACACTTTTAAACCTATGTGCCTTTTTAACTTTTAAAACCACTTTTATTGATTTAAGGGATTATTCCAAGGTTATTTAAAACGTATCGCAAACCACGCTACATAAAATACACCCCTGATTCACGACACATTCTATTTAACCTTGTTGCAATTAGAATTGGGTCACATGAAATGCACACCCAGATTTTAGTAACCATGATAATTGTAAAATTGACGCGCCTAAAGCAAACTACGGAGTTCATTTTATAAATATCTAAATTAACATTTGCGAGGACCATGAGTTATATGATTCAAATGTGTGAATAGCGCGCCTCAATTTCTTTCAAAGGAAGTGCATTCAATTAAAAGAACTACGAATATTCATATTTAAAACTAATTAGGTATCACAACTACGCTATGGGAACCGTACCCATAGTCACGATTTATTTATTGTTAATCAAGCCTAAAGCATGCAACGAGGACAGTTAAACAAACAAGAATGCAAGCACGAAAATTTTTTCTAATATTAATACAGTAAAGTTCCGTCAAAAATTCCAAATCTACTTTTTAAATCAATTCCCATGTCCCAACACTCCAACAACAAAAGAATGTAAACTTTAACCGATTTTCATTAATCTTTTAATTACTTAAATCAATCTCAACCCAACTACCATTAATTACATTCACTGTTGTGGCTCACTTTGTGAATTTTAAACCAAAATTATTGAGCCAAACAGATCCCGTGTTCATCACTCTAAAAACTAACCAACCAATTCATTTCTATTCCATCTAATGTATCATATCAAACTAAGCATACTTAAAACAATTTAAGAGAAAATTTTAAACAAAACACAAAACAACCAAACAATCATATGGCAGTCATAACCGTATAATATCATTTGAACACAAAATGGATAGTTATGCTCAAGTAAAATTAGACGAGAGGATAAGTGAGGACCCTTTGAATAAGCTTCCAATATATGGACAAATAAGCCTCAAATGTACATCAACTAATCGTTTGGATCTCGTGGACCACGTACGAAGGCCTCGACGAACAACCTCGCCTCCGACAGTACCTCAATCACGATTTCAAAACAAATTGAATGGACAATATCTGAAATAAGCCAAGCGACGCTTAAAACCAGATTCATGTTCCTCTCATGCTCACAAAAGCTCAACGGGTTCGCTACTGTCCCTTTCCCATTTCTATGCGTGTGTGTGGCTGTGTGTAAGTATTTTTCGGTGAGAGGGAGATGAGTGTCGTGGAGGATGGTTGTTTTTGGACTGGTTTTCAGCAGTTGCTTTTTGATTTTTGCTGGTCAGACTCGTTGAAGAAGATGATTTGATGGGAGGTCATTTTTGGAGTTATACGGCGCTCCTGATAAGGTATTTTAGATTTTTGCCTTAGGTCCTTCAATCTCTGTATGCGTTAGCTCTTTGAAGAAGAAGGAATTTTAGGTGGGGTCTTTTTTTGTGTAATGGTTGATAGTCCTTAGGCTTCTAGGTCCATTTTTTTTGTTTTTCGCTGATCTTCAGCTCTTTCTTAGGGATTTTTGTTTGTCGCCTCTGGATGGAACGACGAATTGGTCATGTGTAGAGTCTAGGTCCTAGGGCATTAGGGTGTAGGTCCTTTTATAGTCTATGTCTAGAGTTTTAGGGGTATTGGGCTTGGGAATTATGGGCTAGGTCCGAAAATCGGGCCTAAAAATGGGACGTTTGAGCCCAAATTTTATTCTTTTACCGTAAACAAGACTAAAAATACGACCTTATTTATTAATTAGTCCTACTTAAGTAAAATAACTATTAAAATAAGATTGATCGTTAAAACAAAACTATTTTTGGTATTTTTTAAGGTTAAAAATGACTACAAAACATTAACGCAACTATTTTTTTGTAATTTTCATTTTCTTGTAATAAATAAAGTAAAAGAGTCAAAATTTGCTGAAATAACAATATTAGGCCTAAATTAAATATTTACATGCTAAAATATCAAAAATCTTGGGGAGGGTCAAAAATCACATGTCTACACTTGATACTCAGTAACATTGTTGGAACAGAGTTGTGTTAAGGTGAATGAATAGGGCAAGACTTCACCTTGGGAAGTGACAAATACTACAACAGGACCAACTCCTTCACGATGCGCGGCACCATCAAAGTACATCTTCCATGGAGGTTGAACTTCAATGACCATTGCGTCCTTATCAGATAGTTCGTTAGTTAGCTCCCAATCATCAAGTATAGGGTGATCTGCCAAGAAGTCCGCTAACGCTTGTCCTTTTATAGTTTTTTGAGGGATGTACACGATTTCAAATTGTTGAAACTGGAGGTACCACCAAACTAGTCGATCACTAAGGACAGGTTTTGACATCACGAACTTGATGGGATTTGCTCTAGAAACCAAACGAACGACATGAGCTTGAAAGTAGTGCTTCAACTTTTGGATTAAAAAGACTAGCGCCAAACATAACTTTTCAATTGGCGAATATTTCAGCTCATTTGGTGTCATCATCTTGCTTAAGTAGTAAAGGGAGTTTTCTTTCCCTTCACTATTTTCTTGGGCCAACAGCGCTCCAACAAACCTTTCTTGTGCTGAAATGTATAGTATCAGCGGCTGTCGAAGTATAGGGGCTGCCAAAACAGGAGGCTTCATCAAGTAGGATTTAATGCTCTCAAAAGCATTGCTACATGCTTAGTCCCATTTGAAAGGGACACATTTCTTCATAAGGCGGCTGAATGGTTGGCACCTCCCAGCTAGGTTTGAGATGAATTTCCTAAGGTATGCTAGCTTTCTTGCAGGATTTTCAATTCAAGAATATTGCGGGGCTCAGGAATTTTCAAGATTGCATATACTTTAACTTGATCTATTTCAATCCCTCGATGTCGGACAATGAAACCCAGGAACTTTCCGGAGGTAACTCCAAAGGCACATTTTAATGGATTCATCCTAAGTTAGTATCTCCGGAGCAACTCAAACACAATTCTCAAGTCTTTCAAGTGGTCATTTTTCTTTCTTGATTTTACCACAAGTCATCAACATAGCATTCGACATTCTTGTGGAGAAGGTCATCAAAGATATTCTGCATAGCTCTTTGGTAAGTAGCACCAGCATTTTTCAAGCCAAAAGGCATTACCTTATAGCAATAAATACACTTGGGGGTATGGAATGTAGTAAGCTCTTTATCTTTTGGCGCCGTGCGAATTTGGTTATAGCCCGATGAACCGTCCATAAATGACATTGCCTCGTACCCAGTAGTAGAATCGATCATCAGTTCTAGAATAGGAAGTGAGAACTCATCTTTCGGACACACATTGTTAAGATCCCTAAAGTCAACGCACACTCGAATCTGGCCATTTTTCTTCCTTACAGGGACGATACTTGAAACCCATGTTGGGTATTTAACTTCATGAATAAAGCCAGCTTCGACGAGTTTGTTAACTTCGGTTTCAATCAAGGGAACCAAGTCCGGCCTAAAGCGCCTTTGAGCTTGTTTAATTAGGCGAGCACCATTTTTGACTGCAAGGTGATGGACTGCTACTTTCGGGTCCAAGCCAGGCATCTCTTTGTAACTCCAAGCAAAGACATCCCTGAACTCATTGAGTAACTCAATATAAGTGCTCTCTTCATCAACTTCTAGTAAAACACTTAGGTAGGTGGGTCTTGGTTCTTCATCAGTGCCAAGGTTAACTTCTTTTAAGGCATCAACTGTCATCTTCACTCCTTCTTCAAGTTCAGGTGGAACATCTTTCACATCTTCATCTTCTTGAGGGTCCCTATCGTTGAAGGATATGTGATAACACGGTGAAACATCCTCCAATTCTACATTATCATCCATTGAAGATGTAACACCATTCTCGCCTTGTACAGTAACATGATATGAAAAACCCACACTTTCTTTATCTTCGTCACGCTCCTTAATGTAGACCACAGTATATGGCTTTACCTTCAGTACTTCTTTATATAAAACCACAAGTTTTGTTTGTCGCCTCATTCCAAAAGGAACCAAACTTTGGAAATCCTTAGAGATTTTCTGGATTTTGGGCGAAGTGGGTGTTCTTATGCTTTAAAAATTTATCTGGAACTTGTTCCCCTTCTTTAATGGACCCTATCTCTCAAACACGGAGGTCCTCATAGGTGCTTTTCCAAGTCGATCAAAGATAGAAGGCTTGTTAGAAGCGGCCGATTCATCTTCTACAGTGATATAATTGTTGCTCGCTCTTCTTATGGAGATGCGCACGGGTGACGGTTTCTTGTATCCCAAACCTTCATGTGGTTGTCTCGTTGTATTTTTTGATGGTAGCTTCCCTAACTTTGACGACTCATTAGGATTGTATCCAGCTTTTGCAAATAGCTTGTAAGCGTTATGATAAAAACCTTCATCTGTTCGCTTTGTAAGGAGTGCCACATTCTGCAAATGATTTTGGGCTACAAACCCCGCAAGTGGCTTTGAGGACAACTTTACTGCCTCGATTCCTTTTATTGGAAGAGTTAACTTCTTTAGCATGTTAGTTTGGAGATGAGATGATTCACCTTCATATTTCTTCCTTTTAGGGACATATTGGAGCGCATGACTTACTTTCTTGCCATAAGACGCAACATTCCATCTATAAGATTTATTCGTGTTGGGTTGTACCTCTTTAGTAACAGCTTTAGCTTCACCAGTAGTCACCTATGCTCTTTTAGTTGTGGGCTCGTCATTCTTGCTTTTCATGCCATCATCAGTTTTTAGCTCTTTCACAATGCGATTCTTCAAGTAGAACTTTGCATCGGCGAAGTGTGACTCAGCCTCGGTGAATGGCTCATCATTAGTAACTATCTGCTTCTCGGCTTCACCCTCGTAGTATTTTAGACATTGATGGTAGGTAGATGGAACTACTGTATTCTTATGTATCCAAGGCCTTCCAAGCAAGACGTTGTATGAAGTCTTTGCATCGATCACATGTAGCCATGCACTTGATTGCATATCTTCAATAGTGATTTCCAGCCTGATCGTGCCTATGGCTCTTTGCCCCCTTGGTTGAATCCTTGGATCATCATACGAATTTCTAAGAGTTCGTTCATGGGAATGCCATGTTCTTTCATAGTGTGAATTGGCAAAATGTTTACCGAGGATCCTCCATCAACCAAAATTCGATTAACCCTTTCATCACACATATAGCCAATCAGGTACAACGGGCGGTTATGAAGAGTGTCAACTAGAAGAAGATTGTCATTTTTGAAAGTGACTTTTTCCTCACAAACATTAACTTCTTGAGGAGTGGACTCGATGAACTTTCCCGAAGATGGTGCCAACGGTAGGTCATCACTCTTTTTTCCCCCTTTGTCAGCATGGAAACAAGAGGCATCGATACCCTCATGGAAAATATTCGTGTTGAACCAACTTGGTAAAACTCCTCCAAGGTCACTGGATTTCGTGGCTTTTGAGAATGGTGCACCTCCACTTTTGCTTTCTTCAAATATTTAACTGGATTCCATCTCCTTAGTCTTTTCACCATCATTTTCCTTGTTGGTTATTCTATTGATTCTTTTCGTGGCCTCCTTTTGTGGTGCCTACAACGAGTCACCAACGTCCAACCTTCATCATCATCAGGTTGATTGACTTCAGCTTTGTCGTTCTCTAGTAATTCTTCATCTTTACTTTCTTTAAAACCACATAATTCATCCGGACTGAATGAGCCAAAGGTGATAGAGACTTGGTTTGCGCTTGCTTTCTTATCTTCAAGCATGATCTTCTTTTCGCGAGACAAGTCCATAACTTTGTCCTTGAAGACAAAGCACTTCTCTAGAGGGTGGCTCGCAAGTCGATGGTATTTGCAGTAATTTGGGTCATTTATTTTCCCAAATTTATTTGGTCGTTTCATCTCTGGAAGCTCAATGAGATTTAACTCGAGGAGTTCTTCAAAAATAGATGGCACATCAGAATCCAGAAATGGGTACTCTTTCTCTTGCATTTCTTTTAGAATCAACTTTCTACTTGGCTTATTTCGAAAAGAAGTGGATATCATACTCTGCTTCTTGCTCACCTTTATTTTGAACTTCACAGGTGATGTGTTGACATTCATAGCTTTTTTGTTTTCAAATTTGGGTACAAACTTGCTCCATTTCCTGACTTCTTGCTTGTCGTTCCCTTTTCGAGACTCATAGATAGGCAACCTTTCATTTCCAGTGGAGGCCATGCTCAACTCCATGTCATGGGCACGAGTCGCAAGTTATTCAAATGTGCCAGGCTTGATATCTTGCAAGATGTAGCGTAGCCCCCAATGCATGCCTTGGATGCACATCTCTATGCCTGAAGATTCACTAAGCCTATCTTTGCAGTTGAGGCTTACATTCCTCTAACGATTGATAAAGTCAATAACTGATTCACCCTTTCGTTGACGAGTATTTGTAAGTTCTATCATACTCACAGTACGTCTCGTGTTATAAAAGCGATTGAGGAATTCTTGCTCAAGTTGGTCCCAAGTATCAACAGATCCAGCCTCGAGGTCCGTGTACCAATCGAAAGCATTTCCTTTTAATGAGAGGACAAACTGCTTGACGAGGTAATCTCCATAAGTCCCAGCATTGTTGCATGTCTCAACGAAGTGCGCCACATGTTGTTGCCATCAAACTGTTGAAATTTTGGAGGTTGATAGCCAGCAGGCATCTTCAACATATCGATCCTTGAAGTGTACAACTTTGCATAGGTAAAGGAGGACTTGGAAGCGACTTCATATTTGTTTTTTATAGTCCCTTCAATGAACTCATTTAGATGATTGATTGGAACCATCCCTTCCGAAGAGACTGAAATTTCCTTAGTGGATGCAACTTGCCGTCGGGCAGAATCAATCTCTTGAACTTCTGGGAGTTTTCCGGGTGCATGAGTGGTTTCTTCTTCCATCAAGATTCCCACCCTGTCTGTTAGCTTGTCAATTCTAGCCTCTTGATTTTTCATGCATTTAGTCAAGCCAACGATTTCTTCCGTCAAGTTTGCCAACTGCTCCTTCACAGATGAAGTGTTTGTCACCATGGCTTGCATGATTGTCATGGATGATGGAGAGTAGCATAGATTTTCACACAAATTGACCCTTGATTGGCTCACACTATGTGGTGTAAGTGGGGAGGATCCATCACTTGAAACATCATCATCTTCTTTCACAACAGAGTGCTTGGATCCGGAGAGGTCAAGCAGAGTAAGAATTTTCTTGATCTTTTCAGCAACATCGCTTTCTCCTTCGGGTGTGATTGTGGAAGATCTTGCTCCTTTTGAGGATGAATATCCAAAAACAGGGTAGATGTGGACGACACCTGGGGTGCTTATTGTCCTAACGAGTTTGCTTTGCTCCTCGTAACTGGTCCAAAGCTTCCAAAGGTAACTTCAGGTATGTTTTCCACATCAGCATAGAACTTGGAATTAGCAGCCTTGGTGGAAGTTGAACTGGAGTTGATTTTCTTTGAAGTCATTTCAATGTTCTTGAACTTTGGTGATTGAAAGTTGAGATGAGAGATAGAGATTGTCCCACTGGGCGTGCCAGAATTTGTAGACAATAAATTTGCATCGAGAAAATAAAATCAAGACCGAAAAATATTGCAACAATTGTAGTATTTTATTTCAAGTAATTTGAGCATTACAATCTCTATGAATCCTCTAATTCTTTTTTCCAACAGTAAATAAATTCAATGGCCTTTGAGCTTGATCTTGAATATGTAGTTGCCGCCACGAACTATGATCTTGAATTCAATTAGCACGAACTTTGAATTGAATTCGTACCCCTTGAATGTTGATTTGTTCTTCGTTCTTAAACTTGAACTTGATTTCTTAAACTTGAACTTGATTGCTTGATGCTTGAAACTTGTAGAGAAATTTGCAGTGTTTGATCCACGAGATCTCTCTTGCTTTTTGTTATAACTTCTGATGTCTTTTCTGGGTTATGAAGACCCCTATTTATAGTTGTGGAAGGGAGGAGTTGTGATAAGAACAAACTCTTTCCGACCAATCAAACTGAAGTGTGACATGACTGCATTTGATTGGCTGGAACATGTCACTTCCACATGTGTCACGGTTTCATTGGCCTATTAATGTGACTCGACATGCCTTGTCATTTTGACACATGGCATGATCCTATTGGCTCTTCCGTTTGACTTGGCGTGCCACGTCATTTGACACGTGACACCAAACTGGGCTTCTAGGAAGATGTCATCTTGGGCTTAATAAAGTAAGCTTATCACTTTAGCCCAATGAATTAAAACTTATTTATTTAATCTATATATATTAGATTTATATAATTAATTCAAATATTTTAACCTATAATATTTATTTGGCCTAAAATATATTTAATTAAAATTAAATCCAAATTTAATTATGAATTTAAATTTAATAAAATTTTAATTGACTATAGTAATGTTGTAACACGCCAAACGTGAAGCATGTTGTAACACGTTACGAAGATTAGCTTTCCCAGTCAAAAAAAAAACGACGGTCGGTAACCTTCCTCTGATATTCAATATCAATAGCTATCTAGATATTTCCGTAACCTACTCATCGCCAGCCTTTAGCCCTACTCATCAGTCAACGCATCTCAATCGTTAATCATCTACCAGCTCATTCAATCCAAACCGTCCGATCATCCTAACCCCGCTATAAAATAACGCCTCATCTCTTCATCAACTCGCATCCCATTTTCAATCTCTTCCGTCTCCACCGTTAATCTTTTCTCTTTAGATCTGGTACTTATCATTTCTCTGCTTCTGACACTGTGTTCAGATCTGTGTAGATCGTTCGCTGATCTACCGTTTGAGTATGGTCTCGAGTTCCATCGGAGATCTGCTTTTTGATGGTTGGGCCGGAGGTTTTGTTACGAACCGTTTGACTTTGAGAAATGAGTTGATGAAAGCTTCATAATTTGGAAGAGTAGCTCTTGTCTGCTTGGTAGTTGTTCCAAAGCAACCAAATCTGGTTATTCAAGTCGATTGGATGCTTCATCGTTTGCTGCTTGGGTTCTGTAGGTTAGCCTATTTGTTTCTATTATTTTTGCATTTATCTACCGTTTTGGACCAAATTCTATTTATTGACATCTGTTGTGGTGTTTCTGTTTGTTGCAGATTTGATTCTACATGCGGCTCATATTGACCATATATCTGTTCTGTAGAGCTGCTTGACTAATCACATCTGATTTATGCTCCAACTGTTGAACTGTGGGTCGATTAACCGTTGGTAATCGGCGAGGTTGTGGTTGTTAGAAAAGGTTTATCATTGTTTAATTTGTTGTCTATTATGAGTTGCATCATTGATGAGCATTAACCTTTCTGATACGCATGCATATGTACGAGTTAGTTATATAGTCATAGAGAAAAAGAGAGGACATGTGAGATTTTTGTTGTTTCCCGACCTTTGCCATGATGGGTGCGCTCGCATGGCAGGTCACAATACCCAATAAAGTTTCTATTTTTTGTTTCGGGAGAGGAGATGGCACAGGGATTTTGCCTGGCGCTCCTCTCTTTGTGTCGTCTCGTCTTTTGTTCTCTTCCTTGTTCCCTAGATATTATACGCAAGATCAATACCACCAAGAACGTCACATCAGATTGTTGGATACTTGCCCTTTGAATGGTGGTCTTTTATTCAAAGGCAAGTGACTCGTGCATCTCTTAAATTTGACATCGGTCGGGCTAATGCTAGGATTAATCTGCTCCAGCACTCCAATCAAAGGTACAAGAACGAATTCCCTCCACTAACATTTACGTTTAACTTAGCATATAGCATATTGCCGTTCCATGAGTAAGTCTTTCAAATAGCAGTCCTTAATTTTTAATGCTCATCTTAGACTACGATGGCAGTGTTGATCTAATTGTCAAAAATGAGATTTAAATATTAATTCCAAGCTAGCTAGACAGGCTAATAAGTTGTTTATTAAAAATAAATGCTCTTTAATGAATAGTAAAGTGCAAGATTATAGAGGCTACATTCTAGCTGGGTATAATAATAAACTCTTTTGCAAGAAAAAATGTTTCTACATTTGGTAACAACAGACAACTTTGATAACTTAAATGCGTTTATGAATGGGTAAATTTGTTTTTCAAATTTAGGTTTTGCAAATATGATGTTCCCTTGGGTTGACAGGCGTGCGACATACTTCCTAGTTGGTTCTTAAAAAATGAGATTGTTAACCCACTTACAAGTCATTCGAATGTGTAATGTGGATATTTTTTATTCAAATGGTTCACTAGTGGGAAAATCTCTGTTCTATTGTTGTAATGTAGTAGTGAATTTGAATGGGAAGTATTGTCCGAGTGCAGTTTTTTGTAATCTTGGAGGGGTGAATATGTATGTACTCAAATATGTTTCAGTATTTGGATAGAATGTCATTCTTCTCTCCACTGGCTTTGGGATGGTGCTAGCTACTTGTTGAAGATCAATGTTAAGTATCTGGCTCTGCCGAGCTGATCAACCAACTTGGGATGCTGCTGAATTACAGTGGAAAAAGGTGATTCTACTGCTTAAAGTGTCAGCTGTGTTCGCTATGTCATTACTGTCAGTTGGAATAGCTGTCTAAAATTGAGGCTTCTTTATTTCTTCGAATACTTTCAAAGTGTTGCCGCCTTAGTGGCTGTAGCTCGTCCTGATTGTTTGGTGTATTGCTGGAGCCATAGGGCTAAATTTTAAGTTCCAAAGTTTACGTTGCTGCTCTTAAAGAAAGCATCATCAGCCTGATACCTGCAAGGGGGTCTTACCACTTTAATTTTATTTTATGTATTTGATCTATCTAATTTTTTGCTGTCTTTTAGGAATTGGATATTGCAACTTTTGTAGATGATAGAAAACTGGTTATTACCAAAAAAAACTGGTTATATCCACATCTGGTACATGTGATTGTCTTGATCGTTTGCAGAGGTAATGTCATGCTTAATATTCATTGTTGGTAGTTTATTATATGCTAACTAGTTAAGAGTTTAAATTACAGGTTATATTGCTCTTTACTCCTAGTAACTGCCAAATTCTAGTTCTTTCACAGGGGGGGAATGGTCCTGTTTTAGTGTACGTACGTCGATAGAGAGAGCATACGGATGTTTATAGAGAAATGATTCATAAATTTGATAATTTCTTCTTGGTCTTCAGTGGCTGAATTTTTGACTATTTAAAGCTGCAAAATTTTCTCCTTATAGCAAGATGTTGTAGTTCTTCCTCATTTTATACTTCCACTTGCTCAAATCATAAAATCAAATTAAAAATGTACTGAAATAAGCAATTAATTTTGATATTTTAAATGCTTGCATTAAAAGGAATACTTGCTTTTTTGTATTTCAAACTAGTGATAATTTGTAGAACCCTTTGTAGAACGCCTTTTGGTTTACTGATCTTTGTAGTTTATTTTATACGGTGGCCTTTGGTTGAGTGTGGTATTTTATCTCTCTTTCCGGCACCTGCTAAAATTTATAAAGGATTTGTACCCCATTACAAAATTTACTTATGGAGTTGGTCTGTCTAAACATATACAATTGTTTATAACTTTGAGATCATGCTGTGAAAAGTAAAATAGAATCGAGTCACTCCTACTTGAACATGTAGTATTGTGAAATGTCATTAAATTTGAAATCGTGTTAAAAGTAGAATAAAGTAGTCAAAAGTCTGAAGAGTTATTAAAAGTAGAAAGCTTCATTATTTTTTGAAAATGGAATAGAGTTAGGACTGTCAATTGTAACTTTTTAAGTAAAAGCATTATTTGTTTAGACGTCATTTTTATGACAATATAAGTTTGTCCGGTTTGTTAATTGTGTTATAAGAACTTGTTTTATCGGTTTGATGGATCCAAGAGCTCGGCCTCTGGTGGAGCGCTCAATTGTGTTCAATTGAGAGGACGGTGGTTCGAATCCACCTGGATTCCTTTTGCAGTTTATTATCACTATATTCTTAAATTTTAAAGTAATAATAAAATTTAATATTGTGTGAGTTAATTGCTGCCTGTTTTTTTTTCCGCAGAATAAATGCACGCTGTGCAATCGGTTGTGTCTTTACTTTTTCTTCTAGTTAAGCCTTGTTTGTCTTTTTATATATGATATCTTAAGTTTTGAGGGTGAAAACTAAGAAGTACTTGAATTATTTCTAGAATGTTAAGGAATAGTTTATACATTGGAGGCGCGTGAATAACTTAAAGATTAAATCTCTTATTTTATGTTCATTATCTTTACTTTTTATGCCTATAAAAGGTCATGTAATTGCAATGGAAAAATACACCAAAGTGAAAGAAGAAAACACTTTTCCCTTCTTTCTATTTCTTCTTATTTATATTTTATTGCATTGCTTTTATTTTATAATACGTTATCAACACGAAGCTCTAATTTTATTCTTAACTTCCGCTAAGTTGAGCCATATTTTATTTAAGGTATGTATCATTATAATCATTTTATTTATGGCAGTACATATCATATGCTCACTGTTTGTAGATTACTTTGCGCTTGGGTATCTTAAATAGTTTAAGTACATTGCAGTGATAAAATAACTATTTTCTCCCGTGCTTAACTCTTAAAATGACCTCAAAGTCATCAAACTAGCTATGTACTAATGTCATATTTATAATATTTATGGACTTTCTGGATAAAAACATATCTTTAAGGCATTTTGAAGAACTGTGAGAAATGAATTGTCAAACAATAAATTTATAGTTTAATTACTTTATATTTATTGGAACATATAAATAATGTTAGTTACGTTCGATTCTATTAACACATATATATCAATAATATAAAGTGAAATGAAACATGTAATTTCTACTTTATGGCAAGAATAAAATGAATTAGTAGAATGTTAACATGATATAGCTCTAATTTCATTTCTTTTACCTTAATCGTTTTGTTTTTATTAATTGTTTATTATTATAATTATTTCTCTAACTTATTCATCTTTTATGATAGTTTTCACTATGTCAATTTATCAAAACTTGAATTTGTGGCACTTGACATCACCCGGAGAAATTATTTATCATGGGTACATGATGCTGAAATTCACTTGGAAGCGGTCTTGGAAATACTATTATACAAGGAACTGAAACATCAAATTAGGATAAAGCGAAGACCATGATTTTCCTTCATCATCATCTACATGAAGGGTTAAAAACTGAATATTTAACCATAAAAGATCCACTTGAATTATGAAATAATTTGAAGGATCGATATGACCACCTAAAACTTACGGTATTACCGAAAGTCCGGTATGAGTGAGTACATTTAAGGTTGCAAGACTTTAAAACCGTAAGTGAGTATAATTCTGCTATTTTTAAAGTAAGTTATTTATTAAAATTATGTGGAGACACTATCACAGATGAGGACTTATTGGAAAAAATATTTTTTACTTTTTACGCTTCAAATGTGGTGCTACAACAACAATACCGTAAAAAAGGTTTTAAGAAATATTCTGAGTTAATCGCATGCCTACTTGTGGCAGAGCAGAATAATACTCTATTAATGAAAAATCATGAAGCTCGTCCCACTGGGTCAGCTCCATTTCCGAAAGTGAATGCTGTAGCAGCATATGATAAGTTTGAAAGAAAACAAAATAATTACCGTGGTCGTGGACATGGTCGTAAACGTGGACGTGGCAGGGGCGAAACAATTATCGTCATTATGGTGGAAATAAATTGGAGAACAATAAGGGTTCTCAAATTAATCATTCAAAAGGTAAAACTAGTATGTGTCACCGATGTGGTATGAGAGGTCATTGGGCACGCATTTGTCGTACGCCAGAACATTTTGTCAAACTTTATCAAGCCTCCCTCAGGAAAAAAAGAAAATAATGTGGAGGCACATTTGACCTTTCAAAATAATGATGATGAAGCAGGTCCCTTAAACAAATATGATTCTAAGGCACATCTTGCATATAAAGATGATGATTTTGAAGGCCTAACAAATATTACTCATTTAGAAGTTGGAGACTTCTTTGAGGATATTGACTGAAGAACTAATCATCTTACTGCGGAATGAAGCTATAAAAGTTGTTATTTTTATGTTTGCAACTAGTTTATTTTTCTTGAGTGTATTTTTCTAATGCATCACGTGTTGCTAGTTTCTACATTCCTAATGTATTTCTTAATGTTTTTTCTTCTTCTTGCCTTTCATATTTCTTATGATGTATTATTTGTCTTTTTTTTATGAAGAATATGAAAATTCCCCAGTCTTCAATTGGACTCAAGATTAATAAAGATGATATATGTCTTCTGGATAGTGCTACAACACACACTATTTTAAAAGATAAGAGATATTTCTCTTATTTGGTAATGAAAGAAGCGAATGTTAATACAATATCTGGTAGTGCAAGATTAATTGAAGGTTCTGGAAGAGCCAATTTATTACTACCAGGAGGAACAAATTTGGCTATTGATGAAGCACTATATTGTAGTGAATCTCAAAGAAACTTATTAAGTTTCAAAGATATTCGCCAAAATGGCTATCATATTGAGACTACAAATGATGAAAAGATTGAATATCTTTATATTACTACAATAATGTCCGGTAAGAAATATGTGCTTGAAATGTTACCTGCTCTTTTCTCCGGCTTATACTACACAAGTATTAACAGGATTGAAACACATGCCATAGTAAATGAGAAGTTTACTAATCAAGATAATTTTATTATTTGGCATGACCAGTGGCCATCCTGGTTCTAATATGATGCGTAAAATAATTAAGAATTCACAAGGACATGCAATGAAGAATCAGAAGATTTTTCAGTTTAAGGAATTCTCTTGTGCTGCATGTTCTCAAGGAAAATTAATTATTAGACCATCAACTATTAAAATTAGGATGGAATCCCCTGAATTTCTGGAACGTATACAGGGTGATATATGTGGACCCATTCACCCTCCATGTGGACCATTCAAATATTATATGGTTTTGGTAGATGCATCTACAAGATGGTCACATGCGTGCTTACTATCAACTCGTAATATGGCATTTGCGAGATTGTTGGCTCAAATAATAAAGCCAAGAGCACAATTTTCAGATTATGCAATTAAGACAATTCGTCTTGATAATGCTGGTGAGTTTACATCCCAAGCCTTTAATGATTATTGTATTTCAACTGGGATAACAATTGAGCATCCGGTTGCTCATGTTCATACACAAAATGGTCTAGCAGAATCATTGATCAAACGCCTCCAATTAATTGCTAGACCAATGCTTATGAGAACAAGACTTCCCATTTCAGTATGGGGTCATGGTATTTTGCACGCAGCAATACTTGTGCGGATAAGACCCACAAGTTATCATAAAGTCTCCCCATTGCAATTGGCTTTTGGCCAGGAGCCAAATATTTCCCATCTTAGGATCTTTGGTTGTGCGATATATGTTCCAATTGCTCCATCACAACGCACAAAGATGGGTCCTCAAAGAAGGTTGAGGATATATGTTGGATTTGAATCTCCTTCTATTATAAAATATCTAGAGCCGATGACTGGAGATTTATTTACGGCAAGATTTTCTGATTGCCATTTTGATGAATCAGTATATCCAACATTAGGGGAGAAAATAAGCAGCTGAAAAAGAAGATAGATTGGAATGCATTATCACTGCCGCATTTAGATCCTCGAACAAATCAATGTGAACAAGAGGTTCAAAAGATTATTCATTTACAAAATATTGCAAATCAATTGCCAGATGCATTCACTGACCTACCAAGGGTGACTAAGTCATATATTCCAGCTGCTAATGCTCCAATTCGAGTTGATATTCCGGCAGGACAATTAATTAAAGCAAATGAGTCTAAGCTATACTTGAAACGTGGTAGACCAATCGGTTCTAAAGATAAAAATCCTCGAAGAAGAAAAAGAGCAAGTGATCAAAGTGAACATAACACAGAGGTAGTGGATTAAGAAGAGCCCCAAGACGTAACAAATGATAAGACCTTAGGGGAGGTCCAGGTACCTGAAAATAATGAGAATGAAGAGATATCAATAAGTTACGTCTCAACCGGGAAAAGATGGAACCGAAATAATATTGTTATCGATAACATTTTTGCTAATAATGTTGTTGTTGAAATAATGCAACAAGATGAGGATCTTGAACCAAAATCTGTCAATGAATGTAGACAGAGAAATGATTGGCCAAAATGGAAAGACGCTATCCAGACAAAGTTAACTTTACTTGGAAAACGTGAAGTCTTCAGACCCATAGTTCGAACACCTAAAGGCATAAAGCCAGTAGGGTATAAATGAGTTTTTGTGCGAAAACGAAATGATAAAAATGAAGTCGTTAGATATAAAGCGCGACTTGTGGCACAAGGGTTTTCCTAAAGGCCTGGAATTGATTATATGGAGGCATATTCTCCTGTAGTGGATGCTATCACCTTCAGGTATCTCATAAATATGACAGTGCAAGAAAAACTTGATATGCATCTAATGGATGTTGTTACAGCCTATTTGTATGGATCATTAGACAACGAAATTTTTATGAAAATACCTGAGGGATTTAAAGTGCCAGAAGCATATAAAAGTTTTCGAGAAACTTGTTCAATAAAGCTTCATAAATCTTTATACGGATTGAAACAATCAGGTCGTATGTGGTACAATCGCCTGAGTGAATACCTGTTGAAAGAAAGGTACAAGAATGATCCAATTTTTCCTTGTGTCTTTATAAAAAGGCATGGATCTGAATTTGTTATAATCGCCGTGTATGTTGATGATTTAAATATCATTGGAACTCCTGGGGAGCTTCCAAAAACAGGACTGTTTGAAGAAAGAATTTGAAATGAAAGATCTTGGAAAGACAAAATTTTGTCTTGGTCTACAAATTGGGTATATGAAAGATGGAATATTTGTCCATCAATCAACATACACCGAAAAGATTTAAAAGCGATTCTATATGGATAACGCACATCCATTAAGTACCCCGATGTTTGTGAGATCACTTGATATAAAGAAAGATCCATTCCGACCACATGAAAATGATAAATAGCTTCTTGGTGCCGAAGTACCATATCTTAGTGCAATTGGGGCATTAATGTATTGTAAGGCCCCGGAAAACTTTTCCAAGTAATTTGAGATTTCGTTGTACCAAGGTAGGCTAATTATTTTATTTTGTGTGCAAATGAGGATTCATGATATAATGGGTATCAATTGGATATGTTAATAAGCATATAATTCATATTAGAGGTGGATTGGGGTCTAAGGAGAGGCCTAAGTCTAAGCCAAGTTAGAAAAGTTTCATATTAGACGAAATCTGCGAATGAGTGCACACAAGGCCCCAGTTTGAACGATTATAACTCCAGTTCTATTGGGCGTTGTGTGATGCATAACATATCAAATTAAAGCTCTTTGAGTCTAGTTTCCAACGCAATAAACCGTTCATCATTTGGAGGTGTATACAGAAAGTTATTACTATTTTTGTGTCCCTTACGTCGCCAGCGCCCTGGGTAGCGCTTGGCGCTAGCCGTGGCGCCCGGAATTTTGAGCTATTGGAATCAACGCCCCAGGCAGCGCCCGAAATAGCCTATAATACACAATTTCGGGGTTCATTTTCTCTCATTTCTTTTGGACGAGTTTGAGGGTTTTCCTCCATTCTCTCAAGACCTCCAACTCCTCTCATCTTCAAGGTAAGTTTTTGGAGTATTTTGAGTTGATCACTACTCCTAAACACTTATATTAACATGGATTGATCTTGAAAATCCATAGATTTCCATTAAAATCCTTGAATATATCAAGAACACCACAAGTGGGGATTCTCAAGATTCTTGCTACAAGAGGTATGTCTATCACCTCTAACTACTCTATGGTGATTAATTATGTATGATATATACATTAGAACTCATGGGATGGGGATTGGAAGTCATAGGTGCCTAACCTAGGTTGTGTTGGTATTGTAGAGATTGTGAGGTGGGTTATTGGGGTATGATTCTTGGGGTAATAGTATTACGTATACATGCATGTACAAATTAGGTTTGTGGGAAGGTTGATAAATACAAATAAGTAAAAATTGGGTTGGGGAAAGAAGAAAATCTTGTAAAAGAAATTTAAAATCAAGATGCTCAACTAGTGTTTGATAAAATGCTCAAATGAGCTGAGACCATGAATACCTTCCTAATTTGTGTTAATTTTGTTATGTTTCAAGTAGATTGGGATGGCTAGAATTTTCGAAACGTCATAGTAACTTAAGAAAAGCTAAAACGAGGTACGTATGGCTAACTTTGACCTTTGTAAAGTCGCTTTGCTTGGTGTACGAATATCTGGTATGTGATATCTATATGGAATTATTGTGATTGGTAAGATTTGATTGTTCGTGGTTAAGTCTCCTGATATAATGGTGTACGTAATTGGTAATAAACCAAATGTGTGATTGTGAATATGTTATGTGGTAAGAATTGAGGAACAAATGATGGAAGGGAATCGTAATTGATGAAATTGAAATAACAGTAGCAATATCATCTGTGACCCATTGTGGGCAGTTATCGTTATGATTTGAATTGTATACGGTTGTTGAATATGATGGTTGTGGAAATTCTTTGAGAAATTGTTGTTGTTGTTCTTTGTGAATTGTTGTTGTTGTGTTGTTTGTGAATTGTGATCGTACAGTGGGATCGGGTTGCGCGCCGCAACACAAAGTAATAAGCTGTGTGTTGTGGTGATAAGGGTGGCCGAGGTAATAAGGGTGGCCGAGGTAATAAGGATGGAAAGTGATCGAAATCACTACTGAAATGAAAATATGAGAAAGTTGTGAAATCATTGATGTGAAAATGTTGAAGGGGAAATGGAGAGATTGTAACTTGTTTGGCTTGATTGCTTTCCTTCATGTGTATTTGATTGTTGATTCCATTACTACTTGTTACTTGTGTATGGTTGAGTTTACTCAAGGCAAGTTTATTCATGCATACCAGTACAATTCAAATGTACTGACGTCCCTTTTGCCGGGGGCGCTACATTCGTGTCATGATTGTAGGTGGATCCTTAGCAGGTACTCCAGTCCACCGACCGTAGCTCCCCTTCACTTTCCGCCAGAAGCATTGGTGAGCCCTTTTCCTCCCGGGGCCTTGCGTGGCTCATGCCGCTTTTTATTTCGGAGTCTTGTTTTGGTTTTTGGTGTGAGGTATAGCCGGAGCCTTGTTACCGGCAAGTATTGTATCATCCTTTTGTATCCTTAGAGGCTCTGTAGACAGTAAATGTGGGTTGCGAATTTATGAAAATATGTATTTTGTATATTGGGCGATGTAAGTTGTAAACCTCATTAAGTGACTACGTATGTTTTGTTAAAAAGGTGTTTTAATTATAAAATGACTATTTCCTTTGATTAATGGACAATAAAAATGCGGGGTAACTCGTGGAATAGGAAAGGCACCCAGGTCCGCTTGGCTGGGGCTACCCGGTCGAGCGCCGGTTGCGCCCCTCGGTTTTTGGGGCGTGACAAACTTGGTATCAGAGCCTAAGGTTTTAAAAGGGTCCTAAGATGTCTCGGAGCCGTGCCTAGTAGAGCGCTTCTTATCGGTGTGTTGTCGACCACATCTATAAGTAGGGGGCTACATGAGCATTTAGGAAATTACTCTCTTCTTTGTTATTCTATATCGTGCGGTGAAGTGAAAAATGGAAGTATTCACGTCTAACTCGTGCTCTGTTTCGAATTTTTCAGTAATGGCACCTAAGAAGAGAGCTAGACTCGGCCTTGGGGCCAATGCCACCCCAAGTGTGACTATGAATCATGTACCTGATGCCGTGGGTGAGAGTGACTCCCCGGTCTTAAATCTGCCTAGCCCATTTATTCTGGATCCGAGTATTCCTGTCCCAGTTGCGGCTGAGGGTGCTACCACCCCCCCCCCGCTGATACTCCTGATCCTGATGCAGTTCCAGTTTTCGGTCCCGGGGTTTCTGATGGGGACCTTAGAGGAGCCATCCATATGTTGACCCAGTTAGTGGCCGATCAGGCCCAGAGATCTCATGATGCCCCTACTTCCTCCAGCGGATAGGGAGATTCTGCCAGCTCCAGAGTCAACCAGTTTCTGCGGTTGGCCCATCCAGAGTTCACAAGCACAGACCTAGAAGTTGATCCGCAGGATTTCCTTGATGAAATGTATAAGACCCTTCGAGTGATGAAGGCTACAGAGACGGAAGTGGTTGAGTTGGCCTCATACAAGTTGAAGGGAGCAGCGTATTCGTGGTTCAAGATGTGGGAGGATTCCCATGGGGAGGGAAGACCTCCGGCTAGATGGGATGAGTTTGTAGATGCATTCATGGACCACTTCTTGCCTGCCGAGACAATGACGGCCCTTGCCACTGAGTTTGAGGTCCTCAAGCAGGGCAGTATGAGTGTTTGGGAGTACCACATGGAGTTTGTGAGATTGTCCAAGTATGCTCCCCAGTTAGTGTCGACCATGGGTGATCGAGTTCGGCGATTTGTTCAGGGTCTCAGTCCTTTGGTGGTGAACGAGGCTGCTACAACGGCCTTACACTCAGATATGAATTATGGGAAGATTGTGGGATTCTCTCAGGCCATAGAGGCTAGGAAGTTGAAAATACGAGCAGGAAGGGAGAGTAACAGCAGGGCCCGATCAGTGTGTCACTCAGGGAGACCAGTTCAGAGAAGGGGACCATCAGGGTCATCCCAGTCATATGATCAGTCCTCAGCGAGCACACTACCATCTACGTACAGTTATCAGCAGAGTAGTCACTCGAGACCAGGTTCAAATAGTAGGAGACCCCATCAGTCCGGTCGTCCGGGAGGGAGATCACAACAGCAGGGGAGGGCTCTATGCCCCAAGTGTGGGAGATTCCATACAAAGACTTGTTATCTGGATCTCCCGGTGTGTTATAGATGCGGGGCGAGAGGTCATATCCAGCGGGACTGCCATGCGCCCAGTCAGGGCATGGGTAGGGGATTTGCTCAGTCATCCGGTTCTTCAGCCGCCACATCATCCGCGCGCCCTCCAGCTCCAGTAGGGCGTAGTGCAGTTAGGGGTGGAGCTCGTGGTAGAGGTGGACCCAACCGATTTTACGCCTTGAGTGGTCGCCAGAGTGCAGAGGCTTCCCCAGATGTTGCTACAGGTATCTTGTCTGTTCAGGCCATTGATTGTTATGCTCTTATTTATCCGGGGTCCTCTTTGTCTTATGTCACCCCATTCATTGCTTCAAGTTTTGGGGTAGAACCCGAACAACTTCATGATCCGTTCTCTGTATCGACTTCGGTTGGTGATTCTATCACAGCCGCGCGAGTTTATAGGAATTGTGTTGTCACGGTATGTGGTCGTGCTACCACGGTCGATCTTACTGAGCTTGGAATGGTGGATTTTGATGTGATTATGGGAATGGACTGGCTTTATTCGTGCTTTGCTAAACTTGACTGCCGAACGAGAGTCATGAGGCTTGAGTTCCCTAATGAGCCTGTTATTGAGTGGAAGGGAAATGGTGTGGTACCGAAGGGTAGGTTTGTTTCTTACATTAAGGCTTTGAAGATGATTAAGAAGGGGTGTATTTTCCATTTGGTCCGGGTGGAGGACACCACTTCAGAAGTATCTGTCCCCGAGTCCGTGCCAGTCGTGAATGAGTTTATTGAAGTGTTTTCGGACGAGCTTCCAGGGATCCCGCCAGATAGGGAGATTGATTTTGGGATTGATGTATTGCCAGATACGCAGCAAATATCTATTCCACCATATAGAATGGCGCTAGCAGAGTTAAGGGAGTTAAAGGGGCAGCTGGAGGATTTATTAGAAAAGGGGTTCATACGGCCAAGTGTGTCACCGTGGGGTGCTCCGGTTCTTTTTGTCAGAAAGAAGGAAGGGTCGCTCCGGATGTGTATTGATTATCGGTAGCTTAACAAGGTCACCATCAAGAATAAATATCCTTTGCCTCGGATAGATGATTTGTTCGACCAATTGCAAGGTGCAAAGTTCTTCTCCAAAATTTACCTACGGTCCGGGTATCACCAATTGAAGATCAGAGAGCAGGATATTCCTAAGACCGCTTTCAGAACTCTCTATGGTCACTTTGAATTCTTGGTCATGTCTTTTGGGCTAACCAACGCCCCAACAACTTTCATGGATCTTATGAATCGGGTCTTCAAGCCGTTTCTAGACTCCTTTGTGATTGTTTTCATTGACGACATCCTTGTTTATTCGCGGAGCCGGGAGGATCATGCCGATCACCTCAGGGCAGTTCTGCAGACTCTTCATCAGCACCAGTTGTATGCTAAATTTTCAAAATGTGAATTTTGGTTGGAGTCTGTTACCCTTCTGGGTCATGTTGTTTCCAGTGAAGGGATTCAGGTGGATCCCCAGAAGATTGCAGCAGTGAAAGATTGGCCTAGACCCATGACCCCGACGGAGATCCGTAGCTTCTTGGGTTTAGCGGGGTATTATCGGAGGTTTTTGGAGGGATTCTCTACCCTCGCCTCCCCGTTGACTAAGTTGACGCAGAAAGCAGTTAAGTTCCAATGGTCTGACGTTTGTGAGAAAAGTTTTTAGGAATTAAAGTCGAGATTGACCTCGGCGCCGATATTGACCTTACCGGAGGGCACAGAAGGATTTGTGGTTTATTGCGATGCCTCCAGGGTCGGTTTGGGGTGTGTGTTGATGCAACATGGGAAGGTTATAGCTTATGCTTCAAGGCAACTCAAGAATCACAAGAAGAATTATCCGACGCATGATTTGGAGCTTGTGGCAGTTGTATTTGCCTTGAAAATATGGCGGCATTATCTTTATGGGGTCCATGTGGATGTATTCTCAGACCACAAGAGTCTCCAATATTTGTTCAAATAGAAGGAGCTGAATTTAAGGCAGCGATGGTGGTTAGAATTGATCAAGGATTATGATATGGACATTTTATACCATCCAGGGAAAGCAAATGTGGTGGCCGACGCTCTCAGTCGGAAGTCCATGGGTAGTTTGGCTCATTTGGGAGCGGTTCAGAGGCCTTTGGCTCGGGAGGTTTATCAATTAGCCAGTCTGAGGGTTTGTATTTCGGCCTCAGACGAGGGGAAGGTTATGGTGCGTAATGGAGCAGAATCGTCACTTGTAGCGGAAGTCAAGGAAAAACAGTTCATTGATCCAGCATTGGCACAAATGAAAGAGGCAGTTTTGAATAACAAGACTTCAGCATTTTCACTCAGTGGCGGGGATGGTGTATTACAATGTCAAGGTAGGCTATATGTTCCAGATATGGATAATCTTCGGGAGAGGGTAATGGCGGAGGCTCATAATTCCAGGTATTCTGTGCACCTAGGTTCTACGAAAATGTATCATGATCTCAAGGAAATTTATTGGTGGAACGGTATGAAGAGGGGTGTGGCGGACTTTGTGACTAGATGTCCGAACTGTCAGCAAGTGAAGGCCGAACATCAAAGACCTGGTGGATTGACTCAAAGCATAGAAATTCCAATATGGAAATGGGAGATGATCAATATGGATTTTGTAGTAGGGCTGTCGCGCACTCCGCGCAGGTTCGACTCAATTTGGGTGATCGTTGACCGACTCACAAAATCAGCGCACTTCTTGCCAGTTAAATCTTCTGACATAGTGGATCAGTATGCCTAGTTGTATATCAAAGAAATAGTCAGGTTTCATGGCACTCCAGTCTTAATCATTTCAGATCGAGGGGCTCAGTTCATGGCCAATTTTTGGAAGAAATTTTAGCAGGGCTTGGGCACACAGGTAAATCTCAGCACAGCTTTCCATCCTCAAACTGACGGGCAAGTAGAGCGGACTATTCAAACGCTTGAGGACATGTTGCGAGCTTGTACTCTTGATTTCAAAGGTAGTTGGGATGACCATTTGCCACTCATAGAATTTGCTTACAACAACAGCTTCTATGCTAGTATCCAAATGGCACCATTCGAGGCACTGTATGGTAGGAGATGCAGGTCTCCCATTGGGTGGTTCGAGGTTGGAGAAGCAGAATTGATAGGGCCGGACCTCGTGCATCAGGCCATGGAGAAAGTCAAAATTATTAAGGAGAGGTTGAAAACTGCTCAAAGTCGCCAAAAGTCTTATTCGGACATTCGTCGTAGAGATTTGGAGTTCAAAGAAGATGATTGGGTATTTTTGAAGGTTTCCCCCATGAAGGGAATCATGCGATTTGGCAAGAAAGGGAAATTAAGTCCGAGGTATGTCGGACCATACAGAATCATTCAGAGGATCGGTCAAGTGGCATATAAGCTCAAACTGCCACCCGAGATGTCGTTGGTACACCCGGTCTTCCATGTGTCTTTGTTGAAGAAGGTAGTAGGAGATCCGTTCGTTATTGTGCAAATTGAAGCTATTGAGGTTAATGAAGAACTATCTTATGAAGAAATTCCAGTTGCCATTCTTGATAGGCAAGTACGGAAATTGAGAACTAAGGAAATTGCCTCTGTAAAAGTGTTATGGCGGAACCAGCAGGTTGAGAAAGCCACTTGGGAAACTGAGGAAGAAATGAGAAAGAAGTACCCACATTTTTTTGAATAGATATGTAATAGCTTTCATGCATTTGGTTCCTGTAAACTCTTAGTTTTTGATTTGATCTATGTTAAACTATTCCATTTTGACTATGTATGTTGCCTATGCGGCCATGGTTGGTGTTGAACAAGTTATGTTATGTCTATGGAACATGTATATACTGTTAGGATATGTATCTGGGGCCCTCTAACAGGTGGATAGTCCTATTTACAAAGGAAACTCTGGCGAAATTTTCGGATATTTAAGGAGTTAGCCAAATTTGGAGCTGGTGATATATTTCATAATGTAAAAAAAAAAAAGAGTGAACCTTGATCCTCATAAGGAGAAGTTACAAAAGGATGACTAATGAGTGAACCTTGATCCTCATTCGAGGACGAATGATCCTAAGGGAGGAGAATGTAAGGCCCCGGAAAATTTTTCCAAGTAATTTGAGATTTCGTCGTACCAAGGTAGGCTAATTATTTTATTTTGTGTGCAAATGAGGATTAATGATATAATGGGTATCAATTGGGTATGTTAATAAGCATATAATTCATATTAGAGGTGGATTGGGGTCTAAAGAGAGGCCCAAGTCTAAGCCAAGTTAGAAAAGTTTCATATTAGACGAAATCTGCGAATGAGTGCGCACAAGACCCCAATTTGAACGATTATATCTCCTGTTCTATAGGGTGTTATGTGAAGTATAACATATCAAATTAAATCTCTTTGAGTCTAGTTTCCAACGCAATAAACCGTTCGTCATTTGGAGGTGTATACAGAAAGTTATTACCATTTTTGTGTCCCTTACGTCGCCAGCGCCCTGGGTAGCGCTGGGCGCTAGCCGTGGCGCCCGGAATTTTAAGCTACTGGAATCAGCGCCCCAGGCAGCGCCCGGCGCCACCTGTGGTGCCCGAAACAGCCTATAATACACAATTTCGGGGTTCATTTTCTCTCATTTCTTTTGGACGAGTTTGAGGGTTTTCCTCCATTCTCTCAAGACCTCCAACTCCTCTCATCTTCAAGGTAAGTTTTTGGAGTATTTTGAGTTGATCACTACTCCTAAATACTTATATTAACATGGATTGATCTTGAAAATCCATAGATTTCCATTAAAATCCTTGAATATATCAAGAACACCACAAGTGGGGATTCTCAAGATTCTTGCTACAAGAGGTATGTCTATCACTCTAACTACTCTATGGTGATTAATTATGTATGATATATACATTAGAACTCATGGGATGGGGATTGGAAGTCATAGGTGCCTAACCTAGGTTGTGTTGGTATTGTAGAGATTGTGAGGTGGATTATTGGGGTATGATTCTTAGGGTAATAGTATTACGTATACATGCATGTACAATTTAGGTTTGTGGGAAGGTTGATAAATACAAATAAGTAAAGATTGGGTTGGGGAAAGAAGAAAATCTTGTAAAAGGAATTTAAAATCAAGATGCTCAACTAGTGTTTGATAAAATGCTCAAATGAGCTGAGACCATGAATACCTTCCTAATTTGTGTTAATTTTGTTATGTTTCAAGTAGATTGGGATTGCTAGAATTTTCAAAATGTCGTAGTAACTTAAGGAAAGCTAAAACGAGGTACGTATGGCTAACTTTGACCTTTGTAAAGTCACTTTGTTTGGTGTACGAATATCTGGTATGTGATATATACATGGAATTATTGTGATTGGTAAGATTTGATTGTTCGTGGTTAAGTCTCCTGATATAATGGTGTACGTAATTGGTAATAAACCAAATGTGTGATTGTAAATATGTTATGTGGTGAGAATTGAGGAACAAATGATGGAAGGGAATCGTAATTGATGAAATTGAAATAACAGTAGCAATATCATCTGTGACCCATTGTGGGCAGTTATCGTTGTGATTTGAATTGTATACGGTTGGTGAATATGATGGTTGTGGAAATTCTTTGAGAAATTGTTGTTGTTGTTCTTTGTTGTTGTTGTTGTTGTTGTTGTTGTTGTTGTTGTTGTTGTTGTTGTTGTTGTTGTTGTTGTTGTTGTTGTTGTGTTGTTTGTGAATTGTGATCGTACGGTGGGATCGGGTTGCGCGCCGCAACACGAAGTAATAAGGTGTGGGTTGTGGTGATAAGGGTGGCCGAGGTAATAAGGGTGGCCGAGGTAATAGGATGGAAAGTGATCGAAATCACTACTGAAATAAAAATATGAGAAAGTTGTGAAATCATTGATGTGAAAATGTTGAAGGGGAAATGGAGAGATTGTAACTTGTTTGGCTTGATTGCTTTCCTTCATGTGTATTTGATTGTTGATTCCATTACTACTGGTTACTTGTGTATGGTTGAGTTTACTCAGGGCAAGTTTGTTCATACATACCAGTACAATTCAAATGTACTGACGTCCCTTTTGCTGGGGGCGCTACATTCGTGTCATGATTGTAGGTGGATCCTTAGCAGGTACTCCAGTCCACCGACCGTAGCTCCCCTTCACTTTCCGCCAGAAGCATTGGTGAGCCCTTTTCCTCCCGGGGCCTTGCGTGGCTCATGCCGCTTTTTATTTCGGAGTCTTGTTTTGGTTTTTGGTGTGAGGTATAGCCGGAGCCTTATTACCGACAAGTATTGTATCATCATTTTGTATCCTTAGAGGCTCTGTAGACAGTAAATGTGGGTTGCGAATTTATGAAAATATGTATTTTGTATATTGGGCGATGTAAGTTGTAAACCTCATTAAGTGACTACGTATGTTTTGTAAAAAGGGTGTTTTAATTATAAAATGACTATTTCCTTTGATTAATGGACAATAAAAATGCGGGGTAACACGTGGAATAGGAAAGACACCCAGGTCCGCTTGGCTGGGGCTACCCGATCGAGCGCCGGTCGCGCCCCTCGATTTTTGGGGCGTGACATGTATCTTGCCAATAATTCCCGACCAGATATAGCTTTCTCAGTAAGCTTATTGACAAGATTTAGTTCTTCGCCAACACAAAGACACTGGAATGGTATTAAACATATATTCAGATACCTCCAAGGTACCATTGATATGGGTTTATTTTATTCAAATGAATCTAAGCCATCATTTATTGGTTATGTAGATGCAAGATATTTGTCTGATCCACACAAAGGTCGATCTTAGACAGACTATTTATTTACAAGTGGAGGTACAACCATATTATGGCATTCGACAAAACAAACTATGGTTGCTATTTCTCCAAATCATGCAGAGATAATAGCCATTCACAAAGCAAGTCGAGAATGTGTTTGGTTGAGATCTATAACTCAACACATTCAACAAACATGTGGTCTTTCTTCGAAAGAGAATATTCCAACAATATTGTATGAAGACAATGTTGCATGCATAGCTCAATTGAAAGAAAGATATATCAAAGGAGATAGAACAAAACATATTTCATTGAAATTCTTTTTCACTCATGATCTTCAGAAGAATGGTGAAATAGATGTACGACAAGTTCGTTCAAGTGATAATTTGGTTGATCTGTTCACTAAGGCATTACCAACCTCAATATTTGAAAAGCTGATATATAAGATTGGAATGCATCGTCTTCGAGACATTAAGTGATTTTTCATCATGGGGAGTAACTACACACTGCACTCTTTTCCTTAACCAAGGTTTTGTCCCACTGGGTTTTCATGGTAAGGTTTTTAATGAGGCAACAAGCAATGCATATTATAAATAACTATGTACATCCCAATATTTTTTTTGTAAGTTCTTGATGAGGCACATTATCTTACATGGACATCCAAGGGGAAGTGTTATGAATAGTTTGTATATTGGATGCTACATTGGATGCCCATATTGTGAATAACTTAAAGATTAAATGTCCTACTTTATGTCCATCATCTTTACTTTTTATGTCTATAAAAGGCCATGTAATTGCAATGAAAAAATACACCAAAGTGAAAGAAGAAAACACTTCTCCCTTCTTTCTATCTCTTCTTATTTATATTTTACTGAATTGCTTTTATTTTATAACATAAAACTTGTTTTTCGAACTATACTTGAGGCACTCTGTTAAAAACTTAGAGAGCTCTTTTGAAATTACAAGTAACTGGTAGAATGCCAACGTCATGACTATAGCTCAGAGAGCATAGTAATTCATTTCTTTCAATTAGAGGCGGAAAACTATGATCAATAAAGAGAATAACAAGCGACATTTATATATAGTCGAAACTAACTATATTAAGATTTATATTACTTGAGTGTCTAAAAGGATTCTCCATCTATTTCACTATCCATCCTACATTCTTACTAGAGAAAAGAGCAAAAAATTACAGTTCGATGGATAATCAGTGGGCGTCTAAGTGGTTCGGTTCGATCGATTATTTTATAAAATTTGTATCATACTAATTTTTGGATTATTCTATTATGTATAACCAAAATTAGACTAATAGAAATCGTAACAATCATGTTGGTTTTTCTTCGGTATTGGTACAGTTCGGTTAATTTTTCGTATTTTTTTAAATGTCATTTAAATAGAAGCAGAATGCAATAACTACAGACTTTTGTAGGATTGACCAAAACTTTCTAGATATTTTTACTATTTAAAGGGTGATGAATTAAGAAAACATAAAAAGATGGCCAGAGTGTATATCTATCAAGCGTAAACTAAGCAAAGGCAAAAAAAATATAAATCACACGAATAGAAAAATATTAAGCTAGTGTTTGGCCATATATTTTTAAATTTGTTTTAAAAATCTGATTTGGGTGAAATTTAGTTTGAAGAAAATCTATTTGGACATAACTTTTCAAAATCATACTTCACTTTTTTTATAAAAAAAACATGAAATGTAACTTATACCTAAAAGTTCTAAAAACCATAAAAAATACCCAACAAACAAACCTGTTAATCTTGTATATGGTGAATCTTCATCGATACCATTCATGTATATTTTGCCTCCAAGCTTTCTCACAACAATGGGGGCTAAAGAAGATATCAAACGTCTGAGGATCCAGCATTATTGCCTTCGCCGGTGAGTGGCAATTGATTTTTTTTTTCTCTTAATGTATTCTCACAAGTTGACTGTTGCATGTGTTTCTTATTGTGCTTAGTGTGATTTGGTTATCAATAAAGTTCTACTCCTACTATAATTAATAAGCATGAAACTATGTTCATTAACATCTTAAAATTATTATTATTATTATTATATCTCTTTGTCTATCATGAAGGTCAGCTATAGTCTGTGCAATTTGGGAACTTGTTATTTCTATCTATAAGGACCAATTTTTTTCCCCGCTGTGTCATTTTCACTCTCTTGGTCCAGATTGTTATGTTGCCTCTTCTATGGGAAGATCAGTTGGGTTTACTAAAAGGATGAGCCGCAACTTAATTGAGTTAACTGAAGCGTGGAACTATAATATATACTCGATCGAGTAGAAGCTATATTGCAAGTCACAGGCGTTTACAATTGCTGACCGATCGAGAAAGTTGTCTATGATCTACAACTTTATGCAGTGCTCTTAGAGGTATGTATAAAATCAAGAGATACTACAACATTGGTATATCATGGAGTCACACTGAGAGAAGGCTCGACCCGCTGATGTTTATAGATGGGGACTATGAACATACCGCTGGTGAAGGATTGGATGATAAGGAAAGGCCTAATGTGAATGTCGTTAATTGGCAAGACAAGGACTACTCGGTTGTTACAATCAACTGCAAAGATAGACCGAAGCTTCTCTTTGATACTATTTGTACATTGACAGATATGCAGTATGTGGTTTTCCATGGCAATGTTGATGCTGAAGGATCAGAAGGTTATTAGGTACTGTATTTTCCTATGTATTTCAGAAGTTTTTATATTGGCTTATTGCTTTACATCAAATTAGAACTTGTTGTCTCTGTATTTCTGGACTTAATGATAAATTTTGATGCATTCGAGGAATACTGCATTAGCCATGTTGATGAATTCGGATGCAAGAAAAAAATAGTGATTCAATGTCTTGAAGCAGCTATAGAAAGAATAGTATCAAGGTTAGTACTTTAATTTACTTCTTTGAGGTTGTTTGAAGAAACCCTCCACTTTATTTGGTATTTTTTCACGAAAAGCAGATATGTCTTGACCAATAAATAGTAGATGCAATATGTTAAAGGACTATAAATAGTGATGAAACGCTTCGACCTTTTTCTTTTGTCTATTTCTATTGACTTCTGGTTCCAGAGAATCCTTGTTCCAGTTGAAAATGTTGATGTACTTAGATATCTGAAACACCAAAGGGAAAAAGAGAGGAACTCTACATTATTTAATAGTTTAATTGAGTTCAATATCCTTCTTAGCTTTATCTGGCACATACGAGTCCCAATTTATTATTATTTGTCTAAATATTAACAATTTTATACAGTCTTTATTAATTTATTTATTTATCAAATGTGCGTTTTTCATTTAGTTAGAAAGATTGAATTAATTTAGGAAAAAAGGATTAGGTTAATGTTTTAGCAATGATGACATTTCTTGCGGCCTAGACCTAGTCTTATTCAATTTACAGTATGATTTCTGCCTATAAAAATCAAGCTAGTTATTCCAAGTAATCCACTTTGTCATGCTTAAAAGGTGAGACTTAAGCTCAGAATAGTGGGAAATTCTTGCGATATTTCAATCAACTCCTCTGATATAGTTTGAATGCATAAATATTTTGATGTCAAAAGTACTAAATTGCTAAAATATAGAAGGTTACTACTTACTAGCAGTATAAATGTAATAGTTGTACTGCAGCTCGCTTTTGATATTTTGTCACGTGTATACATGTTTTGTTGACCGATGTACGTACTCATGGAGCGAAGATAATAAAATCACTACTTGGCATTCTCCCTCCTTGGCATTTCTCTCAAGATTAGTAATTACAATGAACAACAACTTCGTCTCCTCTTCTATCATCTCCAAAAAGAAACGAAGAAAAAACTTGGAGATCAATTTCTTGAGTTCTAATTTTCTCTGGTAACAAAGTAGTTAAGCTGTGTGATTCTGACAGATCCAACTTCTTAGATGTTGAGTGTCTTGAGTTCTCAAATTTTCTCTGGAAACTCTTGGATACAAACTGCACCTGTGTAGGAACTGTTGCTTCTAATCAATTCACCTTCCTTGAGTTAAAAGCCTGTATTATATTATATGTAATACTGATATGTGCCTATACTTTAACATTTAGAGATCCTGCTTATAGGTGCTAACATCCTCCTGATTAGTTCGAATGATGTTTAAATGCACATAATGTGTTAACATGTTAGATCAGAAAATTTAATTTAGGATAAGATTGATTAAATCATTAAAATACATTTATTACCTTGTCAATTCAAATGGTTTACTGTAGCACTTCAGAACCTTATTTGATCCCCTTTTTGCATCATATAAAGGTTATCCAATGGAAAATGAGGATATCATTTTGATTGACAACTTAGTTCCTATGTTATTTTGAAATATGGATGGAATTTTTAATTTTTTTCTAGTGTTTTTCGCAACTTGGCATATGCGAACTGTGGCTCAGAACTCTGATAATTCATTACCAGATATCCATCTAGGTTATGATATCTTTTTGGATTGGGAGCTTAAGTCTCTACGTAAATTTAAATTCTGGACTAAGTTTTGTACTCTTGCAACAATTTATGCGCTTTTTATGATGTACATTTCTGTAATTTTCACATACTTTTCTGCGGTTTGACTCCAACTTCCTGCATTTGGAATGGAATTCCTTGAAAATGGAATTTAGAAATCACTTTCTGTTGTATATGTTTTCTCAGTTTGAAGCATAAAAAACTTGGTACTGCAAACTTGGTCATATAGGAAGACCAACAAGAACTGCGTACTTCAAGGGAAATAAGGCTTTTAACAACAAAGGTTATGGACTGATCAACTTTTACAAGGGATGTTATCTTCTTTTTTCCAGTATGTACATATGTTTTCATGGAAGCAAACTGAAAATATAATGTACTGTAGATACATATTTCAAATATTGTACAACTTTGTTCCTCGACAAGATGTATTTTATATAAAATTATCTTTGCAGTGTTGAACTTCTTAGATAGTCCTGTAATTGTACTGACAATACGAGCACATGCCCGTGCACAACACGGGCACTAACCATCTAGTGTATATATATATATATAGAAGGATGCCTAACTCCCGATAGTTAACCAACTTTTATGTCACGACCCAAAATCCAACTAGCCGTGATGACATCTAACCCAATCTGCTAGGTAAGCCAGTTAATAATAAACCAATTCAAATGAGATTCATTAGGAGAAGAAATGGTAATACAACTAAACTATTATACAAAGAATTCCCAAGGACTGGTAGTACAAATCATGAGCTTCTAAGATTTTGAATTTACAAAGCTGGTATGAAATAAAATGCATCATCTGTTTAAAATGTAGATAAACAGATTTTCACAAGTCTAAAGCTACCATGAGCAAGAGGCAGCTAAAACCGGAACGCAGGTACGTCTTCAATGCTAGCTCATGCCATACACAGCAACATCAACATCCAAAATCTGCACGCAATGTCTAGAAGTGTAGTATGAGTACAATCGACCCCATGTACTCAATAAGTAACAAGCTTAACCTTAGGTTGAAAGTAGTGACGAGCTGGGACAAGGGTCAGAGTCAAACTCCAATAACCAGCAATAATTCATAACAATATAATAACAATGGTGCAAGAAATAACTCAGCGATATGATGCTCAACTCGTTGATAGTTACGAAAATAGGCATGATTTTCAAGTATAATAGTAAGTCCTAAATCTTTTACCGGAAACACCAAAAATATGAGTAAGTTTGAAAATTGTGATTTTTCCCAAAAACATTAAACAAGTAAATATTTATTTATCAGATGGCATGAGGAAAGTACATCTCTATGCCTAGATGTCAATGTGTATGAGAAGTCATGAATGACGTAATACCATACAACATGAGAAAAATGCATCTCTATGCCTGTATGTCAAGTGTGCATGTTGAGTGCAATGCAACTCAGTGATAAAAACATATGCATACTCTCAGAATACTCAATCCCACTGTCTCACACTTTCCACTTATTACGCTCAATCACTCAACACACTCAGTCACTCAGCACTAAACAAGTCAGATCTAGCCCTCAACACTCTCAGTCACTCAGCATTGTACAGGGCAGATCCAGCCCAGGGCAGGTCCAGCCCAAATGAATCAATAACAACTGCGCTCACTGTGGGTGTACAAACTCCGGAGGGGCAGATCGAGCCCAAGCCCTATAATAAGCTAATCATGGCATGAATCAATAAAGCCAGCTGCGGCGTGCAACTCGATCCCATTATGAATAAAAAATATAGGGCAGATCCAACCCAAGAATAATAAATCATGCCAGTCTCTCTGGCTCACAATGTCAAGAAAATTAGCCCAAAATAATGATATGATGTATCAATAAATAGCAACAGAGACTGAGATTTGATATGCAAATGAATGAGTATGTAATTGCAATGTAAGCAAATAACTCGACAATAGAAATGACCTCAGTGGGTCTCAACAGGATAAGCATATAGCCAAGACATGGTTTCTAACATGGATCACAACCCAATTGCTCCAGCACGTAGAAATTTCATGAATAGAAACGAGATTAGGTCACTACACAATACAACAGAATCAAATGAGTCATATTTCACACGGTGTACGCCCACACGCCCGTCACCTAACCTGTGCATCACCTTAACACCAAACATATATCACGTAGATTCAGGGGTTCACACCTTTAGCACTAAGTTTAGAAGTGTTACTTACCTCGAGCAAGCCAAATCCAATACCGAGAAAGCCAAACGATACTCCAAAAATGCCATCTCGCTCCTACCGACCTCCGAACGGCTCGAAACTAGCCAAAAGCAACTCAAATACATCAAATAAGGCCTAAGGAAATAATTTCAAATGGTAAAGGTCAAATCTTTAATAAAAAGCCCAAAGTCAACCAAAAAGCCAAACATGGGCCTGCACCTCGGAACCTGATGAAACTTACAAAATCCGATAACCCATTTAGTTATGAGTCCAACCATACTAGTTTCACTCAAATCTGACTCCGAATCAATGTCCAAAACTAAAAAATCTACTCTATGAAACTTTAGACAAAAACCTCCATTTTCTCTTTTGAAATCATCAACCAAATGCCAAAAACGAGCATAGATTCGTGAAATATAATCAAAACCGAGTTAAGAATGCCTACCCCAATTCGTGTGGTAAAATCCCTCTCCAAAGTCGCCTAAAACTGAGCTCCAAGTCTAAAAAATGAGAATAAAGCAACCAGCCCTCGAAAATATAACTTCTGCCCAGCGTCGTTCGCATTTACGAACCAATTTTCGCTCTTGCAGACTCGCATGTGCGACCAAAATCTCGCTCCTAAAGAAGAGCACTGACAACCAGACCATTGCACCTGCAGAAAATCTCCACTTATGCGCAAACGCAGGTGCGAAGAAGGCTTACGCATCTGCGCTTGCCTTCACTTCTGCGATCCATAGTTCCGCTTCTGCGCAAAATGCATCACATTTGCGACCCAACGACAGTCCAGCAAAAATTGCTTCTGTAAAGAAAACCCTGCATGTAACGACCCAGCAGGTCGTTTTGTGAATTAGAGCCCCGATCCCCTATTAACTGCTTCCCCCGTATCTATTTCTGCTATTGTGACTTTTCGGGAGGTTTCATTTTGGGTTTTTGGAGTGTTTTGGGACACTTAGTCTGAATGGAGGCTTAAGTCTTAGATTTTGGACCGTAGTCAAAACTGTGTGAAGACGACTCCAGAATGGAGTTCTGTTGATTCCGTTAGCTCTGTTGGGTATTTTGGGCTTAGGGGCGTGTCCGGATTGTGTTTTGGAGGCCCGTAGCTTATTTAGGCTTGAAATGGCAAAAATCGAATTTTTGGAGTTTCAGATCGGTAGTGGAATGTTTGATATTGGGGTCGGAATCTGATTCTGAAAGTTGAAGTAGGTCCATAATGTTGAATATGACTTGTGTGCAAAACTTGAGGTTAATCAGACGTGGTTTGATTGGTTTCGGCATCAGTTATGGAAATTTGAAGTTTCAAGTTCATTAAGTTTGGATTGGAGGGTAATTTATGTTTTTAGCGTTGTGTGATGTGATTTAAGGGCTCGATTAAGTTCGTATGGTATTTTAGGATTGGTTGGTATGTTATTTTGAGGTCCCGGGGGCCTCAGGCGAGTTTCAGGGTGTTTAACGGATCAAATATTGAAGTTGAGCTTTGGGAGAAATGGCTGAAGTATGTTGCATCTGGTGTAATCGCACCTACGCAAGATTGACCGCAGGTGCGAGCCCGCGAAGCGAGCCATAGGGCGCAGGTGCGGATTGGAGGAGTTTGGTCTGTGGGCGCAAGTGCGAGAGAGGGACCGCTTCTGCAGAGTCACTTCTGCGGAAGGTGGAGTGGAAGGCCTGGAGCTGGATGGTCGCAGATGTGAATAGGCTTCCGCAGGAGCGACCCATGTGTCGCATATGCGGATTTTGGACCTTAAGTGAAGTCCACACATGTGATGGTTTTTCTGCAGTTACGGAACTGCGTGTGCGGTTATGGGCTCGCAGAAGCGAGTTTGCTGGGCAGAAAAGAGAGAATTCGAGGGTTTGATTTCATTATCCATTTTTGGACCTAGAGAGCTCGAATTGAGGCGAAATTTCGAGGGATTTTCAGAGGAATCTTGTGGGTAATGAATCCTAACTCGAATTTGGTTATATTTCATTAATCTATTGTTGATTCCTTCATTTAATTAAGGAATTTGAGTGAGAAAGTTGGGAAAATGGGGAAATAGTTCCTCAATCGAATTTCTAAGTTTTGAGTTGGATTTTGACATCGGATTTGGATAACTTTGGTAGAGTGAACTCGCGAGTGAATGGGTGTTCATAATTTATGACTTTTACCCGATTCCGAGACATGGGCCCGGGGAATTTTTTTGGGCGTTTTTCTAATTTCTTGCCTTAGCTTTGATTTCGTTAGCTAGATTAGTTTCTTGTAGCTATATTTATGTTATGTAATTGGTTTTGGCTAGATTTGGGCCATCTGGAGCCGGATATTCGTGGAAAGAGCATTGTTTCAGATTGATTGAGCTTGGTTCGAGGTAAGTGGCTTGCCTAACCTTGTGTGGGGGAACTCTCCTTAGAATTTGGTACATGTTTGATATATGAGTGCCGTGTACGTGAGGTGACGAGTACGTACAAAGGCTATTTGTTGTAAAACTCCGTTTTTCACTAAGTCATAATCTGTTTTTCTCCTTGTTTGAATTATATTAGCATATGTACTATCCTGTTTAGATTAGAGAAGCATGTCTACATGTTTTAACTACCTATTTGAACTCTGTACAACATGTTTAGTGAAATTACCTGGTTTTCTTGATTTGAACTTAATTCAAACTGTAGATTTTCTTGCTGTGACTGTTATTTATATTGGTTGAGTTGCATATTTATTTTGAGACTACAGAACGGTATTCCGGGAGATCCCCCTATACTGCATATTTACTTTAGGACACAGAACGGTATTTTGAGAGATCCCCCCTCCCCCAGCACTGCATATTTACTTTGGAACTACGGAACGGTATTCCGGGAGATCCCCTTGCACATACATTTGAGACTACGGGACGGTCTTCCGGGAGATCCCATGTTGCTATTACTATGTTCTGAGCTGTTGGCTTTTAATGAATTCTATTCCTGTTAGATTCTCCGTAATTATCTCATTACAATATTTCTTTCTGGCATATTTCATTATATTTAAACCAGTAGGGCCCTGACCTGATCTCGTCACTACTCGACGAGGTTAAGTTTGGCACTTATTCGGTACCGCTGTGGTGTACCCATGCCCTTTCCTGCACATATTTTTCATGTGCAGATCCAGGTACCGCTTATCAGTAGCATTATCAGTGAGGTGAGCCAGCTGTAAAGACTTCAAGGTATATCTTCCGCATTCGTAGACCTTGAAGTTATTGTCTATTCCACCCCACGTCAAACACTTCTTGTATTTTCTTCTTTTATTAGACTCTAGAGTATGAGAGTACTGTTTCTTTCTTTAGCCTGTGACTTATGACATTCCGGGTTTTGGGAGAGTTTATGTACTTTTCGAAAGTGATTTGTTGTATATGCCGAGCGACATCTCATTTCCTTGTTTAAATTTACCTGTTAGATAGCTTTTATGTTTTCGTTCCTTCTTCTGCAAATGTTAGACTTACCTAGTCGTAGAGACTAGGTGTCGTCATGACGGTTCATGGAGAGAGAACTTGGGTTGTGACACCGTATCTGTGAGGTCGCTTCTGCGACCAATATTACGCAAATGCGGATGTAACATCTCGCGTTTTCGTACGTTAAAAGCTTCGTCTTCAGTTAATTGACGTAGACTCGAGGATGAGATCATCTTGACGTTGACGTACTTACGCTATTTATAACAAGTGATAAATAAGTGTTATGAAAGATAAAGGGATACACGAATTAAAGAAAATGAGTTTCGTTGAAAGCGGCCAATTTGGAATAAAATACGGGTCGAGCGATAATACATGATAATTATGAACTAGTACCATGCAAGGTACCATATAACCACGGTAGTATAATGTATAAAGTATATATGAAGTATATTAAAAATAAGTAGAATTTTAAGTAATTTGTGGTAATATTTAAATTATGCGGATAATTAATTAATTATCGGGTAACATGACATTGCCCAGTTAACTAATAAGTGGATAAAACTTAATTAATTATACTCCAAAGACGTGGCAGCACTAGCTTACCACGTGAAGTGACTAAGTAAGTAAAAGTCCTAGGTGGCTACTTATGGAAATTTAACAAAAATAAGACTTAAATACAAGTCTTATCCATGAGACATTGTTTTGTCAATTCCTTCAAAGTTAAAAAACGTTCTTCCTTGGTTCAGAATTGTTAGGAGCAGAAGCAATTCTTCGTTAGATCAAAATCGTTGCTTCTCAGTTCAAACACGTTAGAAACACAAGCAAATTTTCCAAAGAGAATTTGTTGGAATAGTAGCAACGTGGACTTTTGCGGTTCTAGAAGAGTACGGTGCAATCTTCGCCAAGAATATTATACGGAGTTTTCCTACTCCAGGTATGTTAAGGTCATCCCTTCTTTCTTTTGGCATGGTCCAAATTATACTGAAGAAACGAGCAAACACACAGTTTCCACAAATTACTCTATTCATAGAAATACTAGGGGTGTCTATATTCTTGATTCCCTATGTGAATTATTATCATCTTCTGTTCATGGGTCTTAGAATCATACGCAGTTGAAAAAGTTTATCCGGAAGGAATATTGAAATTTTTACGTATTTTTCATGTATTTCACCCATTTATACATATGCATCGACCCATGACCAGATGACATTATATACGCGTATATATGTAAATATATGTATATGGGATATGGGAAAAGGTTACGGCGTTATATACGCACCACCACCTGATCAGCTGGTATATGTTGATGATGTTGCCCATAATGGCCGAGACGATATGATGGGATGTCCTCAGTGGCTTATCGATATTATGTACACCCATACCTATGCATGACACGACATTTATATGCACGTGCATGTCATTATAAATGTTTCAGAATTTACAAAGTTATTCATATTTAAAGATGTGTTTCTTTATTCCATGTTTCATCACGTACTAATTTTCATGTCTTACATATTTAGTACATTTTTCGTACTGACGCCCTATTTCACAGGGCCTGTGTTTCATGCTCGCAGGTGCAGGTAGACAAGCTGACGGTCCCCCTTCTTAGGATTCATGATCAGGAAGAGTTGGCGTGCTCCACTTAATCCATCCGGAGATGCTTTTGATTTTAGTACGATACGTTTGTATATATATGGGGGTATATATGACGTGGCTCAATCCCGTCTTTGTACAATTATGTTTCTATTAGAGGGCTGTAGACAGTATGTCTAGTTGGGTTCTATGTGGCCTTGTCGGTTTTCAGTTTTGGATGTATACTTGTCTATAGCAGTCTTGCCGGCTCGCCCACTATATTCTGCACGTATACGTACATATTCCTTGTTGGCAGGTTTCCTTCGTTTATATTATTTTCGTAATTTAGTAGATATTATTCTGGTTCAAGATGTATGCTTAGGGGTGTTTGACAGGGAGGACTCAGGTACCCGTCACGGTCCATCGGCTTGGGTCGTGACAAAAGTGGTATCAGAGCAGTTATGTCCTAGGGTTGTTTACAGACCGTGTCTAGTAGAGTCTTGTTTATGGGTGTGTTGTACACCACACTTATAGATAGGAGGCTACAGGACATAGGATGTTATCCTCTCATTTTATCTCAGATCTTGCGATATAAAAATTCATGTTCTTAACGATATGTTATATTTTCAGCAACGCCTCCGAAGAGTACGACCGCCCAAAAGGGAAAGTCCGTGGTTGGTGAGACTATTAGTCGAGCGCCACGAGTTACCAGGGCTCGGGGAGAGTCTCATGGTGAGGTTCCATCTTAGACTTCACATACCCCGCCCTTTCTAGAAGAGCTCCGAGGGGCACCAGCTCCAGCGCTCGCCCTGTATATTCAACACCTCAGCCGGATGCACCGGGTTAGGAGATGAGAGATGTTATTCAGCTATTAACCCGATTAGCAGTCGCGTAGGCTCGGCATCAGGAAATATGTATTGGTTATGCAGATAGGTCCGTCAGTGCGAGGGTTCGTGACTTCATTAATTTAGACCCTCCGGTATTCACTAGAGCAGATCCAAATGAGGACCCTCAGGTATTTATTGATAGAATGTAGAGGACGTTAAGGGTAATGAAGGCCACTACGACTGAGTCAGTTGAGCTAGCCTCCTATAAACTCCGAGATGTTGCAGTAAATTGGTACGAGCCTTGGGAATTGTCCAGAGGTGAGGATGCCCCTCCAGCGGTATGGCAGGAGTTTACAGAGGCTTTTCTTCGTCATTATCTGCCATCAGAGCTTAGACGAGCCAAAGTTGATAGGTTCTCTACCCTTCAGTAGGGTAACATGAGTGTTCGGAAGTATAATCTTCAGTTTTATTCGTTGGCTAGGTATGCACCCACTATTGTATCTAATATGGAGGATCGGGTCCATCGATTCCTAATGGGATTAGAGCCTCACTTACTTAACGATTGTATGTACATCTCACTTTAGCCAGACATGGATATTTCTTGTATTCAGGCATACGCTAAGGGTGTAGAGGAGAGTAAACAGAAATAGGGGGCCGATCGTGAGCATGATAGGGCCCAGAATAAGAGAGCGAGGTCTTTGGGTCCTTCTGGTGAGTTTTGCGGTGGTCAGAGGCAGCAGTACCCGAGGTATCCAGCCTAGCCATCGGCTAGCGCGCCCCTTCAGTTTGGCGGTAAGAGATTTGATCGTTCCTCATATTCAGGGTCTGGTCAGAATTTCAGGGCCTCAAGTTCTCAGTATAGGGGTGAGTCAAATCAGATGAGGCCGCCATTGCCACGATGTACTCAATGTGGTAAGTAGCATACTAGGCAGTGCCGTATGGGATTAGGTATGTGTTATGCTTGTGGTTATCCGGGCCATGTTATGAGAGATTGTCCGATGAGAGGTGATGCAAGTATAGCTCAGCCAGCGAGATCTGTAGCTGGTTCGTCATCATCAGTACGCCCCCTGGGCAGGGTCCACAAGCATCAATGAGTCGTTGTAGAGGAAAGGGCGGAGTATCTAGCTCGAGCAATCCCCAGAACCAGATTTATGCATTGGCAGGATGACAGGACCAAGAGTTATCGCCTGATGTTGTTACAGGTATATTATCAGTCTCCTCATATAATGTATATAACCTGATTAACCCAGGTTCCACCTTATCATACGTTACTCCGTTGGTTGCTAATAAATTTGAAATAAAACCTGAATTGGTTAAACCTTTTGAGGTGTCTACACCTATTGGGGATTTAGTGATAGCTAAGCAAGTATATAGGGGTTGTATAATAGTAGTTCATGGTCGATCTACCATAGCAGACTTAATCAAGTTAGATATGGTAGAATTTGGTGTTATAATGGGTATGGATTGGTTGGCTTCTTGTCATGCCAACGTTGATTGTAGATCAAAGATAGTTCGATTTCAATTTTCAGGAGAGCCTATTTTGGAGTGGAAAGGTAATACGGCGTCGCCGAGAGGTAGATTTATTTCCTATCTCAAGGTAAGGAATATGACCAATAAGGGTTGTATTTATCACTTAGTTCGGGTTCAGGATATGGAAGTAGAGTCACCAACCATTCAATCCATCCCAGTGATTAATAAGTTTCCCGATGAACTTTCGGATCTCCCGCTAGAGAGAGAAATTGAGTTTGCTATTGACCTACTACTAGATACTCACCTAATATCTATTCCTCCTTATAGAATGGCCCTTGCAGAGCTAAAAGATTTGAAAGAACAACTAAAGGACTTCCTTGAAAAAGGGTTGATCAGACCTAGCACATCACTATGGGGGGCACCTGTGTTATTTGTGAGGAAGAAAGATAGTTCCTTACGGATGTATATTGATTATAGACTGCTGAATAAGGTAACGATCAAGAATGAGTACTCGCTTTCGAGGATTGATGATTTATTTGATCAGTTGCAAGGTGCCAAGTGTTTTTAAAAAATAGACTTGAGGTCCAGGTACCATCAAGTAAGGGTTAAGGATGAAGATATTCCGAAGATAACATTCAGGACTAGATATGGGCACTTTGAGTTTCGTGTTATGTCGTTCGGTTTGACCAATGCCCCAACAGTATTCAATGATTTGATGAACCGTATGTTCAGTCCCTTTTTAGATCTGTTCGTAATTGTATTTATCGATGATATATTGGTGTATTTTCTCTTAGAGGCTGAACATGCAGATCATTTGCGTACTGTGCTCAGAACTCTACAAAAAGGGAAGTTGTATGCAAAATTCTCTAAATGTGGATTCTAGTTAAACTTTGTATCTTTCCTTGGGCATATCGTTTCGGGTGAAAGCATCCAGGTGGATACACAAAAGATTGAGGCAGTAAAGACTTGGCCCAGACCCACAACACCGACGGAGGTTCGTAGCTTTCTTGGTTTGGTAGGTTATTACAAGAGATTTGGAGAGGGATTTTCTTCCCTTTCAGCACCTTTGACAAAGTTGACTCAAAAAAGAGCAAAGTTTCAATGGACTGATGCTTGCGAATGGAGTGTCTAGGCATTAAAGGACATATTAACTTCAGTACCGGTTCTAACACTCCCAGAAGGGACCGATGGTTATGTGATCTATTGTGACACTTCAGATATTGGATTGGGTTGTGTGCTGATGCAACATGGTAAGGTTGTGGCTTATGCTTCTAGACAACTAAGAAAGCACGAGAAAAACTACCCGACCCACGATTTAGAGTTAGCCGCGGTGATTCATGCACTAAAAATGTGGAGGCACTACTTGTATGGCATTCATGTTGATATCTATACGGATCATAAGAGCCTCCAGTATATCTTCAAGCAAAAGGAATTGAATCTACGTCAAAGGAGATGGTTGGAGCTACTTAAAGACTATGACATTGATATTTTATACCATCCGGGAAGGCGAACGTAGTAGCCGACGCCCTCAGCCGTAGATCTCTGGGTAGCCTGTCGTATTTATAGCCAGAAAAGAGTAGCTAGTCTTGGAGTTCGGTTACTGGACTCAGGTGATATTGGAATCAATATTCAGTATACGACAACATCCTCTTTAGTAACTGAAGTAAAGGAACGCCAGTACGAGGATCCAGTGTTAGTTCATTATAGGGATACCACCCCTCAGAAGGAAAAGACACCATTTGAAATTACAGAAGATGGGGTCCTCAGATATCGAGGACGATTATGTGTCCCTAATATTGTAGGGCTACATCGACAGGTTATGGGAGAAACTCACTATTCTCGTTATTATGTCCATCCAGGAGAGACAAAGATGTATCATGATTTAGGGAAGTGTATTGGGGGGACGGAATAAAAAAGGATATAACGGAGTTTATTGCTCAGTGTCCTAACTGTCAGTAGGCTAATATTGAGCATCTGAAACCCAGTGGGTTATTGCAAGCTATGGAGATTCCGACTTGGAAATGGGAAGTAATCAATATGGATTTCATCATAGGCTTACCTCGTACCCAGCATAAGTTCGATTCGATATGGGTGATTGTTGATAGGCTTACAAAGTCAGCCCATTTTCTGTCCGTTAGAACTACATATTCCTCAGAGGATTATGCAAGGCTTTATATTAAGGAGATAATACGACTGCATGTTGTCCCTGTATCTATTATCTCGGATAGATGAGCTCAATTTACAACTAACTTCTGGAGGTCCTTCCAAAAAGGATTGGGGAATCAAGTAAGTCTTAGTACAACATTTCATCCCCAGACAGACGGAAAGGCTGAGCGTACTATTTAGATATTGGAGGATATGTTACGAGCTTGTGTAATAGACTTCAAAGGTAGCTGGGATGATCATCTTCCGCTTATTGAGTTCGTATATAATAATAGTTACCATTCCAGTATTCAGATGGCTTCATACGAAGCTCTTTACGGACGGAAGTGTAGGTCGCCTGTAGGTAGTTCAATGTTGGAGAATCTTGGTTACATAGGCCAGACCTGATTCAGCAAGCCATAGAAAAAAGTAAAGCTTATCCGAGATCGACTATTGACAGCTCAAAGTTGTCAGAAGTCATATTCTGACGTGCGACGTCGAGATTTAAAGTTCGAGGTTGATGACTGGGTATTTTTAAAGGTGTCACTTATGAACGGTGTGATGAGGTTTGGCAAGAAAGAAAAACTTAGCCCACGATATATTGGACCTTATAAGATCATTCGGAGAGTGGGCCAAGTAGCTTATGAGTTAGAATTGCCCTCAGAGTTGGAGTCTGTCCATCCAGTTTTTCACGTATCTATGTTACGGAAGTACATTGGGGATCCTAGTCGAGTGGTGCCCACAAATGATGTACATGTTACAGAGGACTTGTCATACGAGGAAATTCCAGTTGCCATCTTAGACCGACAAATCCGCAATCTACGGAATAAGGATGTAGCCTCCGTGAAAGTACTTTGAAGGAACAAAAATGTGGAAGAAATGACTTGGGAGGCCGAGGAAGACATGAAGTCTAGATATCCCTACTTATTTCCTCTTCCAGAAAAGGTTCTGACTGAGACATTATAACCATAAGGTACGTGTACAAATTCTTTTATTGGTTATTGTCGTTGGTCGTGTGAGGCCATTGTCGTTATTGATAATTGTGGTCCTGTGTGGCATTGGATTATTAAACTTCTACATGGAGAGTTGGTAGTAGTGTTGTTACAAAGGCGACCCTGCCAAAGTTATATCGGTTTCGGGGAGCTGAACATTCGAGGACGAATGTTTCTAAGGGGGGAAGGATGTTACATCTCGCGTTTTCGTATGTTAAAAGCTTCGTCTTCAGTTAATTGACGTAGACTCGGGGATGAGATCATCTTGACATTAACGTACTTACACTATTTATAACAAGCTTAAATAAGTGTTATGAAGGATAAAGGGGTACACGAATTAAAGAGAACGAGTTTCGTTGAAAGTGGCCAATTTGGAATAAAATACGGGTCGAACGATAATACCTGATAAGTATGAACTAATATCACGCAAGGTACCATATGACCACGATAGTATAATGTATAAAGTATATATGAATTATATTAAAAATAAGTAGAATTTTAAGTAATTTGTGGTAATATTTAAATTATACGGGTAATTAATTAATTACTGGGTAACATGACATTACCCAGTTAACTAATAAGTAGATAAAACTTAATTAATTATACTCCAAAGACGTGGCAGCACTAGCTTAACACATGAAGTGACTAGGTAAGTAAAAATCCTAGGTAGCTACTTATGGAAATTTAACAAAAATAATACTTAAATATAAGTCTTATCCATGAGACATTGTTTTGTCAATTCCTTCAAAGTTCAAAAACGTTCTTACTTGGTTCAAAATTGTTAGGAGTAGAAGAAATTTTTCATTAGATCATAATCGTTGCTTCTCAATTCAAACAAGTTAGAAACAGAAGCAAATTTTTCAACGAGAATTTGTTGGAATTGTAGCAACGTGGAATTTTGCAGTTTTAGAAGAGTACGGTACAATTTTTGCCAAGAATATTATACGGAGTGTTCCTACTCCAGGTATGTTAAGGTCATCCCTTCTTTCTTTTGGCATGGTCCAAATTATACTGAAGAAATGAGCAAACGCACAGTTTCCACAAATTACTCTATTCATAGAAATACTAGGGGTGTCTATATTCTTGATTCTCCATATGAATTATTATCATCTTCTGTTCATGGGTCTCAGAATAATACGCAGTTGAAAAAGTTTATCCGGAAGGAATATTGAGATTTTTACGTATTTTTCATGCATTTCACCCATTTATACATGTGCATCGACCCATGACCAGATGACGTTATATACGCGTATATATGTAAATATATGTATATGGGATATGTGAAAAGGTTACGATGTTATATACGCACCACCACCTGATCAGCTGGTATATGTTGATGATGTTTCCCACAGTGGTCGAGACGATATGATGGGATGCCCTCAGTGGCTTGTCGATATTATGTACACCCATACCTATGCATGACACGATATTTATACGCACGTGCATGCCATTATAAATGTTTCAGAATTAACAAAGTTATTCAGATTTAAAGATGTGTTTCTTTATTCCATGTTTCATCTATGTCTTTTACGTACTAATTTTCATGCCTTACATACTTAGTATATTTTTCGTACTGACGCCCTATTTCACGGGGCCTGCATTTCATGCCCGCAGGTGCAGGTAGGCAAGCTGACAGTCCTCCTTCTTAGGATTCCTGATCAGCGAGAGTTGGTGTGCTCCACTTGATCCGGAGCTGCTTTTGATTTTGGTACAATACGTTTGTATTTATATTTGGGTATGACGTGCTGCAATCCCGTCTTTGTACAATTATGTTTCTATTAGAGGTCTATAGACAATATGTTTAGTTGGGTTGTATGTGACATTGTCGGCTTTCAGTTTTGGATGTATAGTTGTCTATAACAGCATTGACAGCTCACCCACTGTATTCTGCACGTATACGTACATATGCCTTGTTAGCAGGTTTCCTTCATGTATGTTATTTTCGTAATTCAGCAGATGTTATTCAGGTTCATATCTTTGACGCATGCTTAGGGATGTTTGACAGGGAAGACTCAGGCACCCGTCGCGGCCCATCGGTTTGGGTGGTGACAACGGATACACCAGAACCAGCAGCCTCATCAAATTGCAATATGCGACAAAATAATCTAAACCTCGTTCGAGATTTATCTGAGACCCTCGGGACCCCGTCCAAATACACCAACACGTTCCATAACCTAATACGGACTTATTTGAGGTATCAAATCACACATAACAACATCGAAACAATGAATCGCACACCAATTCAAATTTAATGAACTTTAAATTTTTAACTTCCAAATCTCGTGCCAAAACATATCAAATCAATCCGGAATGAACTCAAATGACATAACGAAACTATTTCAATTTCCGGAACCACAATCCGAACCCGATATCATCAAACTCAACTCCCGGTCAAACATATGAACTTTCTAAACCTTCAAATCTCCAACTTTCGCCAATTAGCGACGATACCTTCTAGAAACATCCAAATGCAAATTCGGGCATACGCCCGAGTCCAAAATCACGATCTTGACCTAACGAAACCATCAAAACTCCAATCCTTCCCCCTCCTATTTTTGTCGTTTTAGTTTAATTAGTCGCTACTTTGGTTTCAGATTCAAGTATTTGTAAATATTTGGGAAGAAAAGTTGGGCAGATTGTTATAGAAGTACAAAATTTCTCCTCCAAAAAATATGGAAGAGTGCTTTTCTATCAAGATTTTTTTTCTTTTTCACCAAAAAATAATTTTATTATGATAAATAATTAGGATAAATCCTAACAAATATCTCATTGCCCTAGATTTTCTAGCAAAATATACTTAATCAGCCTTATTCACATAGTCTTTAATATATGATTGCTGCTTGCCATGTTTAAAAGAAAAGGTAAAAAATATAATAATTGTAATTTGGTATTGGTTTAAAAATAATTCATGCGTTAAAAATAAGTATGACCTAAAACCGAGCCATGCGTTAAAAATAAGCATGAGTTAAAAATAATTTGAAAATATGTATGGATTAAATTTGGTTTCAAAATAGTTTATTTTGTTTATTTTAAAAGATGCAGCAACAAAAATATTGAATATAACTGAAAATTTATTTCCACATTGAATAGCACTTCGATCAAAAATCTTCATAACCGTCAAATTGGTTGTAGCAAGATCTGAATCCTCCTTGAACCAGTATTCGACCTTTGCTCTGATACCACTTGTTGGGATCAAAATAACAAGGCATCATGCAGAAGCTAATGAAGTAAACCTTGAAGACGATAAATCAGAGGATAAAAAATATATATCAAAAGATAATATTATAATGTGATTTCATCAACTGACCTACATTTATATAGTAGGAGAAGAACAATCTACTAAATAAAAGAGATTACAAAAATATTAAAAGAGAAATGATTTTCTTAAGGACTACAATGTGAATGCTATTGTATTATTATCTGAAAAGGAAGCCTCAATTTATAGAAGTATAAAACTTCTCCTCCAAGAAAAAAATATGGAAGAGTCATTTTCCACCCAAAAAAAAAAATCATTTTTCTTTTCCACCAAAAAAGAAATTTTAATTATGGTAGAAAATTAGGGTAAAACTTAACAACTGATATTGTTAGGGTAAGGAGTATTCCTTCCGACTCAATTTACGTATCATACTTTTCTTGTTTAATCTGTCACAAAAAGAGTGACATACTTTTTAATTTATAAACAATTTAATGTTAAACTTCCTACTTTATCCTTAATGAGATTGATTTACAGTTGTACAAATATCTATAATTTATTTTAGATCAGAAGTTTTAAAGAATTTCTTTCTTTCTTTTTTATCTCTATACCAAATCAAGTGCCACAAATTGGGATGGAGATAATATATAGAGCCTGTTTGGATGGGCTTAAACACTTTTTAACTTCTGAAAGTGTTTGGCAACCAAAAAAAGGGCTTAAAAAAAGTTAAAAATTTGCTTAAAAAAAGCCAAAACCAACAAGCTGGGTAAATCGAACTTTTTCGAAGTTGGCTTAAAGCCATATTGCTTTGACCAAAGATATTACATTCTTATCCCTTATATTTTTCTTAATATCAAAATTACCCCTCAGTACAAAACCCTAAAACATATATCTCTTTCTTTTTTTCATTCTTGTTGTAGCCTCTGCTTTCTTCTTCCATAACTTTCCCCAACTTCATTATATTCTGAATCTTTATTAGTTAGAGGAACAAATTATTTTTCTTTCTTCTTCTAGCATTTTCTTTAGGTGTTTGCAACATTAGTCGTCAGATGCAATATATTTCTACTCATTGCTCCTTTGGGTTTGGAGCTTTTGCTGGTAGAGCCGTTAAAATGGGCTTGACCCACGAGGCCAACCCAACCCAATCAGCTACTTGGGTAGGGTTGGGTTGGGATTGTTTTAACCCATTTAAAACTGAGGCTTATAAGCCCGACCCAAGTTAGCTTGCTGGCCCTTGAGGCTCGACCAAGGCTGAGCCTGGGCTGGCCCGTGGGCCAAAAATTAATTAAATTCATATTTAAATATTTAAAAAAGTAAAAACTAAAAAAAATATTAACTAAAATCCACATTCTCCAACCTTAGAATTCTCATTTATCCTTCTATATCAACTAGAATTTATATTTTTGATATGCATGTAGTATGACAAGATTAGTTTTTCTTTGGCTTAATTAACAACGAACTAGGAAAGTTTTAAGTGGCCAATAATAAATTTTTTTCAAAAGAAAACATTACTTTAAGTAGCCAATGATTAGTTTGGTTACTTTAATATATTATTAATTATTAAATTAATTTTCAGTATAGAAAAAAGTCAAGTTTGAATACCCAAACAAAATTGAAAAACACTAGCAAATTTCATGAATTTTAAAATTTTCATGGACTATAATGATAAAATCAACAAATAATGTTAAACCTAAATTAAAAAACCTTAACATATAAACTTATCGAAGCAATTCTTGAATATAAGGAAAGTGAAAGAAAAGTACTATTTTTTTTCATGTAACGTTTAAAAAAGAAGAGCTAGAGATATAGAGAATTTGAATTTCAATTACGAGATTCCTTATCAAATATCAAGATTCTTGTACACTCTAAATAAACAGAAGTCGTTCATATGATTAAGAGATTATGTCACGAAAAAATATCTAAAGATTTGAAGAAATATTTTTTTCTAAAAAAGTTGAAGGACCGGCCCGTCCTAGCCTGCGGCCCTCTTAGGGCTGGGCTGGCCATTTTAAGGCCCATATAGACGGAGGGTCAGCCGGCCCTAGCCCACCAAATTTAAAAGTCCACGAGGCTTTCACTAGCCCGTTTTGACAACTCTACTTGCTGGCGAGCTAGGCGTTTGTCTACTTAGGAGTCATTACTTGCTCTTTTGAGTTTTATTTTTCTTTTCTTTTTGGAGCAACACCCGAAATGACTGATCGGATAGATGCTTCAGACCAAAAAGAGAATGAGAAAACTATAGATTCTTGATTTATATTTGCTATTTCATATGGTTTAAGACTCCAATTTGTATGACATCATTTCTTTATTAGTCGTACAAAAGTAAGCTTAAAATTTATGGAAGTTTACTTGATTAAAAGTGGTAAAAAATGAGTATTCAAGAATTATATTTATAAAAATTATCTAAAGTAATCAATTAGATAGAAATTAAATTAAAATATGAATTATTTTTTATTTACATTAATTCAAAATTAAATATATTATAATAATCAGCTCCTTTATAATGTTAACAACTTTAAGGATATTTTTGTCTTTTTAACAGAAAAAAGTGCTTTCCAGCACTTGTTTACCAAACACTTCAACAACTTTTTTAAGTTTCAACACTTTTATCCAAACAAGTAAGTGTTTATTCATAAACAAGCTCTAGCACTTAAAAGCTGCTTTTATGCACTTGTACTGCTTAAAAGCTACTTTTTTCCAGCTAATCCAAACGGGCTCGTAGTTAGTTTGGATGAGAATGTGTAAATAATTTCGATTTGTATAAGAAAGAGGTTTTATTTCAGTTCAAGAGTAGGGCTGCTTATCGGGCGGATTGGGCGGTTATTTTTACTCTTAACGGTTTGGCTTATTGGTTATCGACTTTAAATGTATTAATCCGCTAGCCACCCGATAAGATATTGGACGGATTGATATCGATTTAGCTCTTATCGGACGATTATCGGGCGGTTTATCGGCCTAACTCAATCTTACGTACATTAATTATTTGTTAACAGCCTAGCATACAAATTCAGAATAAGAAATTATACATTGAAGTCCAGACATACATGTCTGTTAACGCCATGTAGTGTGTCATATATTGTAGAGTGAAAAAAGCAGAATACATTGCATAGAGAGTGGCAACCATTTTTTGATACGCTGGACAAGAAAGTTCCGTTAACTTTTTGATAATTTTTCATCAGGCTAGCCATTTGTTTGCAAGAGTTCATCTTTGTCTATCATTCTTTATGTAAAAAAAATCAGCCAAGAAGAGATTTGACAACACAAATGAAAGGTTAGAGTAGAAGTGGAATAGTTTTTGATATGCCACGACCCACGATAAGAAAGGAATTTTTATTATTTATTTAATATACATATATATTCTTAACGGGTTAACGGATTATCCGTTAAGAAAATTAAATAATCCGCCCTCAAACTGATAAGCCGCTAATAAAAAAAATTCAATCCGTTTACCGTCCGTTAAACCGTTAACCCGATACCAATAAACCATTAAGCTTCGATTTCGATTTGATTTTCGATTTCGGTTCGATTTTGATCACCCCTATTCAAGAGTATGTTTTGAAAGCTAAACGAATCAGCTTGTTTGGTGGAAATTTATCTTGCTTTTAGGGCCGTTTGGCCGTACAGATTTTTTTCGCTTCTTTTCAAAACAAATTCACTTTTTTTTGAAATCAATGTTTCTGACATAAAAAATTTCAATTTTCACTTAAAGATGAATATCAAAATTTTTCGAAATTTTGAAAAACTCCAAAAGATTGTTTTTCAAAATTTCACTTCAAATCACTCACAAAAATTCTAAAACAACCCAAAATTATATTCACGTCCAAACACAACTCTAACTTTCAAATACTAATTTTACTTAAATTTTTTTTTTTTTTTTTGCACTTTTCTCGGACCTTTACAATTCTTATGTCCAAAAGCCCACTTAGTTTTTTGGACGAATTCATTTTGAAAATGCAAAATACCTTAAACCACCCCTAAACTTGGCTCAAATTATTAGTATCCTCCCCGAACTATGCCTGGTCTTAATTACCCCCCTCAACTTGGCCTTTTGAGAGCTATTACCCCCTAAATGTTGATGTGGCAAAAAGTGTGGGTGCACTCACCTGCCACGTGAATTTTTCTGTATATGTGGGATTTTTTTGAAAATAAAATATATTTTTACCTTTTTAAGAATATTTAGATTTTTTTTCGAATATAATTTATAATAAAACTTGGATAGAACTACATTATTTAGGCTAAATATTTTTATTTTGCCAAAAATAATAAAGTTTTAGTTAAATCTTTTTTGAATTTGACTTGAAAATAAAGATTTATACAATTGAAATAAATAGTCAAGTCATCTAAAAAGTTATAAAAAATTCATAGTTTGAAATTAATTATTTTAGCTATAAATTTTTATATAGCTCTAAATTACGGTGCTCTAAAAATATTTTTTTTAAACGGAGTTTACCTAAAAAAGTAAAATATGTAGTAAAATATTTTTAGGGGTGGTTTAAGGTTCTCTCTCTGTTTTAATGTTTCGGTTAAGTTGTCTTCAAATTAGAGGAACGATTAGACTGTTCTAGAAATCAAAACTTTTTTCGTCATTGGCAGAATCGATTTTCAAACTAACAAGATGATGAAATTTTTAAAATGTTACTAATCTTCCTTGTGTTTGATGGTTGACTGAATGCTAATGTTTCCAAGTCTTCCACTAGATGAAGTGTTCAATACTGGTATGAAGATCCATTAAAGAAATTCTCTAACAACAATAATATAATAGTGTGATCACAAAAGTGAGCTATAAATAGAATAAAATATACGCAAACCTTATCCGTACCTTGTATGAGACGTATGATTTAATATTCAAAAAATATTTACAGGTAGCATCAAAGTGTTTCTCTTTTAAAGTTATTTAACAATCTCTTGAAAAAAGTTTATATGTATCCAGTGTTTATATAGCCATAATATAAGTTTACTGTAATTAAGTAACAAATTGAGTATGGATATAGATTAATTAATGATAATTAAGTGATCAAGATTATAACAAAAAACATGCCCTGATTTGATATAAACATTATGTGTCAGTTAATTTTTTCCACCACCCTCCAACCTACTTCACCTTAGTTCATACTAGAAAGATGAACTTTTATTCTTCATTTTTTTTCACTTATTAAATTGAATATGGTCAAAAGACGCACATCCATAGACCATACACATGCTCCATTACTGTTTCTTGATAGTGGAATCTGATGCTTCCCACCCATGACCTAATTCTTAATTTTTCTTCACTTTCTATTTCAACATAGACAAATTCCTGGTCTCTAGAAAAGTAGGTCATAAACAAATACTAGTAGTAAGAAATAGTGGAAATTGATGGAGATAGGAAGCAAAACTTTTCTTATCTTCCACAATTTCCAACTCATTTGTTAGGATTTTTCAAGGATGTCTTCTGTCTTTCGGCAGTTTGGTCCAAATCCATCACTGTCTTTATTTCTTCGTTCATTGGTTCTAGAACAGAGGAAGAAGGAAGAGTAAGAGAAGACCACATGTACGTCATGAGGCAGAAAAAGATCGCAACTATTAGATATCATCATTGTAGTCTGTAGAAGAGCAAAATATGCAATAAAATATCATTTTCAACACCGTTGATCGGAAAATAATATTGTTGGGTTTTATGTATTTAATTATATTAAATACTTAAAAGAGGGTGAATGGGAAATGGAGGAAAATGAAATTTTTGAGTGAAATTTTAAGTTTCCCTTGGCAAAGGGACATTGTCCCATATTAGAAAAGGAAGAGGTTTTTTATGGATATATAAGCAATTGCTATTCTTCTAGCTCTTAAAGAGTTGAGAAGAAGGTAAGCCTTGCGTCGTCGTCGCCACTCGGCTCGGCTTAGGCTTCGGCTTCGGATTATTTGATTGATTAATTTTTTGGACCAAATTTATTTATTAATAGTAAAATATTAACAGAAATGTTATTAAATATTTGTTTTAATAAGAGAATATTAATATTAATATTAAATCCTCCAATCCATTTTTCTGTTTTGGTAACAGAAAATTAACTACCCTCTTCAATTTTTCCTCTTTATTTTCACTCTTTATTGTTGAGTAAATAACCATTTATGTAATGATATTTGTGTTGAGTCCGTTTTGCATAAACATCCATTCTGAAGAGTTGCACCTCTTTAGATTTCAGCCCAACTTTGGCTATAAATACAACACTATTCTGCTCAGAATTTCCATACGATTTTTCAAGTTTCTCCTCCTCCTTCTGCATACTTTTAGCATCAAACAAAGCAACAATAAGTATGATTTGCTACCGAACTTTGTGTTCGCTGAAACACTGGGGTTTGAAGTACCACTACACCAGTGTGTAATTCGTTCTATCCTGGGAGGAAATAATCCATAACCTTGGGTACTAGGAGAGGATTAACTTCCTTAAGGAAATACTGTGAATTCAGTGGGCTCGAATTGGTTTTCTGTTATTTTGTTGTTCATTTATATTTCCAGAATTATTTTATAAATACAGTTTAATAACAAGCTTAAGGAATTTAATATATTTTCTATATTTGTACTCACTATTTCTGTAGAGTAAAACCTTTGTAGGTTTGTACTCTATTAAATCTACGTGATTTTAACGTTTGTGTCATTCTTTTATAGAAATGACTAATGATAATGTGAACCAAGTTGTTCCAATGGTGACTGCCAATGCCTCAATAAGCCGAACAACACCGGCAACATTGGCACCGCGGAGAAACCCAAAATTTTTTTCGAGATTGATTTCACGCGCTGGGAGCAAAAGATGTTCTTTTACTTGACTACTCTAAGTCTCCAGAAGTTCATCAAGGAAATGTTCCTGTGCTGTCCGATGAAACTCCAGAAACTAAACGCTTTCTCGTGATTGAGGCATGGAAGCATTCAGATTTTTTGTGCAAGAATTATATTCTAAGCGGGCTGGAGGATACTTTGTATAACGTCTACAGTGGCGTGAAAACGTCAAAGGAACTGTGGACTGCGCTTGAAAAGAAATACAAAACTGAAGATGCTGGGTTGAAGAAGTTTGTTGCTGCAAAATTTTGGACTACAAAATGGTAGATAACAAGTCTGTTATTACCCAAGTCCAGGAATTACAAATGATTATTCACGATCCCCTTGCTGAAGGTATAAATTAAATTAATTGATGTTGAAAGTAGTAATCTTAGTATTTTTACTAACAAAAATTTCATTGAAGGTCTTGTCATCAATGAAGCATTCCAAGTAGCAGCGATGATTGAGAAGTTGTCTCCTTTGTGGAAGCACTTCAAAAACTACTTGAAACACAAATGCAAGAAGATGTCCCTTGAAGATCTCATTGTTCGGTTGAGAATCGAAGAGGACAACAAAGCTGCTGAAAAGAGAGGCCGTGGAAAACAATAATGGGAGCAAATATTGTTGAAGAGAACAAAAAGAGGAAGAAGGCTTCTGGACCGAAATACAACCCAAGCAAGAAGCGATTCAGTGGAAATTGCTATAAATATGGAAAAGCCGGACACAAATCTACGGAGTGTCGTGCTCCGAAGAAAGACAAGAAGAAGGGTCAAGCAAACATGGTTGAAAAGCATGATGATGTTGATGACTTGTGTGCCATGCTTTCCGAGTGCAACTTGGTGGGGAATCCTAAAGAGTGGTGGATTGATTATAGAGCTACTCGCTATGTTTGTGCTGTTAGAGAAGCTTTTTCTACTTATGCTCCTATTGGACCCGATGAGACGATTTCTATGAGAAATGATGCAAAGGCCAAGATTGAAGGATGTGGGAAGATATTTCTCAAAATGACTTCCGGCAAAGTGGTGACTTTGAAAAACGTCCTTCATGTTCCCGAGATCAGGAAGAATTTAGTCTCTACTGGACTTCTTGTTAAAAATTGTTTTAAATATGTATTTATATCCGATAAGGTTGTAATAAGTAAGAAAGAGATGTTTGTAGGAAAAGGTTACCTCATTGAGGGCCTTTTCAAGCTGAATGTAATAGTTGTTGAAAATAATAATAAAATTTCAGCTTCGTCTTACTTACTTGAGTCAAATGAATTATGACATATACGTTTGGGTCATGTTAATTATAAAACCTTGCGAAAAATGATTAATTTGGAAGTATTACCTAAGTTTGAATGTGACAAATCAAAATGTCAAGTATGTGTGGAATCTAAGTATGTTAAATATCCTTATAAGTCAGTTGAAAGGAATTCAAATCCTTTAGACTTAATTCACACAGATATTTGTGACATGAAGTCAATACCATCTCGCGGTGGAAAGAAGTATTTCATAACTTTTATTGACGATAGTACTCGATATTGCTATATTTACTTACTTAATAGTAAAGATGAAGCAATAGACCATTCAAGCAATACAAAAATGAAGTTGAAATGCAAATTAACAAGAAAATCAAAATGATAAGAAGTGATAGGGGTGGTGAATATGAATCTCCTTTTGAACAAATATGTTTAGAATATGGAATTATTCATCAAACAACAACCCCTTACATGCCCCAATCCAATGAGATTGCAGAAAGAAAGAATCGTTCATTAAAAGAGATGATGAACGCATTATTGATAAGTTCTGGTTTGCCACAGAACTTGTATAGGGAAACCGTTCTTACGGCTAGCCGAATACTAAATCGAGTACCACATAGCAAAACACAATCCATTCCATATGAAAAATGGAAAGGAAAAAAGCCTAACTTAAATTATTTTAAAGTGTGGGGATGTTTGGCAAAAGTGCAAGTTCCTAAACCCAAAAGGGTAAAAATAGGACTGAAAACCGTTGATTGTGTTTTCATAGGATATGCAACTAATAATAAAGCATATCGATTTCTGGTTCATAAATTAGGAAATCCCGACATTCATAATGATACAGTTATAGAATCAGATAAGCCTGAGTTCTTTGAAAATATATATCCGTATAAAAAGGAATGTGAGTTGATTGACGAAGGATCTAAACGACCTCGGGAAGAAACAAAAAAAGTACACTTAACTAGGAGGATCCAAGACGTAGTAAACGTCAAAGAACGTTTACTTCATTTGGACCAGATTTTGTGACTTTCTTATTGGAAAATGAGCCTCAAACATTTAAAGAAGTTATGTATTCTTCGGAATTATTGTTATGGAAAGAGGCAGTCAATAATGAAATAGAATCCATATTGAACAACCATACATGGGAATTGGTTGATCTTCCTCCTGGAAATAAACCGTTGGGTTCTAAATGGATCTTTAAGAGGAAAATGAAAGATGATGGCACTATTGACAAATATAAGGCAAGACTTATGGTTAAAGGGTATAGACAACAAGAATGTCTTGACTATTTTGATACAGTTACAAGAATTACATCCATACGAACATTAGTAGTGTTAGCTGTAGTTTATGGTCTTGAAATTCATCAAATGGATGTTAAGACGACCTTCTTAAATGGAGAGTTGGAAGAAGAAATCTACATGGAACAACCTGAAGGGTTTGTGGTTCCAGGTAAAGAAAAGAAGGTTTGTAGATTTGTTAAGTCTCTTTACGGACTAAAACAAACACCCAAACAATGGCATGCGAAATTTGACCAAACAATGTTGTCAAATGGGTTTAAGATAAATGAATGTAATAAATATATGTACATCAAAAATGTTCCAAATCATATAGTCATTGTTTGCTTATATGTGGATGATATGCTCATAATGAGTAATGACATTGCCAACATAAATGCTACTAAGCGTATGCTAACTAGCAAGTTTGATATGAAAGTCTTTGGAGTTACTGATTTAATTCTGGGGATTAAGATCCATAAGACTCCTCAAGGTCTGGCATTGTCACAATCTCATTATATTAAGACAATGCTTGAAAAGTTCAAGCACTTAGGGTTTAAAGTTGCAAAGACTCCAATTGGTGTGAATTTTGCATTAGCAAAGAACAAAGGCCAAAACATATCACAGTTGGATTATGCTCGTGTGTTGGGATGCTTAATGTACATCATGAATTGTACACGACCAGATAAGGCTTGTGCTATAAGTAAATTGAGTCGATACACGAGCAATCCAGGTCAATCTCATTGGATGGTAATGAAACGAGTTTTGGGATATTTAGAACACACCCAGGGCTTTGCTTTGCGCTACAGTAAATATCCTACAGTGATAGAGAGATACTGTGATGCAAATTGGATCACCAGTTCAACTGATTCTAAGTCCACAAGTGGATATGTACTCACTATTGGTGGAGGAGCTGTATCTTGGAAGTCATCCAAACAAACTTGTATTGCCCGCTCTACAATGGAGGTTGAGTTCATAGCCTTGGATAAAGCCGGTGAAGAAGCTGAATGGCTCCGGAATTTCTTGGAATGGCCCAAACCGTTGGCACCAATATGCATACATTGCGATAGTCAAACGACAATTGGAAGGGCTGGGAGCGTTATATATAACAGTAAATCTTGTTATATACGATGAAGACATAAAACCGTTAGACAATTACTCTCTAGAGGAATTATCACGATTGACTATGTAAAGTCAAGTGATAATGTGTCGGATCCACTTACAAAAGGCCTAACTAGAGAGGTAGTTGAGAAATCATCAAGGGGAATGAGACTGTGGCCGAGAACAAGTCATAGTGGCGGTAACTCTACCTAGAAGACTGGAGATCCCAAGATCTAGGTTCAAGGAGATCAAACAAAGTCACTAATGACGGTTCAACATTGTCAACTAAACTTTTGGTAAGACAATGTTCAGTACCAAGGATAAAACATTAAGGCTTTTTAATGATTTCTAAATTTGATATGGGTTATATCAAATAGAGTATTGTCACGACCCAAAATCCCAACCCGGTCGTGATGGCGCCTCTCGTGAGGACAAGGCCATCCAATCAACAAAACAGTACATCTCTTTATAATTACTTAGCAGGAATAAGTCTAAATCATGGGCAATATAATCTTAAATGCGAAATAAACGTGATAGAACAAGGAAAACCATCTCAAATCAGCCCGAAATCGGGGTGTCACAAGTCATGAGCTACTACAGAGTTTACTAATATTTTACAAAGTCTGGAATTATCATAAATAACAAAGATAAGGGAGAAAACGGGGCTGCGGACGTCAACAACTACCTCGTTACTCCTAGTCACCGCCTGGCCTGGAAAGAATCAGCGCTCAGGAGCGAACTCAGCTCTGCCTGTATCTGCACACATGGTGCAGGGAGTAATGTGAGTACTCCGACCCAGTGAGTAATAAAAATAAATAACGACTGAAAACATGAAATCTCATAACGGCACAATATAGCGCTATCCCAAGAAGTAAAATCAGTTATACAGTAAAACAGTGAGTATCAGATAATTCTTCTTTTAAAACAGTAAAGACAAATAATTTCCACAGTAAGGATAAATCAAAAGCTTGCCCCTCGGGCTCAATATGTAAATCTCAGTATAGTATCAGCCCCTCGGGCTCACTCCCAACTCACCAGCACACAACATCAGCCCCTCGGGCTCACTCCCAACTCACCACACACAAGCAATGGCCTCTCGGGCCCACTCCCAACTCACCTCACACAAGCAACGGCCTCTCGGGCCCACTCCCAACTCACCTGGGTACCCTGCGCTCACTAGGGGTGTGTACAGACTCCGGAGGGGCTCCTATATCCCAAGCGCAATATCAATAGGCCTGAAAGCCTTCACACATCACACTCGAGGCCTGAAAGCCTCCTCACATCACTCAACATATCCTCACGTATGGCCCTCAGCCTCAATTAGTCCAGAAAATAATCATAAGCCTCTTGGGCATCAGTAAAACAATAGTGCTCAACTCAACAACATTATAAATATCATTAAATCTCGAGTTAAGTATAAATGTAGCTGAGTTCACAAAATAATATAATTCAATTGGACTGAGTTCAAATAATATTTCAATTCTCGAGGAAAATAGTGATGTAAATTCACAAAAGATTTTAGATAATTGGCACGAAGCCCAAATATGGCAATAAGCCCCAATCATAGTGAAAAACAATAAATCTTTATCAATTACGCGGTAAAAATATCAACTGGGATGGACCAAGTCACAATCCCCAATAGTAAATGACCCCGCGCTCGTCATACAACGCGTGTCTCATCTCAACATAGCAGTATGTTGTGCAATCCGGGGTTTCAAACCCTCAGTGCATCATTTAAAATCATTACTCACCTCGAACTGGTGAAATCTATAGCTTGCGACGCCTTTGCCCCTCAAATCGGCCTCCACGCGCGTCGAATCTAACCAAAATCAGAGCGAATACATCACAATATGCTAAGGGAACAATACCCAATCGAAAATACTCGAAAAACGCTAAAAATCACGAAGTTGGCAAAACCCGAGCCCCGGGCTCACTTCTCAAAAAATTACGAAAGTCACATCACCGGATTCCTCGTCTCGCCACGAGTCCGTACATATAAAATTTACCAAAATCGGAGTTCAAATGACCCCTCAAATCTTCAAATCTTATTTTCAAATCCCTAGGTCCAAAATTCCCAATTTACACCTCAAAAACATGTAATCTAGTCAGATTATTCGATGATAATTCAATATTATGGAGTAGAAATAATCACAAGTGACTTACCTCAAGATTTCTCATGATTTCTTGCTCAAAAATCGCCCCAAACCGTGTTATTTCGCAAGAAAATAGGTAAAAAAAAAAACGAGTAGAAATGCAGCAGCTTTTAATAAGCAAATCTGGTCGCTAAAGACCCAAATCTGGTCGCTAAAGGTGCTAATCTGGTCGCTAAAAGTGCCACACCAGACCTGATGCACCAGCACTCTTTAATTTCACTAAAAAGGCTCTAACTCCTTCATACGAACTCGGAATTAGACGATTCTTGTTCTTATGAGTCACAAATAATAATACGAACACAACCCTTCAATCGAAATTCATTTGCCCAGCTCATTTGCCTAGTGCGATATCCATTTCGCTCGTTAAACAATTACTCATGTTTCGCGTCAAAAACCCAATCGCGACTTGATGAAATTAGACCAAAATTTTTAGATCAGTCCTATAATTCATTATCAAAATTCCGGAAGTCTCGAATCAAATTTAGATCTCTAGAACTAAAAATGAACCTTTAGATCATTACATTTATGCTCAAAACGACAAAAATCTTCCAAAAACTCTTCCAAAATTTGTCCGAGCCTCATGGGATCCCAACAAAGTATACTAACAAGTCCCATAATATGACACAAACTTAGTTGTTTCTTCGAATCACCAAAAAACAACGCAAAAATACTAAATTCACCTCGGATTCAAGCCTATGAACTTTGAAACTTCTAATTTTCACATCCGGTGTCGAAACACGTCAAAACTAGTCCGGATGATCTCAAATTTTGCATACAAGTCCAAAATGACATAACGAAGCTACATCAACTCTCAGAATTCCATTCCGAGCCTCGAATCAAAATCTTATCTATCAACCGGAATTCGCCAAAATACTAACTTTGCCGATTCAAGCTTAATTCTACACCGGTCATGACAAAAATATTCCGGACACACTCCTAAGTCCCAAATCACCTAACAAAGTTATCCGAACCATAAAATTCGCATTTCGAGCACTCTAACACATAAGTCAATATCCGGTTGACTTTTCCAACTTAAGCTTCCTTAAAAGAGACTAAGTGTCTCAAACCTTACCGAAATCATTCAGGAATGACTTCAAATTTTGCACACAAGTCACATTCGAGATTAAGGACTTGCCCCAACTTTCAGAATCGCATTCCGACCCCGATATCAAAATTTCCACTTCCGGTCGAATTTTCTCAAAAACCTTCAAATTTCTATATTTAGCCAAACGGCTCCAAAATGACCTACGGACCTCCGAATTCACTTCCGATCACGCTCCTAAATCCAGAATCACCATACGGAGCTACTCCCAGTCTCAGAATTCCAAACGGACATCCATTACACTGAAATGCATTTTAAGCCAAACTGATGCAATTTCTTCTAAAATGTTATCTTCCACAATAGGTGCCAAAACGCTCCCGAGTTATCCAAAACCCGATCCGGGCATACGCCCAAGTCCGAAATCATCATACGAACCTGCTGGAACCTTCGGATCCCAATTCCGAGGTCGTTTACTTAAAATTCCAATCCTAGTTCATTTCTTCAATTTTAAGCTTTCAAAATGAGAATTTCCATTTAGATTTGACTCCAAACTTCCTGGATTTTAATTCTGACCATACACACAAGTCAATATACCTGAGATGAAGCTGCTCATGGCCTCAAACTGCTGAATGACGTGCCGGAGCTCAAAACAACTGATCGGGTCGTTACAATCTCCCCCACTTAAACATACGTTCGTCCTCGAATGTGCTGAGAACTACACTGAAGTAGTCTGAAATCACTTGTTTAACACTTCTTGCACCTTCCCGTGCTACCACTACTCAGTTGATCACATTAGCTCGATAACTCTGTAGATATACTCCCTTATTCAAGCAAATAAGCCATTAGGTCCAATTCCAACATCCTGAATTTCCTGCCAAGCATGTTTCCATCATACGACCACCATATCAATCTCCACACGCTGTACCCAAACATGGCTGCATAACTTTGCTGAATTCACACTTTGCATCACTTTACTCATAGGACCACAATAACATTCTTTAAACATAATAGTCGAAATTCCACAAATCTGATGCTCCAATTGCATCTCATGACCTACATAGGTCTTGCTCTAGTTTTTACAACACCGATACGACTGAAGAGATGTGCCGAAATTCATAATCAACAGTTGAATCAACAATTCATTGGATCTATACTCCTGACAAGTTCCATTACCTTGTCTCAAACCAAAGAATGATCTTTGCTCTATAATATACTTCATATAATCAGTTTGCACTGACCCCAAATCTAGTAACCTCGTCTCACCCAGTACGAACTGCTCAGGCAATAAGTCACCTTGGACATAATCAAAAATCCCACAAGACGCCACAATGTGCCAGTGGGCTACCAATTCGAACGCGATACAAAAGGAAGGCGAACTCTGGGAGGAACTACTCAACTCACGCACTAACATGGACTTCCTCAGAAAACAGGGAAATAGAACACATAAAAGCAAATATGGGCACTGAACTGAACATCACACTGTTGCGGCGCGCAACCCGATCCAAACAACATACCCTTGGCGGCGTGCCACCCGATCTACATATAGAACTCACATAAGGAGATACACGTCGAGCTGAATAACTCACCATATCCAAATACCGAATATCGGTCATAAACACACTATGGTGCATAATACCATTCCCAAGGAAACATATAGCGTTATAGGCTACAACTCAAGCACAACTGAGGTGCGATACATGATCTAAGTCTCAAGAGCCATCCTGCTCATATAACATCACCGCTGAGCGGAACCTCAACACATAAGGAATTTACCAAGCCGTCTCACAACTCATACATCGCAATATATCTTTACATGAATTATCTGACCACGAAATAAGACCGCGACTATCCTTCCATAAAGAGCGCATTGCTGAAATAAACACAACTGGCCTGACGTAAGGCTCACTTCCACATTTAAATCTATCCCCCGACCTCAAGTCGATCCTGATCGTGCCAAGCTAGGCCAATAATATTTCACAGGTCTATAACCCAATAAGCAGAGTGCCCTCTAGGCATAAATTCTCAAATGGATGTTATTACCAAAATCCTCATACTTGGTTTAAATTTCTAATTAATCAAGTGACTACATGTCACACTTATACAATCTTCCTGTGGGACAAGCTCCCACCATCTTCCGAAATAATTAACGGGTTCGCATATTCAAACCACTGGCTGTACTAACGCTGAAAAGTGATCAAGAATCCCTAACCATGATGCAAAGCCTTTCTCACAGAACACCGGTCTCAGGTGATACTGACATCAATACCCATCTTACTCAAAACACTAGAACTCCTTTCCTGCTCATCCGAGCTTGTGACATCACAGTCATTGACCAAACTGCGACCTTGGTCCTTACTTCAAATTCCATACCACTAACTGCACCTCACGTGCCGATATACGATAGACATGATTTCCATCACAACTCTGGAACCGCCGATAGGCTAATATTTCATCACATAAGACTTTCCATTTAACTTACTTCGGGAGAACAATAGCAACATACAGGTGAATTCTCATAACCGTCGAATATGCCAATATCTAAGTAGTGGTCCAAGCCACCATAACCCTTCCGGGATTTGCCTCCACATAACAAGCCATAACAGAAGAATGCTTCTGAACAAAATCAATTACGGTGGCCGACAAGCCTCACACGTACCGCTACAAATCACTTGCATAACTTGCTCATGCTGAAGGAACTGATCACTGACACCAATATGCCAATTCAACTATGGCTAATCAACCTACCTCCTTCCAATTTACCCTTAATTGCCTTGGAAATAATACTTCTCCATTCAACACATAACATACTCCATCTGCACTCCTCCGGAGTGACCTTGAATCACGAGACCATGCTGTCTCAAATCCCACGAACCATTTCATATCTCCCAAATGCTACACCGCAAGTCAAAATATTATAGAACATTTTGGGCACCTTCTCATAAGCTGCTACAAAGCTTGATTCTTATCTGTATCTATAATGTCGACATCATTAGGCACCACACTTTGCCCTTTGAATTCATGAGGACCGTTACTGAGAGCCACCCGCTCCGACTTGGCCCCGAATGCAACCACTCCACTGAATTTTATAACATATGAATACCCTCTCTATGAAGCACCCAGCGGGATCACTTCCCTCGAAGCCTGCACCTATACGAGGCATAAATCATGAATCTTCCCTCAAGTCTGAACATGAGCCAATAAGGCTAACCATAACATGCATTCAACAATTCATTTACTCAAATTACCACTCATGGTCCTTTTCCGTAGCCGCAATAACCCATCAATACACTAATAACCAGAATTCACGCAGGTAATTAACCATGCAACCTAATCGTAAGCTGTGGGACTCTCCCACTTAGCTCAAAGCCACTATTACACGACTTTTGAATACATTAGAACCATTCTCTCAAGTCATTTACTCTTATTCAAAATGCAATTCACCTGATCCAAGGAACATAACCACACGTGCCTCATTAGCACTTTAACACCGCAGGGTATGACCTCATTCCAGTACAACCAAACATCTTCCTGCTCCATGCACTGAGCATTCTTTACCAACGACAGCTTAAGACATACTGTGATTCTCACACATCTATAAAGCACTATGTAGCCTTTGTCCAAGTTTTCCCTCACTCGTGCCATCTTCGGACCAATTTTAGTAACCAGAGCTGATTCGCCAGCATGCCTCGAACCGGAACCAACATAGCACATGACCGCACAATTATCTAATCAATAGCAAACTCCCCAACTTGGCTCGAAGCCATAGATCACAACACATATACACTATTGCTGCCGTAATACCATGGTGAGATTAAACTCACTCATTCATTCACTCACACAATAGTTAATCCCACTATTAGGCGACAATTTTTTTCTTTTTTTTACTAAGTCCCCAATTTTTCAAAAATTTCGGCAGAGTTTCTTTTGTAATTGGGCCTATCCACCTGCCAGAGAATCACCAAAACCATCCTAACAACACATCCACAACTTGACAAAGCATCACAATGAAAAATCAAACACTTAATAGTCCACCTATCAACCAACAGGTCTCCATCGTCACTTCCAAGTCATATAGATGCATCTCGCAGTTGTAACATACTCATCACGTAGCTATCCATCTATCATTCCCACTAATAGGGACAATACCGAACATATAAGTTCAAAACACTTGCTCACATAATCAGCACCCCGGTGCTCAAGCCATAGGCAATGATCCGGCCTCAAGTCCTCCCGACTGGCCTAACATCAAACTCACAGAGATTACACCTCGCCCATCGATCGGGGAATTACAAGCCATCAAGGCACATCTAATACTGAGCATTCGTTCGCGCATACGAATATGTGGAAGGAACTGTAAAAGTTACTTTTTCAAGCTGAATCAAGGAGGCACGATTAAGAATTCAAGAATATGAAGTTTTTCCTAAAGGTTCTGCAGCCTCCCGAGGATAAGTACAGACGTCTCCGTACCGATCCGCGAGACTCTACTAAACCAGCTCATGACTCGCGAGACCTAGTAACCTAGGCTCTGATACCAACTTGTCACGACCCAAAATCCCAACCCGGTCGTGATGGCGCCTCTCGTGAGGACAAGGCCAGCCAATCAACAAAACAGTACATCTCCTTATAATTACTTAGCAGGAATAAGTCTAAATCATGGGCAATATAATCTTAAATGCAAAATAAACGTGATAGAACAAGGAAAACCATCCCAACTCAGCCCGAAATCGGGGTGTCACAAGTCATGAGCTACTACAGAGTTTACTAATATTTTACAAAGTCTGGAGTTATCATAAATAACCAAGATAAGGGAGAAAATGGGGCTGCGGACGTCAACAACTACCTCGTTACTCCTAGTCACCGCCTGACCTGGAAAGAATCAGCGCTCAGGAGCGAACTCAGCTCTGCCAGTATCTGCACACATGGTGCAAGGAGTAATGTGAGTACTCCGACCCAGTGAGTAATAAAAATAAATAGAGACTGAAAATATGAAATCTCATAACGGCACAATATAGCGCTATCCCAAGCAGTAAAATCAGTTATACAATAAAACAGTGAGTATCAGATAATTCTTCTTTTAAAACAGTAAAGACAAATAATTTCTACAGTAAGGATAAATCAAAAGCTTTCCCCTCGGGCTCAATATGTAAATCTCAGTATAGTATCAGCCCCTCGGGCTCACTCCCAACTCACCAGCACACAACATCAGCCCCTCGGGCTCACTCCCAACTCACCACACACAAGCGACAGCCTCTCGGGCCCACTCCCAACTCACCTGGGTACCCTGCGCTCACTGGGAGTGTGTACAGACTCCGGAGGGGCTCCTACAGCCCAAGCGCAATATCAATAGGCCTGAAAGCCTTCACACATCACACTCGAGGCCTGAAAGCCTCCTCACATAACACTCGAGTCCTGAAAGCCTCCTCACATCACTCAACATATCCTCACGTATGGCCCTCGACCTCAATCAGTCCAGAAAATAATCATAAGCCTCTTGGGCATTAGTAAAACAATAGTGCTCAGCTCAACAACATTATAAATATCATTAAATCTCGAGTTGAGTATAAATGTAGCTGAGTTCACAAAATAATAAAATTCAATTGGACTGAGTTCAAATAATATTTCAATTCGTGAGGAAAATAGTGATGTAAATTCACAAAAGATTTCAGATAATTGGCACAAAGCCCAAATATGGCAATAAGCCCCAATCATAGTGAAAAACAATAAATCTTTATCAATTACGCGGTAAAAATATCAACTGGGATGGACCAAGTCACAATCCCCAATAGTAAATGACCCCGCGCTCGTCATACAACGCGTGTCTCATCTCAACATAGCAGTATGTTGTTCAATCCAGGGTTTCAAACTCTCAGTGCATCATTTAAAATCATTACTCACCTCGAACCGGTGAAATCTATAGCTTGCGACGCCTTTGCCCCTCAAATCGGCCTCCACGCGCGTCGAATCTAACCAAAATCAGAGCGAATACATCACAATATACTAAGGGAACAATACCCAATCGAAAATACTCGAAAAATGCTAAAAATCACGAAGTTGGCAAAACCCGAGCCCCGAGCTCACTTCTCAAAAAATTACAAAAGTTACATCACCGGATTCCTCATCTCGCCACGAGTCCGTACATATAAAATTTACCAAAATCGGAGTTCAAATGATCCCTCAAATCTTCAAATCTTATTTTCAAATCCCTAGGTCCAAAATTCCCAATTTACACCTCAAAAACATATAATCTAGTCGGATTATTCGATGATAATTCAATATTATGGAGTAGAAATAATCACAAGTGACTTACCTCAAGATTTCTCATGATTTCTTGCTCAAAAATCGCCCCAAACCGTGTTATTTCGCAAGAAAATAGGTAAACAAAAATGAGCAGAAATGCAGCAGCTTTTAATAAGCAAATATGGTCGCTAAAGACCCAAATCTGGTCGCTAAAGCTGCTAATCTGGTCGCTAAAAGTGCCACACCAGACCTGATGCACCAGCACTCTATAATTTTACTAAAAAGGCTCTAACTCCTTCATACAAACTCGGAATTAGACGATTCTTGTTCCTATGAGTCACAAATAATAATATGAACACAACCCTCAATCGAAACTCAATTCAGAGCTCATTTGCCCAGTGCGATATCCATTTCGCTCGTTAAACAATTACTCATGTTTCGCGTCAAAAACCCAATCACGACTTGATGAAATTAGACCAAAATTTTCAGATCAGTCCTATAATTCATTATCAAAATTCCGGAAGTCTCGACTCAAATTTGGATCTCTAGAACTAAAAATGAACCTTTAGATCATTACATTTATGCTCAAAACGGCAAAAATCTTCCAAAAACTCTTCCAAAATTTGTCCGAGCCTCATGGGATCCCAACAAAGTATACTAACAAGTCCCATAATATGACACAAACTTAGTTGTTTCTTCGAATCACCAAAAAACAACGCAAAAATACTAAATTCACCTCGGATTCAAGCCTATGAACTTTGAAACTTCTAATTTTCACATCCGGTGTCGAAACACGTCAAAACTAGTCCGAATGATCTCAAAATTTGCAGACAAGTCCAAAATGACATAACGAAGCTACAGAAACTCTCGGAATTCCATTCCAAGCCTCGAATCAAAATCTTACCTATCAACCGGAATTCGCCAAAATACTAACTTTGCCGATTCAAGCTTAATTCTACACCGGTCATCACAAAAATATTCCGGATACACTCCTAAGTCCCAAAGCACCTAACAAAGTTATCTAAACCATAAAATTCGCATTTCGAGCGCTCTAACACATAAGTCAATATCCGGTTGACTTTTCCAACTTAAGCTTCCTTAAAAGAGACTAAGTGTCTCAAACCTTACCAAAATCATTCAGGAATGACTTCAAATTTTGCACACAAGTCACATTCGACATTACAGACTTGCCCCAACTTTCGGAATCGCATTCCGACCCCGATATCAAAATTTCCACTTCCGGTCGAATTTTCTCAAAAACCTTCAAATTTCTATAGTTAGCCAAATGGCTCCAAAATGACCTACGGACCTCCGAATTCACTTCCGATCGCGCTCCCAAATCCAGAATCACCATACGGAGCTACTCCCAGTCTCGGAATTCCAAACGGACATCAATAACACTGAAATGCATTTTAAGCCAAACTGATGCAATTTCTTCTAAAATGCTATCTTCCACAATAGGCGCCAAAACGCTCCCGAGTTATCCAAAACCCGATCAGGGCATACGCCCAAGTCCGAAATCATCATACGAACCTTCTGGAGCCTTCGGATCCTACTTCCGAGGTCGTTTACTCAAAATTCCAATCCTAGTTCATTTCTTCAATTTTAAGCTTTCAAAATGAGAATTTCCATTTAGATTTGACTCCAAACTTCCTGAATTTTAATTCTGACCATACACACAAGTCAATATACCTCAGATGAAGCTGCTCATGGCCTCAAACTGCTAAATGACGCGCTGGAGCTCAAAACGACCGATCGGGTCGTTACATGTATCTACATGATGACACGTTTAGGAATCACCTATGTAAGTGTGAAGTGTTAGCCGCTTCAAGGAGAATTTTGTAAGGCCAATTCTCTATGCACTTATGAAACCAGGCGGTGTTCGTGGCTGAAACAAACACAACAATGAGAACCAAAGTCGGTTAAGGGTTGGTTGTGTGACTTATGGTTGTCTAGGTATACATCAAAGTTCGACGGTTCAAAGATATCAAATCTACCGATTGATCGAGTATATCCGACATAAGTTCACTACGGAAAGTTCAAAGGGAAACCTACTTATCCAGATGCAATTAATTCTTACTTGCGAATCACACAATTTTCATGCATATTTCCGTGATATAGCCATTCCCCATTCATGTGGGGGATTGTTGGGTTTTATGTATTTAATTATATTAAATAGTTAAAAGAGGGTGAATGTGAAATTGAGGGAAATGAAATTTTTGAGTGAAATTTTAAGTTTCCCCCCCTTTCCCCCCTTGGCAAAGGGACATTATCCCATATTGGAAGATGAAGAGATTTTTATGGGTATATAAGCAATTGCTATTTTTCTAACTCTTAAAGAGTTGAGAAGAAGGCAAGCCTCGCGCCTCGTCGCTCGCTCGCTCGCTTGGCTTCGGCTTCGGCTTCGGATTCAGATTCGGTCAAATGATTGATTGATTAATTTTTTGGACCAAATTTACTTGTTAATAGTAAAATATTAACAGAAATATTATTAAATATTTATTTTAATAACAGAATATTAAATTTCCCTCTTTATTGTTGAGTAAGTAACCATTTATGTAATGACATTTATGCTGAGGCCGTTTTGCATAAACAGCCACTCTGAAGAGTTGCACCTCTTCAGATTTCAGCCCAACTTTGGCTATAAATACAAGGCTATTCTGAGAATTTTCATACGATTTTCTGAGTTTCTCCTCCTCCTTCTACACAGTTTAAACATCAAACAAAGCAACAGTAAGTGTGATTTGCTACCGAACTTTGTGTTCGCTGAAATACTGGGGTTTGAAGTACCACTATACCAGTGTGTAATTCGTTCTATCCTGGGAGGAAATAATCCATAACCTTGGGTACTAGGAGGGGATTAAATTCCTTAAGGAAACACTGTAAATTCAGTGGGCTCGAATTGGTTTTCTGTTATTTCGTAGTTCATTCCTGTTTATGTTCATTTATGTTTATGTTCATTTATATTTCTAGAATTATTTTACAAATACAGTTTAATAACAAATATTTAGGCAAAGTTGTTTAATTAGAATTAGGAAAAAATTTTCAAGGGAAAGAGATAAAATTTACTCAAGTATTCTTTTGCATAGTTAACAAATTATAGGAAGATGGAATATGAGCAATAATGTTCAGAAAGTCAATAGAACTCGAAATCATTTTTTATTCCAGTTTGAATATGTCATGTTGACTGCGGAAATTGATATTATTGATTTATTTTATTTTGGAAGGTTCCAAATTTTTCAACATCGCTCTATTACTTTTTGTCTGATTTACTAATTTTGTTTTGTCATAATTTTCCAACCACAACTTAATATGTTCTTTCACTATCATTAATATAATTAACTTAATATCTTAAATTGCGCGATCAGTGAACATAGCCTTATAAGAAGGGATGATTGACATAGTGCTAATTTGACTTCCACACTATATTAATGATAGTAGAATTTATTAAAATAGTAGTTGAAAAAAATAGGGCAATAGAGAAAGCATCATATATATAGTTTAATGATTTTGAAAAATTTCTGAAGTTGCAAAAATTAAATACAAATAAACTAATATGAAATATTATGAGATTCTAAAATAAAAACAGTGTACTATATCATGAATTTAAAAGAGCATATGAAAAATTATAAAGGTGGAAACTTCCCTGAAAACTCTCATTTTATAGATCTAAATGCCATGTGGCGGCTATGACTTACACCATGTTACATCCCAGGATCCAAACGAGTACCTTTATTTTTAATGTTAATTAATTGTAAAATCTGTTTGTCCTTTTTCTGTTATTGCTGTGCATTGCTCTTAGAAAATATTCACATATATACAGACACTTAATATATATACTCTTGACTCTGCTCTTTGTATGTGTCTGAGGGAGAAACCAGCTAGTTATAACTGAAGTATATATATTGTTGTATTTTTAAAAGAAGTTGCATGACATATTCGTGATAGAATAGCTGAAAATCCCACCATTCTGTTTTCTTCTCCCCAGGTACTGTTTTCTTCTCCCCAGGTACGACATGAATTAACTAATATTCACTGTCTTTGATTCAATATATAGTTAAACACCTCTAAAAAATGCATATATGGTGTGTGCTTATTGTCTGTATTCACTGTCTTAAAATCTTGAATCTGCCTATGAGTATTGCAGTTGATGGATCTATTGATTGTTTGCTCTTTGTCTCTTTGAATGTGTTGATTTATGTGAGTAATTCTCATGTTGGGTAATTGGTTTTGGCTTCAAACAGATAGTAATAAAAGGCAAAAGCTAGATTTGGGATATATAAATGTTCTTATCTGGAGCCTGTTAGTTTTCTAGTGCCAAATTGGTTACCATATTGTATTTTATTGGAAAGGTCACAAAATTACCATTTTGTTGTAGGTAGACCATGGAGTGAAAACGACCACAAGCTTTCTGTGTATCAGAAAGCTTTAGCTGGTCTACCATCTAACTTTACTAATCTGACCTTGTGACATAGGTGAAAGGCAGGCTGATTGTTTTTGCCTTAAATCACCAATTGGAGAGAAAAATATCTGTGCCTATAAAGAGGAAGCTAGTCATTAATGTTGCAGCAATTTGTACAATTTGTTAATCAAAAGTAGTTTCAGATTCCTATGTTAGTGGTTGATTTCATGGCTCGAATCCATGACCTATAGGCCACACATAGACAACTTTACTGTTGCTCGCTTGAAAATGAAATGCCAATTCTTTTAGCCCTACTTATGCCATGGTAATTTAAAGCATCATTTGTATGGAATTTCAGTTATGAAATGTATTTGCAGATGGGAAATCTTATGACTGTCAAATAGAATTGAGTTTCAGCAGCACTATGTTTCTTTACTTCCAAGTAAAACCTGTTCCCTTTGTCTAGTTTTATGGAGTTTTATCTATGAAAATGTATTTGTTGATGCATGGGAATTTCAATCTTAATAGTAGTCGATTGGTTAAAAGTCCTCACCTTGTTCATATGGGTTCTGCTGTACAGTTCTATCTCAAGTATTAGACATCAGTAGCAGTAGTATTTATCATGTTTCGTCGCAAGAACCATTCCCATACTGATCATGAGGGGGAGGATCGACAGCACAAGGTAAAAAGTTTTATATTTGTATCTCAAGCTTCCTGTATCTGAGTGTTTCTTCAGTAAAACTTTTCTCTCAGAGTTCAATTAGATCATAGTTGGTTCTGGAAAATTTTGTACTCTTGACTTGTGCATTTAACTAGTTCTTTTTTTAATTTATAAATTCGTAGTTATGCTTAATGGGAAGATTCTCAAAGGATGATACTGTGAATGTACTCTAACTTTCAAATCATAGCCTGCTTTTTACTTGTTCTAATCAGATTATATATATGAGTGAGAGGCTGCCATTTTTATCTCAGGTTAAGGAGCTTAGGACTTCCTTGGAGCCGCTATCAGGGCGCAGCTTACAGTACTGCAGCGATGCATGTTTAAGGAGATATTTGGAAGCACGAAACTGGAATGTGGATAAATCAAAGAAGATGTTGGAAGAGTCCCTAAAATGGAGGTCAACTTTTAAGCCTGAGGAAATCCACTGGGTAAGAAAAGAGATAAATTTGTATGTTGTGGTTATCTTCTTGTCGATGAGAAACATATGTGGTCATCAGTGACGAATGGAAGAAAACAGAACTGCATGATAAACCATTTGTTGTGATTTTGCATACATGAAAGATTTGACATTTTTGTGATTGTCTCCTTTATTTCTATTTACCAACGGTTTATTTGTCATAGTTAATCGTGTTGGTTGAAAGGGAGCCTTGGAGCAACGGCCAAGTTGCTTCCGTGTGACCTATAAGTCACAAGTTCAACCGTGGAATCAGCCACTGATGCTTGCACTAGTGTAGGCTGTGTACATCATATCCCTTAGGGTGCGGCCTTTCCTCTAGATCCTGCATGAATGCGGGATGCTTTGTGCATCGGACTGCCATTTTCTTAGTTAATCGTGTTGGCAATAGATGGTTATTGAGTATGTATACAGTATTTTGAGTGTTCTGCCTTTCCATCTGTAGATTTTTGTCTCTGAACTGCTGGTACTTTTGTATTTACTGACCATATAATGCTATTGCAATCTGTTAGAATGAAGTTGCAATTGAAGGTGAGACAGGGAAAGCTTTCAGAGCAAATTTCCATGACCGCGATGGGAGAACTGTTCTTATCTTGAGACCAGGAATGCAGGTGATGTAAAAGCAAGTTGAAGTGTTCAAACTCTGTCTTATTGTAACTGCTGAGATATTCTTGAATCAGAGTTTTATAGTTCTTGATTATATTTCAGAATACGACATCAATAGACAACCAGATGAAGCATTTGGTGTATCTGATAGAGAATGCCATTCTTAATCTTCCAGAAGGTCAAGAGCAAATGGCTTGGTTAATAGATTTCACAGGATGGTCTCTAACCAATAATGTTCCCATCAAATCTGCTCGTGAGACGGTCAATATTTTGCAAAACCACTACCCTGAAAGACTTGCTATAGCATTTCTGTACAACCCTCCGCGAATTTTTGAAGCATTTTGGAAGGTTTGATCTGAATCTTTTCTTTTTCTTTCACCCCTTACCTGTTACTTGATCAAACCAAAAACCATGCAGAACTTTCAATTCTTCAAATTAATCAGTTATTTCAAGTGTTCTGACATTGCAGATTGTATAATGTTTACTGTTTTAAAAGGCCAAAGCTGACAATGTAGATACCAGTATATATCATTGACAGCCTAAGACAGCATTTTCCACTTGAGAAAAATACTAACTTCATTACTTCTTATAGGAAGTAGAGATGTGACTCAATAAATGATCTTACCTTTTATTAATGCTGATCTTTTTTTTTCTTGTTCCAGATAGTCAAATATTTTCTGGATACCAAAACATTTCAGAAGGTCAAATTTGTTTATCCAAAGAACAAGGATAGTGTGGAACTAATGAAGTCATACTTTGACATGGATAATTTACCAACTGAGTTTGGAGGAAAAGCAACTTTAAACTATGATCATGAGGAGTTCTCAAGGAAAATGGTTCAAGATGATATGAAAGCTGCCAAGTTTTGGAGTCTTGACAAGCTCCACCCTGAAACTAATGGCTACTATGCAGCAGAGGTTGCTGCAAATCCTGAATGTATTGCTCCACCAGCCATAGCTACTTAGATGTTTTGCTAGAGTACCAGCTTATTGTTCTATGTCTAACTTGATTTAAAAATATGTCAAGAAATGTAAGATCTTAAAAAATGCACTTCCAGATTATGCTATACAAGTTAGGTGATTTTGTTCCCTTTTGTTTAAGTCGTGATCTATCGAATTACCTAGTACCTGCGCTAGTGGGAGGTACCACGTACTCGATGAATTAGTCGAGGTATACACAACCTGAACAACTACCTTCATAAAATAAAAAATGAAAGAATAAGAAATAAATAAATATACAAATAACAGAGCAAAGGAAAGAAGGGGGGAATGAAGAATGTCTGCTTCGAGATTTACTTCTTGGTTTAACTCAATAGCAGCAGGAAGCCTTTCAACCCAACCTGTTGTTAGGACCGAAAAAAATCAGGTGTCATGCGGAAGCTAGCAAAACAAATCTTCAACGACGATAAATCCAACAACAAAAGAGAAATATACCAAAAGAGACACAAACATTTAACGTGGTTCGGCCAATTAACCTACATCCACATATGGAGATGAGCAATCCACTATAATAAAAGAGAGTACAAAATATAAAGAGAACAACTTCACGAAGAGACAAACACAAGTGACACACTAACACTTGTCCCGTAAAGTTTTCCCCCTAAACAAGACTCTCAAGCCCCCTATGGCTACACTGTGGATGCTACTGAATGAGAATGATGGATCTTCAATTTATAGAACTTTAAACATTTTCCTACAAGAAAAGAGACTAGCCAAATATGAGAGATTTGTAATTTCCTTCTACAAGAAGGAAAACCCAATTATGGTAAATATGTTGTCCTTTCTTTCATGAGATAGGAAAACCAATTATGGTAAGAAAATTTGGACAAACATCTAGCAATTCTCCCCCTTGGCCTGAATTTTCTGACAAAATAAACTTGATCCACCTTTTTCACATAATCTTCAATAAGTCGCATCTCCAAATATCCACCACAAAGTTTGTCTTAACGTGCGTAGCATACCGGTCAAATTTCTCAAACAAAAATAATGATTAGCGTCAAATAGGTTGTAGCTAGAACTGAACCTGTCTTAAACCTCGCTCTGATACCATTGTTATGTCGAGAAAGAGGCAAACCCGAAAATAAAGAAAGTAAAGAACTCCAAATTTTAACGTGGAAAACCCTTCAAATCGAAAGTAAAAACCACGAGATCACAAAGATCCAAAAAGTTTCACTATAACAATAAGAGAGTTACAAAAGTTCTCCAAATTGGCTACACAACAAGTGCCAAACATGGAGCAACAATAGCAACAACAAATCAATTGAAGAAAGAGGAGAATCCACAAAAACGAAACTGCTGTTCGAGGTTCGAAATCAGATGCTACAAGACTCCAAAACCGATCTCCATCGTTCCAATCAAACATCAAGATGTTACGAATACTCAGTCTGGGCTTTCTTGTTATGCGCTTTTTCTTCTCTCCTTTTGTAATACCCCGTACATTCAGACTAGGTGTGGATATGTTAAATGGGTATTAATTTGATATTTTAGACATATGAAGTCCTATCGGGATGATTATGGGTGAAAATAGTTATTTCAAAATCAAGATGGAAAAGTGAGGTGCATAAGATTTGACAAAATTGACTAAGTTTGCAGAATGTTCGTATTCCAGTAGGTTTTAGTGAAAATGAGTAAGGAATTTGGGAAAACTCAAAGCATGAAAGTTGTAGGCCTTTGATATATATTTTCAACGATATATTATGGAGCCTGAACAGATCTCTGTGCAAAAAGTTATGCATGTTTTACAGAACAGTATGCGATATGCACGCCGGTAGCGCGCCCTTTGCGCGGCCGCGCTAATTTTGAGGCAGTGTTACTGCCGTTTAGTGGGGGCAGTAGCGCGGGCAAGCCTCCAGATGCACGGGCGCGCTAGTGGGGGGCCGTTTTAAAGCTATATTTCGTCCCCCACAGCCCCAAAACATAAAAACTTGCTTTAGAAATAGGAACTCTAAAAAACCTAACTTCTTAAGGGTCCTTCCACCACCCAAGGTAAGTTCTAATGGTGATTCTAAGTTAATTTCAATATCCCAACATCTTATTAACATGGGTAAACCCTCCATATCATTAGATATTCATTTGGGGCATCATTGTTGAGAGAAGAAACCCTAGAACTCGAATTCAAGAAGATTGAACGTCAAAAAGGTAATGTCTTCACCCTCTAATTGATTCTAGCATTGGATTAATGATTATTGACTCAAGTTCATGAGATATGAGTTGATGGGTTTGATAGAAAAGCATGAATAATTATAGGTTTGGCTTGTTGATTGTTGATTATTGGTTAAGGGTGTTGTTTACCTTATGAGTGATAAAGAATAATGTTGATTATAACTATTTGAGACTTTAGAATTTATCTAGGAGCAAGAGAATATGTTATTGGGTATAGAGACACCATTAATAAGGACTATGAAGCTTTATGCCACCAAGTGTTTGAGAAAATGCCTAAGTGACCAAAACATGAGTATTATTGCTAACACGGAATCCCTTTGACTTGTATTGATATAGATTGAAGTTGAAGGGGGTTGGCGAATGTTGTATTATGCTCAAGAGCAGGAAGTTAAGGTATGTGAGGCCAACTCTCTATGTTTGGGAATATTAATGATTCTCCCTACACTACGTTTCTTTTACGACGTATCAATTGCCTAAAAAATATAGTTAAGCCTAGTTCCTTGAATAGTTGTAGAGCTTCTATTCTCTAGCTTCATAACTCGTTCATGACTTTCATTCTGAACGTTGTGAGCTCAGTGCATATTTAATATAGACTTGGGCTTGATGCCCCCGAGTCTTAGTATAGATTACTTAGTATGCCATAAATAGTTGGAGTTTCAGTGTTCATAATCAGTTCAAGAATACATGTCTCAGTCTAGTCCTATTCGGTATTCCAGTAATGTCTAAGTCTAGTCCTATTCAGTATTCCAGTATTATGTAACTCAATGTGATTCAGTATTTTACTATCATATATTGCAGTATGATTCTCAGTTCCTGATTTTAAATCCCTGAATGTTGAACACTTGTATTTGGGCCTGAGGCTGCAGTTTATGCTTTATGCATCTTTGGGCCCGAGGCCGTAGTTTATGCTTTATGCATCTTGGGGCCTGAGGCCGCAGTTTATGCTTTATGCATTTTGGACCTGAGGTCGCAGTTATGTATACGTATACTTGGGCCCGAGGCCGTAGTTTGTGCACATATATATATATATATATATATATATATATATATATATATATATATATATATATATATATATATATATATATATATATATATATATATATATATATATATTGGGCCTGAAGCCGCAGTTTAATATTCAGATAAACAGGTTGTTCATCATTTCAGAAGAGGGAGTATTCATATCCTTATTTCCTTTCAGTTCAATTATTAGTTACCGTTCAGTTATTAGTTATCATATCAGTTACCAGTTATCAGTTCAGTTATCAGTTATCAGTTCAGTTATCAGTTATCAATCCAGTTATCATTTATTAGTTATCATTTCATGTCAGTTATCAATTATCATTTCAGTTTCAGTTTCAATAGTTATCATTTTAGTTATCATTTATAAATTCTCAGATATCAGCTTAGTTTTAGTTTCAACATTTATAATTCTTTCTTTCAGTTTCCTTACATACTAGTACAATTCAAATGTATTGACGTCCCATTTTGCCCGGGGCCTGCATCTGACAATGCAGGTAATGATTTACAGGTCGACGACGTAGAGCGCTAGGATTCCCGTACCAGCTATTTGGTGATCCCCAGTTCTTTCGGGGCATTGTCATTACTTTACAGCCTTTCAGTATTTATAGATAGTTAGTGTTTTCAGTACTTCAGTAGAGGCTTCATAGACTAGAGTAACAGTTAGATAGAGTCTCAGACTTTTCATATTAAGCTATGTTGGCTACAAATATGTTTCAGAATTGTATTAGTATTTCCGCACTTTGATTTATATCATCCAGACTTTCAGTATATCAGCATATGTTAGTTTATCTTCCACATTTAGTATGTTATGATATCACATGTTGATTCACCCAGCCAGTTGTTTCGCTCGGTCACATGTAGTCAGGCACCGAGTGCCATGTTACATCCAGGCCCAGGTTCGGGGCGTGACAAAGCTTGGTATGAGAGCAATAGGTTCAAAAGTCCTAGGGAGTCTATGAAGCCATGTCTAGTAGAGTTTCCTTTATATGTGTGTGCCGTCCACTCATATAAACGGTTAACTACCAAGACATCTAGGATTGTCTCATCTCTTTCTAATTTAGATCGTGCCATGAAGCTCAGAGCAATAGTTAGCCTTCTCTTCCTATTGAACTCCAAACGTATTGGATGCCCAAGCGACGTGCAGGAGAAACCTAAGGTCCTAAAGAGGATAATTACCCATCGGGGTATAATTATGGAGTACAGGTTGGTAAATATGAGACTTGAGAGGATGTTAAAAGCGGGATGCAATGGATAGTAGTGCAGATTAGAGCATAACCTTATCAGAAAGTACAAAAGCAGTTATCATGTCTTATGGTTATCAGTTTACCCCAGTTTCCAGTTATACGGTCTTTTAGTTAGCAAGTTTATGGTTATTCAGTATGCCAGTATTCAGTTATATGGTTACCAAATATCCATTTTCAGTGTATCAAAATTTCTGGTGACTTGTGAGTATACAGTGATGCATATGGGTTCTCAAAGAAAATGTAAGTAACAATGATTATAGAGAAATCTTCGCATGTTTTAGGGATTAAGACCCAAGACTCACTGGATGATGCATGTGTCACACCTCCTTTTTACGTACCCGAGAGGGTACAAGGGAGTTTTTTCCAATTAAAGGACAATCGAAACGGGATTTATTTATTAATTTCAGAGTCGCCACTTGGAAGATTTAGGGTGTCCCAAGTCACCAATTTTAATCCCGAATCGAGGAAAAGAATGACTCCATATTACAGTCTGCGTACCAGAAATCCGGATATGGAATTCTGTTAACCCGGGAGAAGGTGTTAGGCATTCCCGAGTTCCGTGGTTCTAGCACGGTCGCTCAACTGTTATATTTGGCTTATTTATCTGATTTTAAATACAATATGAACTTATGTGCAAATATTATCTTTTAACCGCTTTTATCATTTACTGTTATTTTTATCAAGAATTGCAACGTTATAAAATGTATCTCGAACCACGTTACAATCAATGTACCCGTGGTCGTCGACACACTTTGACTCCGTTGAGATTTGGATTTGGGTCACATCAATGTGCACCCAAGTTTAAGGAAATTAAATTATTAAAGGCGCGCCTAAAGCGACTAGCGTATTTATTTTGGGTAGGACCGTGGAATTTTACTAAACGGTCCATCCCAAAGTCTAAACAATTTTTAAAGCAAATATTTACTGAGGGCCCCGCAATTTGTATTTTATTTGGCGAGGCTCATCTCATTCTTATTTTTTTAAAAATGAATTTGCAACGTCATGGACACGCATCTCGAACCACGTCACAATCAATGTACCCGTGATTAGAAACACATTTCGACCCCGTTGAGAATTGGATTTGGGTCACATAAATGTGCACCCGAGTTTAAGAAGGTAAGATTTATTAAGGCGCGTCCTAAAGAGTCTAACATATTGTTATTTTAGGAAGAGGCTGTGAAGGTTCATTAAACGGCCAAATCCAAAGTCTAGTCAATGGTTATGTATTTTATTGAGGGCCCCAGCGGTTTGTGATTTATTTGGCGAGGCTCGTCTCATTTTTATTTTAAAGGATAAACCTATAGTGACTACATTTTTCTATTAAATTCGTCTCTAAAAATAAAAGAAAATCTCTTAATTATTTACATGCTGAAAAAAAACGTAACTTATTAGTTATTAGTTTGACTAATGTGAACGAGAAATTGCGATCGAGTTTGTACAAGGAAAACTGCTTTAATTCTACATTCTATTATTTACTAATGCTATAACATGAGATAGATACACAATAATATCAAAGCAGATTAACTATTCTTCAAATAATTTAAACTAGCATTATTAGATGAAGAAATCATACATATGCAGCCTCATTACTCATTAATTAATCGACTACATTTTTATACAAAGAGAGGAAAATTAATATTCAAACACAGATCCAAACAAAAGAATTCAACAGGAACAGGAGCCTGATTAATATTTGATTTTTCGCTTCAAGCCAAGAGTGTACAAATGTGTACCTGGAAACAGCAGTACAAGAACAAAAGAAGTAGGAGTCAGCAACAGTAATAACGCGGCAACAGCAGGTTCAGCAACACCGCAAAACCAGTAACAACCAGTAGAATAACCCAGCAACGGATTAAAAAATCAGCAGTGCCAAAGTGCAATCACAATCAAAGCAGAGAAGAGAAAAGATACGAGATGCAGTAGCTTCGGATTTTTGAATAACACTCGAAGAAAAACAAACAGAATTGTTCGAGTGAAAGTTCAAATTGTCTTTCTCTTTTACTATCACAAACTCTCTCAAATATCAAAGTATGTCAACTCTCCAAGTCTCTCTTAATAATATTCAAGTTCTAAAAACTCTCTTCTCTTTTCTCTAAAAAAAAATCCTCTAAAATGTTCTCCTTCTAGTCCCCTTTTTAATGTCAAGAATGACTCTATATATAGCAAGACAAGTCTTCCATTCCCAATCCCAAAATTATTCCCCCAATGGCATGCTTTGACCCACTATTAAATGTCTTCTTTATTTTAAATTTTGTCCCCCATGCCTACATTAAATAACTAACACATTCCCAACCCATTACAATTTGTCCCCCATGCCTATATTAAAAAAGTACAAGATTCCTCCCCATTATGTTTTGTCTTGTCCCCCATTATATTAAACAAATACCTCAAAAACCCCACCCCATTATATTTGTCCCCCATGCTTAACATAAAGAATCAAAATAATGTTCAATTACCAAACTACCCCTCCGACCTTATTGCAATTACAAATCTACCCCCGAATGCAATGCAATTTACCAAATTACCCCTCTGCTCTAAACAATCAATTAATCATAACTCAACCAAAATATAGTCAAGATGACCAATTTCTCAACAATCTTCAACAACAATTATATGAACACGATGAACAACACAACTCAAAATTAATGGAATGAATTAACCATATCGGGAACCAATTCTGGTTAATTTAGACCATGAATGTATGATCAAGAACACAACAATACGAACAACAAAACACATGATTCAAACTAAATTAACAAATCAAAGACAAACATAAACTCACATTAAATCACTGGATTTAAACATGAACTTCAAACAAAGATGAACATGAATTAAATCTATTTTTAGCAACAAACATGACGGATTCTAACGATTCAAACAACATTAATATTTTCTGGAAAATACATAACACATGAAACAAATTGAAGAAATAATTAATTAAATTTTAATTTGAATCTAACAAACATTAAACCAACAAATATTCACTTAAACAACAATACAAACACGAAATAACATGAAAAATAATTAATTAATCTTTCATTTGGAATCTGAAAAATCAATTTAACAAACAACACATGAACATGAACTAAAAATTAATTCAAACGATAAACAAAACAAACATTTGCCGATTTTAGATTCGAAAATATCAAAACAAAATACGGACAAACATAAAATTCAAAAACTACTAACCGGATCAACATGACATATGTATGAACTGTTTTGACGACCAAAGCTTAGAACAAATGACGATGAACTTGGATGAAAAACAATCTGTCCTGAAACGAGTATCGCACCAAGATAACTTCACGCCGAAGATGACCACGAACGAACGACGAACGAGAAGGCTGTTCTGTGCAGCCCTTTTCTTCTTTTTTTTTCTTTTCTTTTTCCATTGGTGAAGAAAGCAACGGGGTCGACAAAACAGAAGCAAAAAAAACGTGGTCTGGGGTTCGTCCATGGCGATGTTTTGGCTGGTCGACGAAGCAATATCTATGGGGGTTTGGTTTGGACTCAAGCTGAAAGTAGAAGAAGCAGCTACGAACATCAGCAGCGACGCATCCATGGACGACGAGCTGGAACAGATGTGGCTCGGCCATGGACGAGCTGCTGTTTGGGTTTGTTTGGAGGTGGACGATGGCGGACAGCAGTAGTCCATGGCGGAACTGAGGTTGCAGCAGACGGAGGAGCTGGAGAAGATGAAGCAACAGCTGGTTGATGAGGAGGAGGAAGGTGGTCGACGCAGCAAGCAGAAAACTCGAGCTTGAAGCAGCGTCAATGGCGGGAAGGTAGCTCGGATGGTGGTGTTTGGATGTGAGGGAGTCCGGACTGCGTCCATGGTGGTGGTGTTCGCGGTGGGAAGGTGATGGGTGGTGGACGCAGAAGAAGGGAGCTGGTTTGGGAAGCCATGGATGGGGTGTTTTTGGAGTTTGGAGAAGATGAAAGTAAGGAAGGGGGCGGACCATTTTTTAGGGTTTTTCCTTGTTTTTCTTTTGTTTTGTTTTTTGAATGAAGATGGGTGTTGGGTTAATGGGTTAATGGGTTAATGGGGCGGACCGGGTCGACCCGGTCTGAAGTGGACTGGGTCATGGAGAAGATTGGGCAATTTTTTGGGCCTTTGGCTTACAATTGAAGAAGTGGCCCAATCCGATTTTTCTTTGTATTTTTGTTCTCTTTTCTTCTTTCATTTTCTAAAACTAAATTATAAAAATACTTAAATTATTATTCAGAACTAAATTAAGTTATAAAAATCGCAAATTAACTCCCAATAACAATTAACGCGCAATTAAGTAATAATTAAGCATAAAATTGTTCATTTGGGCATTAAATGCTAAAAATGCAAAAGATGCCTATTTTTGTAATTTTTAATTTTTGTAAAACTAATTTAATTACTAACAATTGTAGAATTAAATCCTACATGCAAAATGCGACATATTTTTGTATTTTTTATTAATTTAACAAATAAGCAAACACAGACAAATACAAATAATTATCCAAAAAAATCACAAAAGTACTCAAAATTGCACACCAAGGAAAATCATTTTATTTTGCATTTTTTGGGAGTATTTCTCATATAGGGCAAAAATCACGTGCTTACAGCATGAAGTGATTTATCAGATGTGTGTGGTATTGTATCTGTATGTCAGACCCTACAGTGTAGCAGGTTAAGAATTTGACCGCAAATGGCCTAGAATTTGTCATTATAGTTTTGGAAAAAAAAAGGGGAGACTAAGGGAAAAAATACCTAGGAGTCAGAAACGTTTGTTATTACCAAAGATGTGATTTCGTACAACTCATGAAAATGACAAGAAGATATGATGTATGAAACGAGAACCAAGAGCAACCAATATTGAATTTCAGGGAATGGTTTTAAGTTGTTTAGAATTATTCAAATCAGAACTAGAAGTACACGCTAGTAAGCTACTATAAGAAGTAGCTATTGACATAAGATAAAAGATATGACAGTTCCCCCTTAGGTTATGTGACTAAGTGATTACCGCGGATGTTTATAGTATGATATGATTTTGTATTATATAGAAAGTTTGGGGTTAGATATTCTAATTTTGTTTAAGACAGATGAATTTCCCTAAGTGTGATCCATGTACATAGTTCAAAAAAATGATAGTCTGTGGCAAAAGAATATGGTCAGATGATGAGGGAAGTTAGGAGTAACCTTATGCTTCATTTTAGTTATTCAAAGCAGGAGAAGAAAATATGATGCTAGTAGGTGGTTAGTAAAAGGATATTAAGTAAGTTTTGAGTAGATACAGTGAATTAGCAATTTCAGCTAAGCTAGTAGAGGTGAGATTTGATCCACTTAGCCAGGTTATCTCTAGTGAGTGGATGACAGTTTGAAAATACCGAACACATGTGTCAGAGCCTAAAGAGTTTAAGTTAAACCCGAAGTACAGTGGCAGTGGAAAAAAATCAGCTAGCAGTGAGAGAGCAAACTATAGAAGAATAGCCTTTAGGAATTATCGAAATGTGATTTCTCCAGGATTGACAGTGTGGGCAGAGTTAAATCATTACGATTATGTAGGATAGTTATGAAGGCATAAGTTTCCGTTTATGTAAATAATTTAGTTTTTCCTAGTAAGAAAGATTTCTCAAAGGTAAGTTGGGAGATGAGTCGTTATTAACGTAAAGTGCAAAGAGTTGCAGAAGATAAAGAAAGTTGTTAGAATCCCAAAAAAAGGAAGGATCCGCAAGTATAAGACCTTTGGTCTAAGGGGTGATGTGAATTTTTTTTGTAAGTCCAGTTAGTGATTTGAAACCCAAATAGTCAGCATGGGATATGAAAAAGAAAATTAGTTTGGTAATGAGGAAAAATTGTATAATTACCACAGGGATTATGTATAGCATATGTAAGAAACACAAAGTGAGTAGAATGATCACCGAGCTTAGTTATTGATGATAAAGTGATCAAAGAAAAGCTATAAATCATGCCTATTTATGTATTATGAGGGTAGAGCCATTGCACGAGACTCTAATTGTGGAGTACAAGTCAAAGACTTAGATCACAACAATGCTATACGTATTTTCAGGAAGTGCTTAGAATGATAATCATGTATGGGAAGTGTAGCTCATGATTGAGACAGACAAGAGAACTATGGTGAAATAAGTTCACCGCTTAGCCAAGCAAAGAGTTTGGCTTTCGGATTCTGAAGAGGTGGAATTAATGTCCAGAACAGAATTTGTTCTTCCTTAGTAGCCGAAGATAATGAGAAACAATGTGATGATCCCTACGTGTTGCAGTTGAAAGAGGGGATTCACAAGTATAAGACGATGGCTTTTGAATAAGGGGGAGATGATGGTACTTTGAGGTACCAAGACAGATTATGTATTCCAGACATAGATGGACTTAAAGAGGGAAGATCGTGTTAGAAGCCCATAATTCCTGGTATTCTTTCCATCCAGGTTCCCCAAATATGCATCATGACCAAGGAGATTTATTGGTTGAACGACATGAAAAGGAACGTCACAGACTTTGTGGCCAATTGTCCGAATTGCTAGCAAGTGAAAGTCAAGCAGTAGAAAGTCTAGTGTTTTCATCCCAGGATACATATACTTTTGAGTGGAGATGGTAAATATGGAAATTTATAACGATATTATCTTGCTCATTTTAAAAGCATGATTTGATTTGATGATCGTAAATCGACTTACCAAGTTAGCACGCTTCTTGCCAGTAAAAACTACAGATTCAGTAGAAGATTATACTGAGTTGTACATTCAGGAAATCGTCTGATGTATGGGACTCCATTGTCCGTCTTTCCGGATTGTGGTGCTCAGTTTAAAATGAACTTTTAGAAGTCCTTTCAGAAAGGATTAGGCACAAGTTTTTCATCCTCAGAAAGATGGCCAGACAGAGCGTATTATTCAAACAATTGAGGATATGTCCTTGATATTAAAGTAATTGGGATAATCACAAACCTCTCATTGACCTTGCTAATAATAACACCTACCATTCTAGTATCAAGATAGCACTGTGAGAGACTCTGTATGGGCGAAGGTGTAGATCACCAATTGGTTGGTTAAAAGTTGGTGAAGAGGAATTATTGGGACCAAATTTAGTCTATCAGGCAATGGAGAAAGTTAAGTTGATTCAATAGCGTTTGAAGAAAACTTAGGGCCGCCAAAAGCCCTATTCGAGCGTGTGACATAGAGACTTAGAGTTTCAAGTTGATGATCGGGTGTTTCTGAAAGTTTCATTTATGAAAAGCATTATGATATTTGGGAAGAAGGGGAAGCATAGTCTCTGCTATATTAGGCCATATAGATTCTTGCAAAGGATTGGTCAATTAGCTTATGAGTTGGAGTTCCCACCATAATTAGTGGTGGTACAGCCAGTATTCACGTGTCATGTTATAACATTCAAGTTTCCAGTACTCAGATATTCATATCAGTTCAGTACTCAGATACTCATGTCAGCTCAATACTCAGCTACTCATGTTAGTCCAATACTTAGACATTCATGCCAGCTTAGTACTTAGATTACTCAAATATTCGTGCCAGTTCAATATTCATATATCCATGTTAGTTCACGTATCCATGGCAGACCAATATTCAGTCAATGCAGTAGTCATTCAGTTCAGTATTGCAACACTTCAGTAATCAAGTATTCATTCAGTTTAGTATACAAGTGTTAATGAAAGTTCATGTTTCCACCAGACCCGTTTAAGGTCCGGAGTTAGCAGAAGTTACAGTCAGGACAACCATTCGAGGACGAATGATCCCAAGGGGGAGATAATGTAACACCCCGTACATTCAGACTAGGTGTGGATATTAATTTGATATTTTAGACATATGAAGTCCTATCGGGATAATTATGTGTGAAAATAATTATTTCAAAATAAAGATGGAAAGTGAGGTGCATAAGATTTGACAAAATCGACTAAGTTTGCAAAAGGTTCGTATTCCAGCAGGTTTTAGTGAAAATGAGTAAGGAATTTGGGAAAACTCAAAAAGCATTAAAGAGTTAGTCCATTGAAATATATTTCCAACGATATATTATAGATCCCTAACGGATCTCTGTGCAAAAAGTTATGTGCGTTTTACAGAACAGTATGCGATATGCGCGCTGGTAGCGTGCCCTTAGCGCGGCCATGCTAATTTTGAGGTAGTGTTACTGCCATTTAGCGCGTTCAATAGCGCGGGCAGGCCTCCAGATGCGCGGGCGCGCTAGTGGGGGGCCATTTTAAAGCTATATTTCGTCCCCCACAGCCCCAAAACATAAAAACTTGCTCTAGAAAGAGGAACTCTCAAAAACCTAACTCCTTAAGGGTCCTTCCACCACCCAAGGTAAGTTCTAATGGTGATTATAAGTTAATTTCAATATCCCAACATCTTATTAACATGGGTAAACCCTCCATATTATTAGATATTCATTTGGGGCATCATTGTTGAGAGAAGAAACCCTAGAACTCGAATTCAAGAAGATTGAACGTCAAAAAGGTAATGTCTTCACCCTCTAATTGATTCTAGCATTGGATTAATGATTATTGACTCAAGTTCATGAGATATGAGTTGATGGGTTTGATAGAAAAGCATGAACAATTATAGGTTTGGCTTGTTGATTGTTGATTATTGGTTAAGGGTATTGTTTACCTTATGGGTGATAAAGAATAATGTTGATTATAACTATTTGAGACTTTAGAATTTATCTAGGAGCAAGAGAATGGGTTATTGGGTATAGAGACACCATTAATAAGGACTATGAAGCTTTATGCCACCAAGTGTTTGAGAAAATGCCTAAGTGACCAAAACATGAGTATTATTGCTAACACGGAATCCCTTTGACTTGTATTGATATAGATTGAAGTTGAAGGGGGTTGGCGAATGTTGTATTATGCTCAAGAGCAGGAAGTTAAGGTATGTGAGGCCAACTCTCTATGTTTGGGAATATTAATGATTCTCCCTACACTACGTTTCTTTTACGACGTATCAATTGCCTAAAAAATATAGTTAAGCCTAGTTCCTTGAATAGTAGTAGAGCTTCTATTCTCTAGTTTCATAACTCGTTCATGACTTTCATTCTGAACGTTGTGAGCTCAGTGTGTATTCAATATAGACTTGGGCTTGATTCCCCCGAGTCTTAGTATAGATTACTCAGTATGCCAGAAACAATTGAAGTTTCATCGTTCATAATCAGTTCAAGAAATACATGTATCAGTCTAGTCCTATTCAATATTCCAGTATTATGTAACTCAGTGTGATCCAGTGTTCTAGTATTATGTAACTCAATGTGATTCAGTATTTCACTATCATATATTACAGTATGATTCTCAGTTCCTGATTTTAAATCCCTGAATGTTGAACACTTGTATTTAGGCCTGAGGCCACAGTTTATGCTTTATGCATCTTTGGGCCTGAGGCCGCAGTTTATGCTTTATGCATTTTGGACTTGAGGTCGCAGTTATGTATACGTATACTTGGGCCCGAGGCCGTAGTTTGTGCATATATATATATATATATATATATTGGGCCTGAAGCCGCAGTTTAATATTCAGATAAACAGGTTGTTCATCATTTCAGAAGAGGGAGTATTCATATCCTTATTTCCTTTCAGTTCAATTATTAGTTACCGTTCAGTTATTAGTTATCATATCAGTTACCAGTTATCAGTTCAGTTATCAGTTATCAGTTCAGTTACCAGTTATCAGTCCAGTTATCATTTATTAGTTATCATTTTATTTATCAGTTATCAATTATCATTTCAGTTTCAATTTCAATAGTTATCATTTCAGTTATCATTTATAAATTCTCAGATATTAGCTTAGTTTTAGTTTCAACATTTATAATTCTTTCTTTCAGTTTCCTTACATACCAGTACAATTCAAATGCACTGACGTCCCGTTTTGCCCGGGGCCTGCATCTCACAATGCATGTAATGATTTACAGGTCGACGACGTAGAGCGCTAGGATTCCCGTACCAGCTATTTGGTGATCCCTAATTCTTTTGGGGTATTATCATTACTTTATAGCCTTTCAGTATTTACAGATAGTCAGTGTTTTTAGTACTTCAATAGAGGCTTCATAGACTAGAGTAACAGTTAGACAGAGTCTTAAACTTTTCATATTAAGCTATGTTGGCTACAAATATGTTTCAGAATTGTATTAGTATTTGCGCACTTTGATTTATATCATGCAGACTTTCAGTGTATCATCATATATTAGTTTATCTTCCGCATTTAGTATGTTATGATATCAAATGTTGATTCAGCCAGCCAGTTGGTTCACTCGGTCACATGTAGTCAGGTACCGAGTATCGTGTTACGTCTAGGCCCAGGTTCAGGGACCTTTGTTGTCTGTCTTTTTCTAAGAGCTTGGCGAATCCCACAACAGAGGAGAAGACTGTCATCTCTACCGCTGTAGTTGATGTTGTATCCTTAATGTGGTAAGCCAAACCGCCAACAAACTTGCGAATCTCTGCTTTTTCTGTCTTAACCATGTGAGTAGCATGCTTAGCTAGCTTTATGAATTCCATGTAGTACTCTTGCACACTTTTATTCCCTTGCTTGAGCTATTCGAACTCTGTAGCCTTAGCTTCCCTATCCTCTTCTGGAATAAAGTTAGCCATGAAGGCCTCTTCAAATTCTTCCCAAGTAGGCGGACCATCATGTTTATCTCTTTCCTTTTCCCACATTTCAAACCAAGCACCGGCCACATCTCTAAGCTGGTAAGTATCCAGCTCCACAGCTTCATCATCAAATGCTTTCATCGCTTGGAAGGCTTTCTTGACACCCTCCAGCCATAACATTGGATCTTCATCAACTATTGAACCATGGAACAGTGGAGGACTCAACTTCAAAAATTCATTCACTCTTGAGGACTCAGAATTGTTCTGTCTATTTGATTGAGGTGGAATCTCATCTCTTCTCTCGTTCTGGTTGGCCATGAAGGCTTTAAACATCTTCATAACACTGTTGACTACATTAAACATCTGACTTCACCTCTGGAGATATAATTTTTTGAGTTGGAGCTGCTGTTGGGGGCGACACTAGATCCTGAGGTACTGGATCATCATGCTCCACCCCTTCTTCATGTTCAACCCGGGGTACTTGAACCCCCTTTATGGATTTACCCTTCATTTTCTATGTTGGAGCCTTTTTAGTTCTGCCTTGAGCCACAATAGTAGTAATAATTTATTGAGCAACATCCTGAGTGTCGGTGTCAGAGTTGCGAGTATGAGCCATTTCTTCAAGTTTTAGAGAAACGAATACATTAGATAATTTCTTAGAGGTAGGATATACTGCACGATCTAAAGTATGAGAAAAATGAGACTTTTCCTAAATTCCTGAAGCCTCTTATTTATAAGTATGACGCGCTTCATACCCACAAACAAGACTCTACTAATACGACTTCATAGACCCCTAGGACTCCATAAACCCGAGGCTCTGATACCAAGTTTGTCACGACCTATTTTCTGAACAAGCCGTGACCGGCACCCGATCGCTAAACATGACCGAGCGATCTATCTGTGCTTATCAAAACTATTATAACTTAAAATTTTATATGCCACATGGAACTACTGCAACCAAATACCTTTAAATAATTTAAATATCTAAAACAAGCCAACTTCAAAACTTTATTTGTAGTAACCAATGAAAAACTGCTAAGTTATTATAAAAACATCTGAATCTTAACCCACCGATTGTGTCTATGAAGCCTCTACTGATAAACTGACGCATTGCTCAGGACATGAGATTTTCTGGCTAGTTATCTAAGTAAACAAAGAAATAACAAAATAAAAATGACTCTAAGGAATACTCCACAAACAAAAGCGGATCTCACCAATAGTACTGGAAGAGAAGGAATTCCTAACTCGTAGCTTGCTCGCCTGCAAAAGCAGTTCCTACGTTGTACCGCAGACCAACGTAGATTCCCAAAAGAGAACGTCAGTACCATCCATTGAACTTAGTGAGTCTCTATGATAGAAGACGAAACTTTATTAACATATACATTATGAGCAAAGATTCTAAATGCATGTAAAACATAAAGTTTATAAGAACAATTCTAAAACAATTGCATAATAGCAGTTTATGAATATTCTTAAAAAATTCTTTTCTTTTGATTTCTTACAAAAAAAATACTTCACTTTATACTTTGGGAGTTCCAACTATTCTGACTTAATTCTGTCTCAGTCACCATGTGATCGGCACGGGTTCGATCCCAACCTGATCGAATAGGCCCAAACCACAAGGTGCCACTCGATTCATGATTCTCAACGCTCATGTATCATACCTTAGCATGGCTAAGTAATTTCTCAGCAACGAGACACTCGGCTCGTGTTCTCCCTACTTTGGCACAAGTAGTTTCAGGAAGTCAACGCCTTGGTTAGGACCCTCGGCCAGGACGATGACCCCTTCTCAGAATAAAGGATACTTCCAAAAATCTTTTCTTTCTACATCTTCTTGTGACTTTTCAAGTCTAAATCTTTTCTTTTTGGAACATCATGTACATGCTCATGCTGTTATCCTTAAATGTAAAGCATTGCATAAGAATGAAATAAACATCTAGAAGTATTTCTAAAGATTCTTGCTTCTTCATAAATTTTCAACATGAAAATAACATATGAGAATAACACAAAAATCTGAAAATTTATGCACATATATCATATAAATCATCTAAATTTTTGCTAGAACAATTCTAAGTTAATAGGTACTCACTCGCTTCAATTAAGTAAATATAAACTCTTTTAAGCAATTCATCAAATGCCTTATATGTGTGATTTTGTGAGTTAAACCATTTTAAAAAAGGGTTATATCAACTCACCTCAAAACTTCTTGAGCCAATACGTAGACCCCAGTCCAATTTATAACCGTCAAATAATTGATTCAACAACAACCAGTGCATTTTAATTAATTTTAAAGTTTCACACCTAAACATGGAATTTACTGTTGATATAGAGGAAGAAGGAAATTAACTATTCTATTCTTACCTACTACTACTTTAGGATAATTGACAATAGGGAATTTTATATACCTGAGTTCAAGAATTAGTGATTTGTAAAGAACCCTAGAATTTTCGTTGCCTGTGTGAGTATTTCGCTGAACGACGCTTCTGTTTCTTGGGCAAATAGAATGTCGAGTTCTGTTTTTATTTTTCATAAGGCATAAGCCTTTTGCCTGCCAACTGCCAAGAGCCCGTTATGGGCTTTAGGTTGCACGTGATTTCTTTTACTTTTTTTTTGACTTAACTAGTATTTAATTATTCCTACTTTTAATAATTAATAATAATAAAATTATTAATATTCCCCTAATTGTACATCCAATTATTTATAAATAGAGAAGTAACTCAAAATCAATCACAAGGGTTTTAATCCGTAATAGAAGTATAATTTAAGATTATAAAAATTAAATTCTATATTTAGTGGGTCTTGAAACTTTTATAGATTTGAAGAGTGTTACAATCTTTCCTCCTTAAAAACATTCGTCCTCGAATGTTGCTAGGGCCTTATTCTTAAGTTAACAATCATTCCTTAGGTCCTTGAACCTCTTAAGTTTTCTTAGCACTACCCACTCTTCCAAGGGACTCAAAATTTTGGCTAACTCCCTAAATTTTCAGAAATTTTGGCAGATTTTTCCTTGTAAATATGGACTATCCAAAAAAAAATATCCCAGTCACAAATGCCACAACTACACCAACAACAATTAAATATACCATAACAGGCCATTCATAGGCACCATACACAACTCATAAATTAATTACTCACACTCCAGTAGGACATAAACAAGTAAATCACTTTAATGAATTAAATATACTATGGCATAAACTAAATTACTACAACAACTAATATAATCTAGGAAGGACATAAATACTTGCTAACTTATATTTAATAAATAAAATATAAATGTCAATCCATGTCTAGGTTAACATACCTTGTTACTCAAATAAATATGGATATTTCTTCCTCATATCTTCCTCAACCTCCCGCGTAGCCTCTTTTGAATCATGATTACTCCACAAAACTTTTACCGATGTTATATCCTTTGTTCTCAACTTTCGTACTTGCCTATCGAGAATTTCTATAGGTACCTCTTTATAAGTCAAGCCTTCTTTAATTTCTATGATATCGGTAGGTATTATATGCGACTAATCATGAATGTACTTTCTAAGCATAGACACATGAAAAATAGGATGAACAGAGAACAACTCAACAGGTAACGCTAGCTCATAAGCCACGTTTCCCTTCTTTTTCTATAATCTCATAAGGTCCAATAAATCTAGGACTAAGTTTCCCCTTCTTACCAAACCTCATAACTCCTTTCATTGGTAAAACTTTCAAAAACTCCTTGTCACCAACCATGAACTCTAAGTCACAATGCCTCTTGTCATAATAAGACTTTTGACGACTCTGAGCCGTTTTCAGTCTTTCTCTAATTAGCTGGACTTTCTCTAAGTCCTCACAAACAAACTATGGACCAATCAATGGCACCTCTGCTGGTTCAAACCAACCCACTGGAGACCTACATCTTCGCCCATACAATGCTTCATAAGGAGCCATACCAATACTGGTCTGATAGTTGTTATTGTAAGAAAATTCTATAAGTGGTAAGTGATCATCCCAGTTACCTCCGAAATCTATAACACATGCTCGCAACATATCTCTGAGAGCCTGAATGGTCCTTTCTGCCTGACCATCGGTCTGTGGATGGAAAGCGATGCTCAAATTGACCTTGGTACCTAATCTTTTCTGAAATGCCTGCCGAAATGTGCCGTGAACTGAGGGCCTCTGTAAGATATGATTGAAACTGGAGTACCATGCAATCAGACTATTTCTTTGATGTACAACTGCGCATACTACTCTACGGAATCTGTCGTCTTTACTAGTAGGAAATGCGCGGACTTTGTCAGTCGGTCTATAATAACCCAAATTGAATCATGCTAAAGGTATGTGCGAGGTAGACCTACTACAAAATTCATATTAATCATCTCCCATTTCCACTGTGGTATTTCTATATCTTGAGCTAGGCCACCAGGTCTCTAATGCTTGGCTTTGACTTGCTAGCAATTCAAACATTTAGCCACATGATACGCTACTTGCTTCTTCATGCCTTTCCACCAATACAACTCTTTTAAGTCCAGATACATTTTGGTAGCACCTGGGTGGATAGAATACCTCGAACTGTGAGCTTCTTCCATTATATCCTTCCTAAGACCGTCTACATCAGGAACACATAACCGATCATTCAACTTCAAAACTCCTTCATTTTCTAGAGTGAAAGCAGTGATTTCTTTATTTCTAACTCCTTTTTTAACTTCACTAAATCTTCATCTTGCTTAGCCTTAACATACACAACTAAAGAGGATTGCGCTAAGGGATAAGCAATTGTACCTCCTTCTTCGGTCTCATCCAGTCTAATTTCATCATTTGCCAGTTTTTGAATTTCTCGACCCAAAGTTTGCCTTTGTACTGCAAGATGGGCCAAGACACCCATTGACTTCCTACTAAGTGCATCTGCTACCACATTAGCTTTGCCCGGGTGAGAAAGGATATTGATGTCATAATCTTTCAGTAGCTCGAGCCACCTTCTCTATCTCAAATTTAATTCTTTTTGCTTAAAAATGTACTGGAGGCTTTTGTGATCTGTAAATACTTCAGAATGCTCGCCATAAAGGTAATGTCGCCATATCTTTAATGCAAACACCACTACTGCAAGCTCTAATTCGTGTGTGGGATAGTTCTTTTCATGATTCTTTAACTGCCTGGATGCAGACGCAATAACTTTTCCATCTTGCATAAGAACACAACCAAAGCCCACTCTGGAGGCATCACAATACACTGTGAACCCATCCAAACCTGTCGGCAAGGTTAACACAGGCGTAATGGTCAACCTCTTCTTTAACTCTTAAAAACTCTGCTCACAAACATCTGACCACTGGAACTTAACTGCTTTCTGAGTCAACTTAGTTAATGGAGCTGCAAGTGAGGAAAACCCCTCTACAAACCTTTTATAGTAGCCAGCTAACCCCAACAAACTCCTGATTTCAGTTGGCATTGTCGACCTAGGCCAGTTCTTGACTGCTTCTGTCTTCTGAGGGTCTACTTTTATTCCTTCACTAGATACCACATGGCCTAAGAATGCCACTGACTGCAACCAGAACTCACATTTTGAAAACTTGGCATAAAGCTCATTCCCTTTCAGGGTCTGCAAGGCTATTCTGAGGTGTTCGGCATGCTCATCCTTGCTCTTAAAGTATACCAAAATATCGTCTATAAACACGATAATAAAGGTATCAAGAAATAGATTGAAAACTCTATTTATGAGGTCCATGAATGCAGCTGGAGCATTTGTCAACCTGAAGGACATTACTAGAAATTCATAGTGCTCGTAGCGAGTCCTAAATGCTGTTTTAGATATATCTTCTTCTCTGATCCTCAACTAATGGTACTCCAACCTCAAGTCTATTTTTTAAAAGTACTTTGCGCCCTGAAGTTGATCAAACAAATCATCAATTCTTGGCAGTGGGTACTTGTTCTTAATGGTAACTTTTTTCAACTACGGATAGTCGACGCACATTCTGAGGGACCCATCTTTCTTCTTGACAAACAGGACCGGGGCACCTCACGGTGAAACACTCGGCCTGATGAAGCCCTTGTCAAAAAGGTCTTTTAACTACTCTCTCTCAACTCATTAAGTTCTGCTGGAGCAATCCTATAAGGAGGTATAGATATAGGCTGAGTGCCTAGCATGAGATCAATGCCAAAGTCTATGATTCTTTCAGGAGGAAATCCAGGAAGTTCATCTGGGAAAACTCAACTGGCATAGACTGAAGAGTTGGTGGTTCTGATTCTGGATTAATGATGTGAGCCAAATAGGCGAGACACCCCTTACCGATCATTCATTGTGTCTTAAGGTAAGAAATAAACTTACCTACAAGTGATGCTGAACTACCTTTCCACTCTAAGACTTCTTCATTTGGAAATTGGAACCTAACTATCTTGGCACGACAATCTAACATGGCATAGCAGGAAGACAACCAATCCATACCCATGATCACATTAAAATCCACCATTTCTAACTCTATGAGATCGGCTTTGGTGTTTCAACCTTGGACTGAAACTATACAACCTCTATAGACTCTTGTGACTTTCACTGACTCACCAAAACTGGAGTAGATACTAGGAATGACTCACTAAGTTGTTCAGGTTCTAGTCTGAGGTTAGTTTCAAAGTATTGAGTCACATATGAAAACGCTGAACCTAGATCCATTATGGCATAAGCATTATTTGAGCAGACTAAAAGTATACCTGTAATAACTTCTGTCACACCTCCTTTTTCCTACACCCGCAAGGGCGTAAGGGGAGTTTTCCCAATTAAAGGACAATCAAAACGGGATTTATTATTTGATTCAGAGTCGCCAGTTGGGAGATTTATGGTGTCCCAAGTCACCGGTTGAATCCCAAATCGAGGAAAAGATTGACTTTGTATTACAGTCCGCGAACCAAAAATCCGGATAAGGAATTCTGTTAAATCGGGAGAAGGTGTTAGGCATTCCCGAGTTCCGTGGTTCTAGCACGGTCGCTCAACTGTCATATTCGGCTTATTTATGTGATTTTAATACATGTTGAACCTATGTGCAAATTTTAACTTCAACTGCTTTTTATTTATTTTTAAAGGAAAATTGCAACGTCATTAAAACAAGTCTTGAACCATGTCACATAAATGCACCCGTGGTTTTTGACATATTTTAACATTGTTGAGATTCGAATTTGGGTCACATAAATGCGCACCCGAGTTTAGGAAGGTAACATTATTAAAATACGCGCCTAAAGAGACTAGCGCGTTATTACTTTGGGGAAAAACCGTAAAATTCGCTAAACGGCTCATCCCGAAATCTAAGTATTTTTATATATACATTTAATGAGGGCCCCATAATTTATTTGTTTGTTTAGCGAGGCTCATCTCATTTTTATCATTCAAAAGGCAAACCTAAAAGCTACGGTGATTTTTTTTACTTGTCTCTCTAAAATAAAGCAAAAGGGTCTAATTAATTAACATGACTTAAGAAACCCGTTTTAAAAAATTAAGACCCAAATAAGCACAAGGGCAGGCCATTCACAGGCCTGGGCCCAGGTCCAAATGAATTTAATGTGAAACAGGACCTGGGCCACCTTGTTCACACGTTGAAGCCCAAACCGCCTAAATATAGGCTCTCAGCCCCTTTTCGACAAAATGAACCACAACTCCAATTTAAACAAGACTAAACACTTGCTGGAATTTTAGTTTCCACTTTTAATAATTCGTACCCCAGACAAGATTAAACGCAAAGACTGGATTGAGTAAAATGCTCATGAGGTAACCTCAAGTATATGAACTACCACCCTGATTACATAGTTTGGCTATTTACATCCTTTATGTTCCCTAGCACACTCAGCTAGTATTTTAATCAAAATTAACTACTACTGAAATAGCTTCTTAAAATGACTTTATTGCAACTATATTACTTACTAGAATAACTTCATGAAGCAACCTGAAATGACCACTGGAGTTAACCTTAGCTAGTTAAGACATTGCTCTACTGAACATAAGTATAACTGAATGCTTAGCTAAGAGTATTCACACAAGTCTGAGAAAACCAAATACTCACAGTCCAAATACGGTCCAGTATGAATCAACTGGTCTAAGTAGTTCAGAAATGGTTCTAATTATACCATCCTTAATACAATACAAATTAGATGAACAAAATATGTATACTACTCAACAGATGATCAAATACAGCCATATGCATTCCAAACGAGCATTGCTCTGGAAATATGGTTTCATTTCATTCAAATCTGCAGTTACATCAAGGTGAGTTCAAATTGTGTACCTGGAAATCAAAAATCAACAGGAAGTAGAAGCAGTTAGCTCAGCAGGGCAGTCAACAGCTATTAGGAATTTCACACAGCCACAACACAACTATTCTTCAACCCAGGAATGATTCAATGACCCAAAAACCAAACAAAAACCAAAAGATTGACCCACAGTAGTACCCAAACAAACCAAATGAACTCAAAGAGACGACCAGAACCACTTGAAACTTTCAATAGGCTAAAGTTCAATCAGAAACCACTTCAACTGGACTCAAGGTCACTCAAGATCAGTCTAATGTATTTGAATTAGGAAAATGAATTCACTGAAGAAGGAAACGAATTTCAATGACACAGTGAGACTTCTCAGTATTTCTCTCTGTTCTTTTCAAGCTTAAAACTCTCCAAACTGATCCCTAAGAGACTGACTGACTCTCCAGTATTTTAAGTGTTTTCAAACTCTCAGATTGCTTAAAGAAGAACTGGCTTAAAATGTTTTCTCACCAGCTGATTTCTTCAGAACTGGTGAAACTCCCAAGAACTCTCTCTATTTCTCTAACACTGACCCAAAAAACTGATTTCTCTCCTTTTCTTCTCTTAGGTCTTCCCCTTTTAAAGACCAATGTTTAAACTCTTTTTTATTCAAATTTTGCACTTTTCAGCCTGTTTATTCCCTCTCATGTGCGCCCCTTTAACTTTTTATCATTACCCCCATACCAATAGGTTGTGTTCCCCACTAATTATTAAACAAATGCATTATATTAATGGTACATTAGTACTTAGTGGACATAACACTCAAACTACCCATTTCTTCAAGTTTTCAATTCCCAAATTAACCCCTGGAACCCCTGTGATTACTATCCTAACTTAACCCCCTTTAATCTGTGCTACATCTTTCAGCTATAACCAATTCTTAAAGAAGAAACCTAATCACTGATTAACTAAAGCTGAATTTAACCACAAGTTCCATTCCATCGGACTCTAAACTCAAACAAAACCACAGTCAGATTCAAACCACTAAACTCACACAACAATTGAACTCAAATCAGAATGAACAGTATTGCAACCAAGATGAAGGGTTTAAGGAATCAGGGAATAGACTAACACAATTCTACAATAAACCTAAATACGAGCAGATGAAACTGTAAATACATTGAATGAACAACTAAATTCATACACCAAGTCACGTCACAGAGTAGGGGACCAAACATCACATAAAAATGAAACAATTTGGCATAACAGCAAGCGATTTGACCAGAACTACTGAACTACAATTAAACCGGATTAATCGACGAAACTATTTAACCATATGTTGACTGATAGAAGAAAACTGGACCAAGAAAAAGTCCGATGGAGAAGAAAGAAAGGAAAGTAATTGAAAAAGATAGAACTATAACGAAACTTAATCAGACAAACCATGAAACAACAAAAGAAAAAGTAAAGAAAAATAAATACCTTAGAATTTCAGTCCCAGTTCCCATTTGTTTTAGTTGAAACTCCCATTTGTGTTTGAAGCCGAGACGGACCTTAATCGAGTGTTCTCGACTGAGAATACACGACTAAGGTCGACCACGACCTCAATTCTTTCCCTTTAGGGTTCGCTCTTTCGTTTTGAGATTCGACCAACTCCGCTCTGATTCGCGCAAAACTAGTAGGGGACTTGGGACGAGGGTGGTGTAGTGGTCAAAAGGTGTGAGTTTGGTGGCCATTGAACGGATTAGGGTTTGGTTCGATTCTTCGATCTAAGATTCGAAGCGTCTGGTACTGATTCGAAGAAAACTGATTCGGGATTTGGAAAGAGGACGTCGTGAGGAGGCTGTACTGTAATTTTGGGGCTGTTTGGACCACCGGAACCGCCGTGAGGCGATTTCCGGTGGGCGGAGCACAGTGGTGAAGGGTGGCAGATGCATTTGGTCTCTCAGGTTTGGAGACGAATAGGTGAGGGGGGGTTTGGCTTTGGGGGGGGGGGTGTGGGGTATGGTTTTAGGAATATATAGTGGGGTGGGGATTTGATCTTGGCCGTTGGATCATTCACGATCAACGGCCTGGATCACTTCACTAATGAGGAACGACGTCGTTTGGTTTCAACTGGTGCTGGACCGGGTGGGGAACGGGTTTTGGGCTGATTTGGGGCGGGCATTGGGGTGGATTTTGCTTGGGTAAAATGAGAAATAGCCCAACAGATTTTGCCCCTCTTTTATTTAATCATTTCCATTTTCTTTTCTTCCAAAAATTAAAACTAAAACCCTAATTAAATATTTTTTTTAAAAACCCTAATTAACTTTAAAAATATTAATTAACTTTAAATAATACCTATCACAAATAATTAAATACCAAATTAAATTAAAATTAAAAGAAAAAACACAAAATTTGACATTAAACACTAAAATGCACAAATACGTTATTTTTTGTGAAATTTTTATTTTTGTAAAACAACAATTTACTTAATTAATGTAAGAATGTAAAACTAAATTCTAAATGCAGATGCTATATTTTTTGTATTTTCAATGCATTAAAATGCATAAAATATGCAAACAATCCGGAAAATTGCACAGTAATTCCTAGAATAACACATAATTAAAGAAACGGACCTAATTTTGAGAATTCTTTTGGAGTAATTCATGTGAGGCAAAAATCACATGCTCACAGCTGCCCCTCTTTGTCCGGAAACATGAAGAGTTTTCGTGCAAAGATAAAGTGAGCGGATATGAGCGATTTTTGCCTGTTCGAATACTCCGTGGGAAGCATTTTTTGAAAGATTTGACCGAACCTCTGCTTCAAAGGTTTCCTACATATCCTTGGCTATAAAGGAATCAGGTCAATGTAGTTCGGGAAGTTTCGGTAGCTGGGACTACCACGGAGCTGTGGTTTTATTGTTACTGTTGTTGCTGCTGCTGCCGCTACTTACTGACCTCCTTATTACACCATGCTAAAAGAAACAAGAAGCTAGACTAAACTAGGAATTACAGAATCTTATCTAGATCTTCAAACTTGCTCTTGTTGCCTTGCTTTCTTGTTGGCTTATGTTTCCTCTGATGTTTCTTTCTTTCTTGTGAAATTCGAATTGTTTCTCCTTCGACACGCGAATTATATTCCTTTGACCATTGTTGCCTCTCTTTTGACTTCTGCACTTGAGTTTATGCTGGGGATTTTTGTTGTAACCCTCCGCTCTCCGGGCGGGCTCCTGACTTCTACTACGACTTAAAAAGATAATACCTCCATTCTCCAGGCGGGCTCCTGACTTCAATAGACAACTTAAAGATAATACCTCCATTCTCCAGGTGGGCTCCTGACTTCGACTACAACTTGAAAATATACCAACCTTTATTCTCCAGGCGGGCTCCTGACTCCAACTACGACTTAAAAAGATAATACCTCCATTCTCCAGGCGGGCTCCTGACTTCAACTAACTTCTTAAAATATAATACCTCCATTCTTCAGGCGGGATCCTGACTTCAACAACTTCTTAAAAATATAACACATTCATTCTCTAGGCGGGCTCCTGACTTCAACAACGACTTAAAAATATAACACCTCCATTCTCCAGGTAGGATCTTGACTTCAACAATGACTTAAAAATATAACACCTCCATTCTCCAGGCGGGCTCCTGACTTCAACTACGACTTAAAAATATAACACCTCCATTCTCCAGGCGGGCTCCTGACTTCAACTACTTCTTGAAAATATAACACCTCCATTCTCCAGGCGGGCTCCTGACTTCAACTATTTCTTGAAAATATAATACCTCCATTCTCCAGGCGGGCTGCTGACTTCAGCTACTTCTTAAGAATGCGTTCTATTGTCGTTGATCCTTCCTGCCTCCTGAACCATTTTCCTTCTAACTTGAATTTTCTTCTTTCAGAACTGCTTCCCCAAAACTGGCGTTTCATTCCTCTGAAAACTGCTGGGGATAACTCCGGTGTTTCATTCAAAAAATATGTTATTTTCCTTCTTCAAAGACTACTTCCCTTAAAGCTCGTGTTTTCCTTCCTCTGGAACTACTTCCCTTAAGACTTGTGTTATCTTCCTCCCGAAATTGCTTTCTTTAAAACTTGTTTTGCCTTCTTCCGAAAACTGCTGGGGATACCACTTTTCTCCAAACTTGTGTTATCTTCCTTCTTCCCCAAGTGGGTACCTGCCTTCTAGAAAATTTTCAAAATGAAAGAAAATTTTCTGCCCCAGTTTGACAATCTTTCTTGTGGCATGTCTTTCTGTCATCAATAACATTTCCTGTCCCTGCTTAAAATCAAAGAGAATTTGTTAGTTTAAAACGTGGGGATGCTCCTGCTGGGGACGGTTTTCCCTTTTGCTCTTTTCCATGCTCTGCGTTGTTCGACCATCTTGAAACTTGGCTGATAACTTCCGACCTTCTTGATAATTCTGTATTCACTAACCTCTCAACCGTTGTTTTCCACCTTTGCTCTGTACTGTCCCGAAAACTTAGACCAATCCATTATTTGGTCTTACAACGACGTCTTTCTCGTCCCATCACATTATCCTCGCATGTCTTATCCCCATTTACCTTGCACCACGTTGGCAACTGGTAGTTAGCACTGAAAATCCTTCTTAAAACAAACTACTATTGATCAAAAAGAAATGGAAAATGATGACTTCGAAAGATAGAACAAGAAAAATCTTTCTGAACGATTGTTTGAAGAAAAAATAACTTATCTGAATGGTATAACCGATCCCAATGGTCATGTCGTGCATTTTTGGATTAATCAACCCAGTTTATTTACATCAATCAACTTTTGATGTCCCTACTTTGCATTTCAAAGGTCTCGCAACCCATCTTCTTTTGCCGAAACAACATCTTTATTCTGCTTGAGGTCTCGATGGATCCTTTCCATCAAGCTTATCTCGTTTGCCCTTTTTAATTCCTTGTCGCCTTATAGTGCCCTTCGAGGGGTTTTCACTAACAAGACTCTCGTTTCTCTCAACTCTCGTCGCCTTATGGTGCCTATGAAGGTTTTCACCGATAAGACTCTCTCATTTTATTTCTCTCAACTTCCGTTGCCTTATGGTGCATGTGAAGGTTTTCACCAATAAGACTCTCTCATTTTCATTAATTTCCCTGCTTGGACCGGAGTATTACCCTGATATGAATCACTCTATTTGCTCGACTTGTCATCTCTCGAAAACTGATCAGAAGATCTTTCTTTGGACCGTAATGTGGGTTTTGGATGAGATTAGAAAGAAAGGGTATCAAAAGCTCAAAATAATTTGACATGGGTTTAAAATTACAACTTTTGGAATCACATTTCTTATTACAAATACAACCTCTGCCCCAGTTTCTTGCTTGGGGATCTTTTTACTATGACCGAGCTGTAAAGCTGCCTATGTACCCTTAACAGGGATCAGGTCAAACGTAGTTCATACCTGAATTTCCTTGTGGTTATATTTTTCACTTCTTTTCTTTTCTCTTTTTATTTTCTTTCTTTTTCTCTCTTTTTCGTTATTGATTCCAAAAGAGGGGTATGAAAGAAATAAATAAGGCTCAAAAGGGGAACAAAGGGTAAAGTGTTTAGATAGTAGAACAAATTGCCTTCGTCATTTCAATCTTCGAAATAATGCCAAATACAAACAATCAACAATTATACCAAAGAAATCATACATTATATCTTTTTACTGCATCAGAATTGATAGCCATGTCTATGCATTTTCCTTCGATATCTGTTAAACATAAAGCACCATTGGACAATACTCTGGTTACAATGAATGGCCCTTGCCAATTCGGGGCGAACTTGCCTTTTGCCTCAGCCTGATGTGGAAGGATGTGTTTCAGCACTTGCTGGCCCACCTCAAACTTCCGGGGACGCACCTTTTTGTTGTATGCTCTTGCCATTCTCTTTTGATATAACTGGTCATGACACACAGCTGCCAATCTTTTTTCATCAATCAAGTTCAACTGCTCCAGACGGGTTTTGACCTACTCATCATCATCAATCTCAGCCTCAGCGACAATCCGAAGGGACGTGATTTCAACTTCCGCAGGTATTACGGCTTCAGTTCCATATACCAACAAATAAGGAGTTGCCCCTACTGAAGTACGGACAGTAGTGCGATAACCCAGCAACGCAAATGGTAATTTTTCATGCCACTACCTAGAACCTTCTACCATTTTCCGAAGTATCTTCTTTATATTTTTGTTGGCTGCCTCAACTGCTCCATTCGCCTTGGGACGATATGGGGTAGAATTGCGGTGTGTAATATTAAACTGTTGACATACCTCTTTCATCAAATTGCTGTTAAGATTAGCACCGTTATCTGTGATGATCACCTTCGGGATTACAAATCGACAGATGATATTTGAGTGAACAAAATCGACCACTGCTTTCTTGGTCACAGACTTGAAAGTTTTGGCCTCAACCCATTTGGTGAAATAATCAATGGCTACCAAAATGAACCTATGCCCCGTTGGATGCTGCTGGCTCAATTGGTCCAATGATATCCATGCCCCAAACGATGAAGGGCCATGGCGCTGATATTGTGTGTAATTCCGATGGCGAAGAATGAATCAAATCTCCATGTATCTGGCACTGATGACATTTGCGCACAAAACTAATACAATCTCGCTCCATGGTGAGCCAATAATAACCTGCTCGGAGAATTTTCTTTGCCAACACATATCCGCTCATATGTGGTCCGCAGACTCCTGAATGTACTTCGGACATGACAGACGTAGCTTGTCTAGCATCTATGGATCTTAACAATCCCAGGTCTGGTGTTCTTTTATACAAAACTCCTCCACTTAAGAAAAATCTACTTGCCAACCGTCGAATTGTTCTCTTTTGATCCCCCGTGGCTTGCATTGGGTATATCCCCATTCTGATGTATTCCTTGATATCATGGAGCCACGGTTCGCCATCAAATTCTTCTTCAATCATGTTGCAGTAAGCATGCTGATCTCGTACTTGAATGTGCAAAGGATCGACATAGGCTTTATCCGGATGGTGCAGCATTGATGCTAGGGTAGCCAAAGCATCGGCGACCTCATTATGGACCCTTGGAATATGCCTAAACTCCACTGATCTAAACCGTTGACAAACATCATGCAAGCATTGTCGGTATGGTATGAGCTTCAAATCTCGCGTTTCCCATTCTCCTTGAATTTGGTGCACCAGAAGATCCGAGTCTCCCAAGACCAGAACTTCCCGGACATTCATGTCTGTAGCTAGCCTCAAACCCAAAATTCATGCCTCGTATTCAGCCATATTGTTGGTGCAATAAAACCAAAGTTGAGCCGTAACAAGATAGTGATGCCCTGTTTCAGAAATAAGCACAGCTCCTATTCCGACTCCTTTCATGTTAGCAGCTCCATCAAAGAAAAGTTTCCAGCCTGGTTTTTCGGCCTGTTCTAGCTCGTCAATATGCATCACCTCTTCATCAGGAAAATAAGTCCTCAACGGCTCATACTCTTCATCGACCGGGTTTTCAGCCAAATGATCGGCCAATGCTTGGGCTTTCATCGCAGTCCGAGTCACATAGATGATGTCAAATTCTGTGAGCAAAATTTGCCACTTCGCAAGTCTTCCTGTCGGCATAGGCTTTTGAAAGATATACTTCAATGGATCCAAGCGTGAAATAAGGTAAGTAGTGTAGGATGACAAATAATGTTTCAACTTCTGTGCCACCCAAGTTAGTGCGCAACATGTCCTTTCCAGATGAGTATATTAACCTCATAAGCCGTGAACTTCTTGCTAAGATAGTAGATGGCATGTTCTTTCCTGCCGGTGGCGTCATGCTGCCCCAGTACACAGCCAAATGAATTTTCCAGGACAGTCAAGTAAAGAATCAAAGGTCTCCCTGGTTCTAGAGGTACTAGCACAGGCGGGTTAGACAAGTATCCCTTTATCTCGTCGAATGCTTCTTGACACTCATCAGTCCACTTGATCGCAGCGTCCTTCTTCAGCAACTTGAAAATAGGCTCGCAAGTCGTCGTGAGCTGAGCAATAAACCTGCTGATATAGTTCAACCTTCCTAACAGACTCATCACTTCACTCTTGTTCCTCAGAGGTGGCAATTCTTGTATGGTTTTGGTATTTGATGGGTCCAACTCTATGCCTCACCGGCTGACTATGAATCCCAATAGTTTTCCGGATGGAACACCAAATGCACACTTGGCGGGGTTAAGCTTGAGGTTGTACCAGCGAAGCCTCTGGAAGAATTTCCTCAAATCCCCGACGTGGTCGGCCTGATGCTTTGATTTTATGATCCCATCATCTACGTATACCTCAATCTCCTTATGTATCATATCATAAAATACAGTAGTCATCGCCCTCATATAAGTTGCCCCAGTATTCTTCAAACCAAATGGCATTACCCGGTAGTAATAAGTTCCCCATGGCGTGATGAACGCCATTTTTTCTGCATTTTCTTCATCCATTAGAATCTGATGATACCCGGCATAACAATCCACAAAAGATCCAATCTCACGCTTGGCACAATTATCGATCAAAATGTGGATATTGGGTAATGGGAAGTTATCCTTCGGACTTGCTTTGTTGAGATTGCGGTAATCGATGCATACTCTGATCTTGCCATCCTTCTTCGGTACGGGCACGACATTAGCCAACCAAACAGGATATCGGGTGACCCGAATAACCTTTGCATCCAACTGCTTGGTAACTTCTTCTTTAATCTTCACACTCATATCAGTTTTGAATTTCCTCAGCTTTTGCTTGACGGGGGGGGGGGGGGAGGGAATGCTGGATCAGTGGGCAATCTGTGGACTACTAAATCAGTGCTTAAACCCGGCATGTCGTCATATGACCACGCAAAAACATCTTTGTACTCGATGAGTGCTTTGATTAACTCCTCCTGGATTTTTGGCTCGAGGTGGACACTTATTTTAGTCTCTCGGACATTGTCTATGTCCCCTAAATTGACGGCTTCTGTGTCATTCAGGTTGGGTTCGGGGTTTTCTTCAAAGTAAATCAACTCCTTACTAATTTCTTCGAAAGCTTCATCCTCATCATCATATTCTGATTTGTAATCACAATCTACTTCTTGAACTAACATTTCAGAGTCAGATTGATTTTTAAGACTGGGCTGAGGATTCCTTATGCATGCCATGTCATTAGAACCAGCGTAAAAAGAACTGTATAGAAAAGAAAACAAAAGCAAAAAGGAAAACCATCAGGAATGATGAAGAAAGGGAAATTGTATTTCATTGAATGATAAAAGATAACAAGGTTTGCACACTCAAACAAACTGAAAAAATGAAATCTGGATTACAACCCTGGAATAATCTGTACAAACTTAAAGGAAAATCAAAAGCAAACTACCAAGACTTCTTCCGAGTAGGGAGAGGAGTAGCCTTCCAATCATTAAGCTTTGTTTTTGGCCCGACAAATTGCACTTCCGCGTTGCTAGAACCTTCTCCAATTTCCATCATGTTCACACTGTCGAACAACTTCTCAAATCTTTCAATCAACTCCTTGTCAGGATTAATCATAGAACCAGGAATTGCTGTCACTGGGCGACTCCTTGTACCGGACTTGACAAATGATCTGGAAAGACGTGGGACCGGCTTTGGAAGGACCCATGTCCTCTGTTTCAATTTCCTGGATCTTTTTATGTCTGCGGCTGTGGGCTTGAATCCCAGACCAAATGTTCCCAAGTTTTTAGGAAGAGACACGGGCTGTATGATGCCTTGCAACGCTGATCCCAAACCCTTTCCTGGTACAAAACCATTCTTCAACATTTCATACGCTACCATGACTGATGCGGCGTTTATCTTCGGATTCGGGATACATTTCCCCTCTGGAACTTTCTCGACTGACATTGCGTCAGAAACTTAGTAGACCCATAGTCCCTTGTCATCTTCCACTTCAATGAATGACACAATGGTGTTGTTGTGAGCGCACAAATTATCTTCGCCTTGCACCACTATTTCCTGTCTGTCCCATTCAAACTTGACCATCTGATGGAGTGTTGATGGCACCGCTTTAGCGGCATGAATCCACGGTCGCCCTAATAGCAAATTGTAGGAAACAACTATATCCAGCACTTGGAATTCCATTGTGAATTCTACTGGACCTATGGTTAGTTCCAGCATTATGTCCCCGACTGAGTCTTTGCCTCCGCCGTCAAATTCCCTCACACAGATATTGTTCTTATGGATCCTCTCATCTTCTACTTTCATCTTGATTAGAGTGGAGAGAGGATAGATATTCGCGCTTGAACCATTGTCAACCAATACCCGGGTAACCACGGCATCCTCGCATTTCACTGTCAGGTAAAGGGCTTTGTTATGCTCAGTACCCTCTACCGGCAATTCATCATCGGAAAAGGTGACTCTGTTTACTTCAAAAATCTTGTTGGCTATCTTTTCCAGATGGTTTTCCGAGATCTTGTCGAGAACATGGGCCTCATTCAGAATTTTCATCAGTGACTGACGGTGCTCATCTGAATGGATTAGCAACGAGAGTAATGAGATCTGAGCGGGTGTTTTCCTCAACTGTTCTACAACAGAATAGTCATGCACTTTTATTTTCCTCAAAAATTCCTCTGCCTCTTCTTTAGTTACAGCTTTCTTTACCGGCGTTGAATTATCTTTAGCTCTTCTTAACTCCTCGGGAGTAAAACACCTTCCTGAGCGAGTCAAACTTTGCGCTTCACAAACTTCTTCTTTGACTTCTTTCCCCTTGTAAATCACCATCACCCATTCATAATTCCAAGGAACAGCCTTGCTGTTGATTACTGGAAGCTGAGTTACTGGTTTTATAATAACAGGCTCTGTGCGAGCACCCTTCACGACCACAATAGGTTTACTTGCAACCCCTGGAACTACCACTTTAGCTTTCTCTGGTTTCACTGCAACAATGCTTGACGACCCTCTCTTGGCTACCACAGCTGGCTTATCATCTACCCCTCTCAACTGGGCCACTGATTTCCCACTGGTTACTTTTTCCTTTTAGATGGTTTCGCTGGAACGGATCATCATTACCGTCTGTGAGGGCTTCCTGGGTTCCCCCTCTTTGTGTATCAACTCAATCATGTGTGTCTCATGGTGAGCTGGCAGTGGATTCTGATTGATATTTGGTGCTTCTAGGGCTTGAACCTCGATCCGATGAGTATCAATAAGCTCTTACACAGTTGGTTTTAGTTTCGAACACTTCTCTGTAACATGCCCAGGGGCCCCTGAACAGTACTCACAACTCACCGAGTGGTCAAGATTTCTAGGGGGAGGATTTGGCATTTTAGGCTCAATTGGATTCAACATGCCCAACTGCCTCAACCTGTGGAAAAGACTGGTATATGATTCCCCCAGTGGAGTGAAAGTCTTTTGCTTCTGTGACCTCTCATTCTTGAGGGCTTGGTTTGGTCGGAAACCTGTCCCGGGGGGGTTTCTGTAGGCCCTTGGGGGTGGATATGTGTTTTGTGGAGCTGGGTATGGATTTTGTGGAGTCGGCACACGCCATTGTGCGTATGCCGGGGTTTGGGTATAGGCTTGTGCATGATGGACGAAAAAATGGGGATCTGGCGGTGGGTAGTAGTGCTGTGGAGGGTTATATGAAGTGTGGGGGTAATTTTGGTGGTAGGGTCGTGATTGGCTCTAGTAGGGTGACGGGCCTCTAGATCCGAACCAGGCTCCAAACTCAACAGTCGTGACATCTTCTTTCTTCTTTTTCCCCAGTACACCCCCAGTGCCGCTTTGAATGGCCTGGGTGGTTGCCTTGATCGCTGAATAACTCATGATCTTGTTGGACTTAAGCCCCTCCTCGACCATGCCTCCCATTTTTACAACCTCATTAAAAGATTTGCCAATTGCGGACGCTAGATGACCAAAGTAGGTCGGCTCCAAAGCCTGCAAAAAGTAATCAACCATCTCGCTCTCTTTCATTGAAGGATCTACCCTTGCTGCTTGCTCCCTCCACCGGAAACCATATTCTCTAAAGCTTTCACTATGTTTTTTTTCCAGTTTGGTCAGGGATAGTCGGTCCGAAATGATCTCAAGATTATATTGAAAGTGACAAGCGAATGCTTGGGCCAAATCGTCACATGTGTACCACCTGCTATGATCTTTTCTGGTGTACCATTTTAACGCCGATCCACTCAAACTTTGGCTAAAATATGCCATCAGTAATTCATCTCTTCCACCTACTCCCTTCATCTTGCTACAAAAACCTCTCAGATGAGCCACCGGATCACCATGTCCGTTGTACAAGTCGAATTTGGGCATTTTGAACCCCACCGGTAGTTGTACATTTGGGAACAAACACAAGTCTTTGCAAGCTACACTTACCTGACCTCCTAACCCTCTCATATCCCTGAAGGATTGTTCTATGCTTTTCATTTTTCTGAACATCTCTTCCTGTTCAGGATTTCTGGCCGGTTTTTCTGCTTTCCCCGGTAGGTCAGAATGTGGATCATATGGATAGGTTTCGGGCGCTTTGAAGGTAAGCTCCAGGGGATAATACTGGTTGTCCTGATCTTGGAACACAGGTTCACTCGGGGATTTATAGAGTGCAGCTGGTGGAGATGCCACAAAGACAGGGGTGATTGGCGGAGGAGAGTATGGAATTGATTTTGGTGGTGGAGCTTGTGGCGTATGAGAAGTAGTGCCATGGTAGTGTTGATAAATGGGAAAACCTGGATCGGTGGCAGGATGATCCTGAGACTGAGCTAATGGTGGGGTAAAAGTAGGGTTAGCAGTGTAGGCTGGCGGTGATTGCCCTTTGGACCAGGCCTGGTACATTTCGGCCATCTGTTGCTTAAGCTTGAGCATCTCCTCTTTCATTTTATTGGCGTCCAACTCCTCTACCTCAACACTAGTGTCGACATCTGGGATAGACATGATTTCCGGTATTGGTCCCTTCGATCTGGTTTGGTAATGATAATGTGTCAGTATCCTCTAATTAAACTAACTGCTTGAATTCTCTGGAAAATAACAAACTTGTTAGTTTTTAGAGTTTAACACATATGTAATTACACGTTGGGATGCAATGCACCTAGGCAATTAAACATTTCTATCATGCATTTGCTTCGGTTGCGTGCGTCATTTCGGCCTCTCACAATTGTGCTTCTTCTTTTAAACTTTCTTTATTCTATCCTTCTTTATTTTTCCTTTTCCCTTTTAGTGGTGGTCTAATCCTATAGAGATTGCCTACGTATCATGTCCCCGCATGAATCAGACCGTGCGTAGTTCTGTCAGATAAGTGCGCAAGTATATAAAACATTTTTGGGATTTTTAGTTTTTTATAAAACAGATGCTTCGATTATAGAGACTCAATATTATTTCAAAAGACCAACAGACTCTGATGCAAAGATGAAGAACATACTCCGAAATTAAGCTATCATATTCTGAAGAAATACAGACTCAAAACAGAAAGAAAATACAAACCCAACATGACTCAAAGACTCTGATAGAAAAGAAAATACAGACTCAACGAAACTCATGAGTACATCAATGCTCCTGGTGCCCGCAGGACAACATTCGGTCTCGCCGCGGGCCTATATGCAAGATCCCTTTGAAGTCGGTCCAAGTCACTCATTATCTGCTTAACAAATGTCATCACTGCTGCGAAGAAGGTAGTACGAGTCATATCCTCACAGATCTGGCATTTCATGACGATGTAGTCGGCGATGTTCCTAATTCTCTCTCTTATGACGCCTTTCTCTCGTAACAAACGCCCAATCTGCTGGGCCCTGGCTTCCAAAGTTTGCTCGGCCGCATTATTCTGCTCCTGAAGTCGTTGCAAATCTATTTCTAATTGTGCCAAGGCCGTGTAACAATATTCCCTTTCAACCCTGAAGTCCTTTGCTTGCTTGATCATTTTGTTTTCTGTGACGATGACCCTTTTCTTTAGTCCTGCAACCTCATTGTCATACTTTTCTTTCAGCTGCTTTATCAGATGTGCTCGTTCTGTCGAGTTTTCAGCTAATTGTTTTCGAGCCCTGGTTAATTCACTTTCTGCTTTCTTCAGATCAAAATTATATTCGCCCACTTTCTGCCTCAGGTTATCTATAATTTTTTCATCTTTGGCACTTCGGGCGGGACTTTCTGCCGCTATTTTCATTTTTCGAATTTGGGCCCGAAGGGCCTCATTTTCATTAGCTAGCCTCTTTTTCTTGCCCTCATCTGCAGCGATATGCAAATCTTTCTCAAATTTTAAATCCATAACTTGCTTCTCCATCTTGCCTATTGTAACCCTATACTCATGTTCTTTAGCCAACCAATCCCACTGTTCTTGCGACGCCTTGACGAACTCCTGGAGATGGGGTCTTTTGGCCGGTCTCCCTAACTCGATTTCTTTCCTATATCAAGCAAGGTATCCCGGCGAAGCTTCACCTTTGGACCGATCATGTACACATGTATTTGTTGCAAGGTATTGACACTCGCTCCAAATTTGTCGGACTGCTGCTTCATGAAATTGTCCGTTGGGCCCGATCTCGACCACTTGGCCACTAAGATCTTCATCTTTCGGAACTATTTGGTATTTCCCCAACCGCCTCAAAATTCGATAAGGGGCGTAGGGCTGGATACTCCTGAGCCCCATCAAAAGGAAATAGGGTCCAGTGGCTGACATATATATGATTTCATCCACAGGTAGCCATCCAAATGTCCACTCTATTTGGCTTGCAGTGACGGAACGGAGGCGTGCTATCCATTCTGTGACCCCTTCTGGTAAGCTGATTCCGTCAATCCTCGTAGAAAATTCCTCTAGGCATGTTTTCTCTGTCGACCCATAAATCATAAATTGAGGACGACGACATAGGTGTTCAATCATCCACATCTACAGCAACACATTGCACCCCTCAAAAAAGTTTCCCCCGGCTTTGCAAGCTGTGAGAGCGTAGAAGATTTCAGCTACTATCATGGGTGCGAGGGTGTTGTTGGCCTGAGTAAGTAAAGTGCTGACAACCCCAGATACTCGTATGTCAATGTTCCCGTCTTTTCTAGGAAACACCAGGAGTCCCAAAAAGGCTACCATGAATGCAAAACACCTATGTTCTTCCCACTTAAGGCGGTTTCCTTTGCTACAGATTTTGTTTTCCGGCTTGTTGAACCCCCTATGTGGCCATATCTGTTGTATATAAACTGCAAAGTACAAAAACCAGCTGTCAAGTCTGGGTTGTGGACCCCCTGCTTATTTTCAAAGAGTCTAGGAACCTGTGTACGGCTACGGCCCTTGGAGCAATCAGGTACTGGTGTCTCAGAGGAACCTTGGGACCCCCGATGTATCCGGCTATCTCGTCCAATGTTGGGGTAAGTTCAAAATCTGAGAAATGAAATACATTGTGAGCCGAGTCCCAGAACGCGACCAAAGCCTTTATGATATCCCCCCTAGGATTAATCTTCAGCAACCCAATGAGGCTTCCCAGGTATAGCTTGACCGTGTCACGCCCTGATTCGCCCAAGTCATCCCACCACATGTGCAACTCCAAAGGGATCTTGTTCACTATTGTTACGTGTAAATTCTGACTTGTGCTCATTCTGCACATTTATTAGGGTGGTTAAGCAAAAATCACGATTCAATTGACTCAAGGATAACATGGACACTTTTCTATTTAAAATAAAACCCGGTTTTGCCAATACGGCCTTTCAGCACCTCGGGGGCGAAGATTTTAAGGCTGTGTCGGCTAACCGGTGAAAGCCTTGAAAAAATAACCACATGCGGCTGTTCTTGCAAAAATAGCCTTCCGGTGCCCTTTTAGGGACATTCGGCTATTCCTAACAAGAATAGCATCACCCTAATTATTTTCAAGTAAAATTTTTGTTCTTTTGGCTATTTTCGCAAAAAGTGAAGTTGGACCCGATGGGGGTTGCCTACGTATCTCACACCCTGTGAGAATCAAACTGGCGTAGTTCGGGCTGATAAAACAAACTTCTTTTGAAAACAAGACTCTTTTTCATTGGCAAATAAAACTATTTTTCATAAACAAAACTATTTTTTTCTTTTTCTCCTTTTTTTTTCTTTTTCATTTTTTTTTTCATTTTCTCAAAATTCGGCAGAGTTTCGACACTATTTGGACATTGGTTTTTTTTCAAAACAGGCGATTAACTCTCTTTAACCCTCGTTCCTCTATCTCTCTTTCCTCGAAATATTCAAAAGCCGGTCAGCATGCCAGTCCGAAGCAAACAAATGCACAAGTAGCAAGTAAGATGCATCAGGATGGTCTTTTGTCATTTTTGGTACACCTGTCCTAGACAGACCCAACCCCTGTGTTGAGCCTCCAAAGTTATATGCACGTGATGCAAACAAACGTTCCTACTCGGGATCCGGCATGAAGCTGAGTTATTCTAGGTTCATAACCTGGGTATTTGTTCTAGACTGTGTACCCGAGCGGACAACTCGAGTCGAGGAGAGGGCTACGTACCGGAAACCAAAAGGCCATCCGGCTTAGTAACTTGTACGAGCCTCTTTCTTATTTCAAGGTATGACACTAACAGAATAGGGAGTCCCAACCAGCGAGCACATCCCCGAAGATGAGAAGAGAAGGGTTTCGTAACAGTTTATATACAGTTCAGATAATATCAAAGCGGTAAAAGCATCATTTAGCACATTAGGCCCAAACATGTAACAAAATCAGATAAAGCCAAATATAACAATTTATCTAAGCTCGAATTCTGAACCCTGAACCAGAGATTCTGGGTTCGGATCCCTAGCAGAGTCGCCAGAGCTGTCACACCTCCTTTTTCCTACACCCGCAAGGGCGTAAGGGGAGTTTTTCCAATTAAAGGACAATCGAAACGGGATTTATTATTTAATTCAGAGTCGCCACTTGGGAGATTTATGGTGTCCCAAGTCACCGGTTGAATCCCGAATCGAGGAAAAGATTGACTCTGTATTACAGTCCGCGAACCATAAATCCGGATAAGGAATTCTGTTAACCCGAGAGAAGGTGTTAGGCATTCCCGAGTTCCGTGGTTCTAGCACGGTCGCTTAACTGTCATATTCGGCTTATTTATTTGATTTTAATACATGTTGAACCTATGTGCAAATTTTAACTTCAATCGCTTTTTATTTATTTTTAAAGGAAAATTGCAACGTCATTAAAACAAGTCTTGAACCACGTCACATAAATGCACCCGTGGTTTTTGACATATTTTAACATTGTTGAGATTCGGATTTGGGTCACATAAATGCGCACCCGAGTTTAGGAAGGTAACATTATTAAAATACGCGCCTAAAGAGACTAGCGCGTTATTACTTTGGGGAAAAATCGTGAAATTCGCTAAACGGCCCATCCCGAAATCTAAGTATTTTTATATATACATTTAATGAGGGCCCCGTAATTTATTTGTTTGTTTAGCGAGGCTCATCTCATTTTTATCATTCAAAAGGAAAACCTAAAAGCTACGGTGATTTTTTATTTTATTTTTTACTTGTCTCTCTAAAATAAAGCAAAAGGGTCTAATTAATTAACATGACTTAAGAAACTCGTTTAAAAAAATTAAGACCCAAATAAGCACAAGGGCAGACCATTCACAGGCCTGGGCCGAAGTCCAAATGAATTTAATGTGAAACAGGACCTGGGCCACCTTGTTCACACGTTGAAGACCAAACCGCCTAAATATAGGCTCTCAGCCCCTTTTCGACAAAATGAACCACAACTCCAATTTAAACAAGACTAAACACTTGCTGGAGTTTTAGTTTCCACTTTTAATAATTCGTACCCTAGACAAGATTAAACGCAAAGACTGGATTGAGTAAAATGCTCATGAGGTAACCTCAAGTATATGAACTACCACCCTGATTACATAGTTTGGCTATTTACATCCTTTATGTTCCCTAGCACACTCAGCTAGTATTTTAATCAAACTTAACTACTACTGAAATAGCTTCTTAAAATGACTTTATTGCAACTATATTACTTACTAGAATAACTTCATGAAGCAACCTGAAATGACCACTGGAGTTAACCTTAGCTAGTTAAGACATTGCTCTACTGAACATAAGTATAACTGAATGCTTAGCTAAGAGTATTCACACAAGTCTGAGAAAACCAAATACTCACAGTCCAAATACGGTCCAGTATGAATCAGCTGGTCTAAGTAGTTCAGAAATGGTTCTAATTATACCGTCCTTAATACAATACAAATTAGATGAACTAAATATGTATACTACTCAACAGATGATCAAATACAGCCATATGCATTCCAAACGAGCATGGGTCTGGAAATATGGTTTCATTTCATTCAAATCTGTAGTTACATCAAGGTGAGTTCAAATTGTGTACCTGGAAATCAGAAATCAACAGGAAGTAGAAGCAGTTAGCTCAGCAGGGGAGTCAACAGCTATTAGGAATTTCACACAACCACAACACAGCTATTCTTCAACCCATGAATGATTCAATGACCTAAAAAACAAACAGAAACCAAAAGATTGACCCACAATAGTACCCAAACAAACCAAATGAACTCAAAGAGATGACCAGAACCACTTGAAACTTTCAATAGGCTAAAGTTCAATCAGAAACCACTTCAGCTGGACTCAAAGTCACTCAAGATCAGTCTAGTGTATTTGAATTAGGAAAATGAAATCACTGAAGCATGAAAAGAATTTCAATGACACGGTGAGACTTCTCAGTATTTCTCTCTGTTCTTTTCAAGCTTAAAACTCTCCAAACTGATCTCCAAGAGACTGACTGACTCTCCAGTATTTTAAGTGTTTTCAAACTCTCGGATTGCTTAAAGAAGAACTGGCTTAAAATGTTTTCTCACTAGCTAATTTCTTCAGGACTAGTGAAACTCCCAAGAACTCTCTCTATTTCTCTAACACTGACCCAAAAAACTGATCTCTCTCCTTTTCTTCTCTTAGGTCTTACCCTTTTAAAGACCAATGTTTAAACTCTTTTTTATTCAAATTTTGCACTTTTCAGCCTGTTTATTCCCTCTCATGTGCGCCCCTTTAACTTTTTATCATTACCCCTCATACCAATATGTTGTGTTCCCTACTAATTATTAAGCAAATGCATTATTTTAATGGTATATTAGTACTTAGTGGACAGAACACTCAAACTACCCATTTCTTCAAGTTTTCAATTCCCAAATTACCCCTGGAACCCCTGTGATTACTATCCTAACTTAACCCCCTTTAATCTGTGCTACATCTTTCAGCTATAACCAATTCTTAAAGAAGAAACCTAATCACTGATTAACTAAAGCTGAATTTAATCACAAGTTCAATTCCATCGGACTCCAAACTCAAACAAAACCACAGTCAAATTCAAACCACTAAACTCACACAACAATTGAACTCAGATCAGAACGAACAGTATTGCAACCAAGATGAAGGGTTTAAGGATTTAGGGAATAGAATAACACAATTCTACACTAAACCAAAATACGAGTAGATGAAACTGTAAATACATTGAATGAACAACTAAATTCATACGCCAAGTCACGTCACAGAGTAGGGGACCAAACATCGCATAAAAATGAAACAATTTGGCATAACAGCAAACGATTTGACCAGAACTACTGAACCACAATTAAACCGGATTAATCGATGAAACTATTTAACCATATGTTGACTGATAGAAGAAAACTGGACCAAGAAAAAGTCCGATGGAGAAGAAAGAAAGGAAAGTAATTGAAAAAGATATAACTATAACGAAACTTAATCAGACAAACCATGAAACAACAAAAGAAAAAGTAAAGAAAAATAAATACCTTAGAATTTCAGTCCCAGTTCCAATTTGTTTTAGTTGAAACTCCCACTTGTGTTTGAAGCCGAGACGGACCTTAATCGAGTGTTCTCGACTGAGAACACACGACTAAGGTCGACCACGACCTCAATTCTTTCCCTTTAGGGTTTGCTCTTTCGTTTTGAGATTCGACCAACTCCGCTCTGATTCGCGCAAAACTAGTAGGGGACTTGGGACGAGGGTGGTGTAGTGGTCAAAAGGTGTGAGTTTGGTGGCCATTGAACGGATTAGGGTTTGGTTCGATTCTTCGATCTAAGATTTGAAGCGTCTGGTACTGATTCGAAGAAAACTGATTCTGGAGTTGGAAAGATGACATCGTGGGGAGGCTGTGGTGTAATTTTGGGGCTGTTTGGACCACAGGAACCGCCATGAGGCGATTTCCGGTGGGCGGAGCACGGTGGTGAAGGGTGGCAGATGCATTTGGTCTCTCAAGGTTGGAGACGAAGAGGTGGGGGGGTTTGGCTTGGGGTGTGGGGTATGGTTTTAGGAATATATAGTGGGGTGGGGATTTGATCTTGGCCGTTGGATCATTCACGATCAACGGCCTGGATCACTTCACTAATGAGGAACGACGTCGTTTGGTTTCAACTGGGGCTGGACCGGGTGGGGAACGGGGTTTGGGCTGATTTGGGGTGGGTATTGGGGTGGATTTTGCTTGGGTAAAATGAGAAATAGCCCAACAGATTTTGCCCCTCTTTTATTTAATCATTTCCATTTCTTTTCTTCCAAAAATTAAAACTAAAACCCTAATTAATTTTTTTTTAAGAACCCTAATCAACTTTAAAAAGATTAATTAAATTCAAATAATACCTATCAAAAATAATTAAATACCAAATTAAATTAAAATTAAAAGAAAAATCACAAAATTTGACATTAAACACTAAAATGCACAAATACGTTATTTTTGTGAAATTTTCATTTTTGTAAAACAACAATTTACTTAATTAATGTAAGAATGTAAAACTAAATTCTAAATGCAGATGCTATATTTTTTGTATTTTCAATGCATTAAAATGCATAAAATATGCAAACAATCCGGAAAATTGCACAGTAATTCCTAGAATAACACATAATTAAAGAAAAGGACCTAATTTTGAGAATTCTTTTGGAGTAATTCATGTGAGGCAAAAATCACGTGCTCACACTTATGTGTCTTCTTATTTTGCTCTGCATTTGGGTGTATCTCGGGATTTTTTGAGCTCCACTATTTATGTTTCTACTCCTGTGGGAGATTCTCTTATTGTGGACCACAAGCCTGAGGTGGTGCAACTACAATAGCTGAGGAACTATAAGGATGAGTTGATCCACCACTGAAATTACGTTGCAACTTTGGGCAGCTAGCCTTTATATGACCAGTGTCTCCGAAATGATAGCAACCATGAAACCCGAGCTTGCACTGACCTGAATGTTGCCGCTTACATGTTCCACAAAGACCTTGTTGGTGTGAATGTTGCTCAATATGACTCTGGCTATGTGAGGATGATGTCTTAAAATTCTGATTTTGGCGAGACTGGTTTCCATAAATCTCAGTACGTCTGAAGGAAGACCCATCACCTGATTGATGACTGGACTAAGCTGGTGCTAATGACTCCTTATTAGAGGAATCCCTTCCACCTCCGCTGGATGTACCATTAAACCTGCCCGTTATCCGGGCTTTCTTGTTATGCTCTTTTTCTTCTCTCCTTTGTTGTCTGTCTTTTTCTAAGTGCTTGGCGAATCCCACAACAGAGGAGAAGATTGTCATCCCTACCGCTACAACTGATGTCGTATCCTTAATGTAGTAAGCCAAACCGCCAACAAACCTACGAATCTTTGTTTTTTCTGTCTTAACCATGTGAGGAGCATGCTTATCTAGCCTTATGAATTCCATGTAGTACTATTTCATACTTTTATTCCCTTGCTTGAGCTATTCGAACTCTGTAGCCTTAGCTTCCCTATCCTCTTTCGGGATAAAGTTAGCCATGAAGGACTCTTCAAATTCTTCCCAAGTAGGTGGACCATTATCTTTATCTCTTTCCTTTTCCCACATCTCAAACCAAGCGCCGGCCACATCTCTAAGCTGGTAAGCAGCCAGCTCCACAACTTCATCATCAAATGCCTTCATCGCTTGGAGGGCTTTCTTGACACCCTCCAGCCATAACATTGGATCTTCATCAACTATTGAACCATGGAACACTAAAGGACTCAACTTCAAAAAATCATTCACTCTTGAGGACTCAGAATTGTTCTGTCGATTTGAATAAGGTGGAATCTCATCTCTTCTCTCGTTCTGGTTGGCCATGAAGGCTTTAAACATCTCTATAGCACTGTTGACTGCATTAAACATCTTACTCACCTCTGGAGATATAGTTGTCTGAGTCGGAGCTGCTGTTGGGGGTGACACTAGATCCTGAAGTACTGGATCATCATGCTCCACCCCTTCTTCATGTTCAACCCGGGGTACTTGAACCCCCTTTATGGATTTACCCTTCCGTTTCTGAGTTGGAGCATTTTTAGTTCTTCCTTACAATAGTAGCAATAGTTTCATGAGCAGCATCCTGAGTGTCAGTGTCAGAGTTGCGAGTACGAGCCATTTCTGCGAGTTTTGGAAAAATGAATACATTAGATAATTTCTTAGAGGTAGGATCTACTGCACAATTTAAAGTATGAGAAAAATGAGAATTTTCCTAAATTCTTGTAGTCTCCTATTTATAGGTATGGCGCGCTTCATATCCACAAACAAGACCCTACTAACATGGCTTCATAGACCCCTACGACTCCATAAACCTGAGGCTTTGATACCAAGTTTGTCATGACCCATTTTCTGAACAAGCCGGGACCGACACTCGATCGCTAAACACGACCGAGCGAACCATCTGCGCTTAACAAATCTATTATTACTTCAAATTTTATAGGCCACAAGGCCCTACTACAACCAAATACCTTTAAATAATTTAAATATCTAAAACAAGCCAACTTCAAAACTTTATTTGTAGTAACCAATGAAATACTGCTAAGTTATTATAAAAACATCTGAATCTTAACCCATCGACTGTGTCTATGAAGCCTCTACTGATAAACTGACGCACTGCTCAGGACATGAGATTTTTTGGCCAGTTCTCTAAGTAAACAAAGAAATAGCAAAATAAAAATGACTCTAAGGAATACTCTATGAACAAAAGCGGAGCTCACCTATAGCACTGGAAGAGAAGGAAGTCCTAACTCGTAGCCTGCTTGCCTATAAAACTGGTTCCTACGTTGTACCGCAGACCAACGTAGGTTCCCAAAAGAGACCGTCAGTACCATCCATTGTACTCATGATTCTCAACGACAGAGTACAAAACTTTAATAATATATACATTACGAGCAAAGATTCTAAATGCATGTAAAACATAAAGCTTATAAGAACAATTCTAAAATAATTGCATAATAGCAGTTTATGAATATTCTTAAAAAAATTCTTTTCTTTTGATTTCTTATAAAAAAAATACTTCACTTTATACTTTGGGAGTTCTAACTATCCTGACTTAATTCTGTCTCAGTCACTGTGTGATCGACACAGGTTCGATCCCAACCTGATCGAATAGGCCCAATCCACGAGGTGCCACTCGCTTCATGGTTCTTAGCGCTCATGTATCATACCTTAGCATGGCTAAGTAATTTCTCAGCAACGAGACCCTCGGCTCATGTTCTCCCTACTTTGGCACAAGTAGTTTCAGGAAGTTAACGCCTTGGTCAGGACCCTCGGCCTGGATGATGACCCCTTCTCAGAATAAATGATACTCCCAAAAATCTTTTCTTTCTATATCTTCTTGTGACTTTTCAAGTCTAAATCTTTTCTTTTTGGAACATCATGTGCATGCTCATGCTGGTATCCTTAAATGTAAAGCATTGCATAAGAATAAGATAAATATCTAGAAGTATTTCTAAATATTCTTGCTTCTTCATAAATTTTCAACATGAAAATAGCATATAAGAATAACACAAAAATCTGAAAATTTATGCACATATATCATAATAAATCATCTAAACTTTTGCTAGAACAATTCTAAGTTAATAGGTACTCACTCGCTCCAATTAAGTAAATATACACTCTTTTATGCAATTCATTAAACACCTTGTATGCGTGCTTTTGTGAGTTAAACCACTTTAGAAAAGGGTTATATCAACTCACCTCAAAACTTCTTGAGCCAATACGTAGACCCCAGTCCAATTTATACTCGTCAAAAAATTGATTCTACAACAACTAGTGCATTTTAAGTAATATTAAAATTTCACACCTAAACATGGAATTTACTGTTGATATAGAGGAAGAAGGAAATTAACTATTCTATTCTTACCTACTACTACTTTAGGACAATTGACAATAGGGAATTTTATATACCTGAGTTCAAGAATTAGTGATTTGTAAAGAACCCGAAAATTTTCGTTGCTTGTATGAGTATTTCGCTTAACGGCGCTTCTATTTCTTGGGCAAACAGAATGTCGAGTTCTGTTTTTATTTTTCATAAGGCATAAGCCTTTTGCCTGCCAACTGCCAAGAGCCCTTTATGGGCTTTAAGTTGCACGTGATTTTTTTTTGACTTAACTAGTATTTAATTATTCCTACTTTTAATAATTAATAATAATAAAATTATTAATATTCCCCTAATTGTACATCCAATTATTTATAAATAGAGAAGTAACTCAAAATCAATCACAAGGGTTTTAATCCGTAATAGAAGTATAATTTAAGATTATAAAAAGAAATTCTATATTTAGCGGGTCTTGAAACTTTTATAGATTTGAGGGGTGTTGCACCAAGGGGCTAAATGTGTCTTCAAGTAAAGGAACTATTGACAAGCTTCATGCCTGCCAATTTTCTGCAAAACGCATGCTTATCTGCAAGCTTAACTATGAAATCCTCAGGTTGCTCCATATAAATCTCCTCATCTAAATCACCATGAAGAAAATCAGTCTTGACATCCATCTGCTCAACCTCTAAATCTAGACTTGCGACTAAGCCTAGAACCACACGAATAGAAGACATCTTCACAACAGGGGAGAAAATTTCATCAAAGTCAACTCCCTTCTTCTGGCCAAAACCTTTAATAACTAACCTCGGCTTGTATCTAGGCGCAGAGGTATGGTTATCTTGTTTTATTTTGAATATCCATTTGTTAGATAAAGCTCTCTTACCTTTCGACAATTTCACTAACTCATATGTGTCATTCTCATGAAGTGACTTCATCTCATCTTCCATGGCCTTGATTCGCTGATCTTTGTGAGTATCTTGCATGGCTTCATCATAATTCTTAGGTTCTCCCATGTCAGTCAAAAGTACATACTCATCAGGAGGATAGCACATGGATTTTTGCTTCTCCCTTGTAGATCTTGTAAGAGATGTTTCAGGAACATTCGAAGTAGTTACCTGTGCAGGAATTGGTTGTTGATCAACCACAACTTCATCAACTGAAGCATCCATAATATCTACACCATGATGATCATTTCGATCTTGATCACTATCTCCATCATTGTCTTGGGTTCCTTCATGTGCAATAGTTGCTTTAGCAATAGAGACTGGATCAATATCAACTAAGCTTTCATTACTCTGAGAATCTGTCTTCCTAGCTTTGTCAATATATTCAATAGTCTGTTCTTCAAAGAATATTGCATCACAACTTCTAATAAGTTTATTGTCAATTGGATCATAAAAATGATACCTAAACTCATCTTGACCATAACCGATAAAGATGCACTGCTTAGTTTTGATATCCAGTTTCGATCTCTCATCTTTAGGAACATGCACACAAGCTTTACACCCAAAAACTCTCAAGTGATCATAAGAAACATCTTTGGCAAACCAAACTTTGTCTGGGACATCACCATCCAAAGCAACAGTAGAAGACAAATTGATAACATAGGGAACAGTGTTAAGTGCTTCCGCCCAAAATGTATTTAGAAGTTTAGCCTTTGAAAGTAAGCATCTAACTCTCTCAACTAGAGTTCTATTCATCCTCTCTGCTAAACCATTCAATTGAGGCATCTTGGATGGAATTTTCTGATGACGAATTCCTTGTTCCATGGAATAGTTATCAAAGGAAACCACAATATTCATCACTATTGTTAGTGCGAATACATTTTAATTTCTTTCCTGTCTGTCTCTTAGCTAAGGCCTAAATTCCTTAAACACGTCAAGTGCTTGATCTTTAGATTTCAAAGGATACACCTAGAGATTACAAGAATGATCATCAATGAAGGTCGCAAAGTAAAGTGACCACACAAATCAGAGTGTATACATTGTTTAGCTGTATACATTGTACACACCACCTTTTGACTTTACTTTAAAAGGACCACACAAATCAGAGTGTACTAGCTCCAATAAATCGGGCTTTCTTGAGGGAGGATGGCTATGAAAGGAAACTCTTTTTTGTTTGTTAGCTAAACAATGTATACACCTTTTCATCTTTACTAGTTTCACTCCAGAAACCAAACTTTTCTTAGCCAAACACGTAATCCCCCTCTCACTCATATGACTCAATCTTCGATGCCATAATTCTGATAAAGTATCACTTTCCACCAGATTTATAGAGTCATTAAGAATCAAACCCCGTGTCACATATAATTGACCGAACTTGACTCCTCGAGCCACTATTAGTGAGCCCTTAGTGAGCTTCCATTGGCCATTAAAGAGGGCATTACGATAAACTTCATCGTCTAATCTTCCTACGGAGATCAAATTAAAAAGAAAGTCTGGAGCATGCTTGACATCTTGAAGAACTAACGTTGAATCGTTATTAGTTTTCAAACAAACTGTGCCAACACCAAACACATTAACTTCACTGGTATTGCCCATCTTTAACACTCTAGAATCAGCAGGGGTATAAGATGAGAAAAAATCTTTTCTTGGTGTGACATGTGAGGTTGCTCCAGAATCTACTATCCAGCTAGTCTCATGGGATACCAAATTGATGACGTTTTCATCATAAGCAAAAAGAAGGTCATCTCGAACAATAGCAACAACATTGTTCTCATAATTTTTAACTTTCTTTCATTCTCTAATGTCTTGCAATAACTTGTGGCAAAACCTTTTGATATGCCCTTTCTTGCCACAGTGATTGCATGTAATATTATGGTATTTGGACCTTGACTTACTTCTACTTTTACCTCTATTCCTTGAGCCTCTTGTTCTATCTCTCCCCCGGTCTTCTATAACCAAGATATCTACTTGTAAGGACGAAGCCTGAGATTTTCTCCTTACTTCCTCGTTCAACACACCACTCTTGGCATATTCCATGGTCACCTTACCTCCAGGAGCTGAATTTGTCAAAGGAACATGAAGAGTTTTCCAAGAGTCTGGGAAAGTATTAAGAAGCCAAAGTCCTTGTATCTCATCATCAAATTAACTCCCATTCCATACAGCTAATCAAGGACGCCCTAAAAATCATTTATGTGATCAAGGATAGGGCTGCCTTCCTTGTATTTAAAGGTCACCAATTGCTTTAGCAGGAACAACTTGTTGTTCCTAGTTTTTGAAGCATAAAGAGCCTCTAGCTTTTCCCACAATGATCTCGCATGTGTCTCATTCACAATATGGTTGCAAACATTATATTCAACCTATTTATATATATCCACATACTTTTTGGTGCTCGAAATCCCAATCTTCATCAGATACACTCTTGTGTTTATGAGCTACAAACACGGGTAGATGCATCTTCTTCACAAACAACAAACCCTTCATCTTGTTTCTCCAAACATTATAATTTCCCCCATTTAAACATACCATCTTCCTCATATTCGCCTTCATAACGTAACAACCCAGATAAATAACCATGGCTCTGATACCACTTGTTAGGACCGAAAAAATAAGGTGTCATGCGGAAGCTAGCAAAGCAAACCTTCAACGACGATAAATCTAACAACAAAAGAGAAAAATACCAAAAGAGACACAAACATTTAATGCGGTTCGGACAATTGACCTATATCCACATATGGAGATGAGAAATCCACTATAATAAAAGAGAGTACAAAATATAGAGAGAACAATCTCACGAAGAGGCAAACACAAGTGACACACTTACACTTGTCCCGTAAAGTTCTCCTCCTAAACAAGACTCTCAAGCCCCCTATGGCTATATTATGGATACTACTAAATGAGAAGGATGCATCTTCAATTTATAGAACTCCAAACCTTTTCCTACAAGAAAAACAACTAGACAAATATGAGAGATTTATAAATTCCTTCTACAAGAAGGAAAAGCCAATTATGGTAAATATGTTGTCCTTTCTTTCATGAAATAGGAAAATCAATTATGGTAAGAAAATTTGGACAAACATCCAACAATTCTCCCCCTTAGCCTGAATTTTCTAAAAAAATAAACTTGATCCACCTTCTTCACATAATCTTCAACAGGTCGCATCTCCAAATATCCACCACAAAATTTGTCTCAACGTGCGTAGCACACTAGTCAAATTTCTCACACAAAAATAATGATTATCGTCAAATAGGTTGCGGCTAGAACTTAACCTGTCAAGATGAATTTGTCTTAAACCTTGCTCTGATACCACTGTTATGTCGAGAAAGAGGCAAACCCGAAATAAAGAAAGTAAAGAACACCAAATTTTAACGTGGAAAACCCTTCAAATCGAAGGTAAAAACAACGGGATCACAAAGATCTAAAAAGTTCCACTATAACAATAAGAGGATTACAAAAGTTCTCCAAATTTACTACACAACAAGTGCCAAATACGGAGCAACAATAGCAACAAGAGCAGCAACAAATCAATTGAAGAAAGAGGAGAATCCACAAAAATGAAGCTGCTGTTCGAGGCTCGAAATCAGATGCTGCGAGACTCCAAATCCGATCTCCAGTGTTCAAATCAAACTCCAAGATGTTACAAACACTCAGTCAAAATTTCAGTCCAATCCAACGATTAACGAATCGGAGAACGCAATTTGAAGTTGGCTAGTCGGAATAAAAATCTGTAGCAACGCAAATACTTTTCTTCTCTCTTCTCTCTTCTCTCGTCTCTCTTGATGAAAGCTCTCTCAAAAACCACTCTTATGTGCTTAAGTCTTTCAAAGACTTATATCAATGAGCATTGAATAATTCTCCAAGGTTGTCCTATTTATAGATCATGAGTGGTGTTTTCTCTTAAAGTCAAAACCCACTCAAAATAGGAATAAACACCGAATCCAATTCCGAATAGGAATGAAAACCAAAAGAGAATAGGATTAGGACATTGGGCCTTTGACTGGACAACATGGGCATGTGCCCAAAAAACTCCCCCTCCAGCCAAGGGGCCAAATGTGTCTTCAATTAGAGGAACTATTGACAGGCTTCATGCCTGCCAATTTTCTGCAAAACACATGCTTATCTGCAAGTTTAACTACGAAATCCTCAAGCTGCTCCATATAAATATCCTCATCTAAATCACCATGAAGAAAAGTAGTCTTGACATCTATCTTCTCAACCTCTAAATCTAGACTTGCGGCTAAGCCTAGAACCACACGAATAGAAGACATCTTCACAACATGGTAGAGAATTTCATCAAAGTCAACCCCCTTTTTCTGGCCAAAACCTTAACAATTAACCTCGGCTTGTATCTAGGTGTAGAGGTAATGTTATCTTGCTTTATTCTGAATATCCATTTGTTAGATAAAGTTCTCTTACCTTTCGGCAATTTCACTAACTCATATGGGCCATTCTCATGGTGTGACTTCATATCATCTTCCATGGCTTTGATCCGCTGATCTTGTGAGTATCTTGCATGGCTTCATCATAATTCTCAGGTTCTCCCATGTCAGTCAAAAGTACATACTCATCAGGAGGATAGCGCATGGATTTTTGTTTCTCCCTTGTAGATCTTCTAAGAGAGGTTTCAGGAGCATTTGAAGTAGTTACCTATGCAGGAATTGGTTGCTGATCAACCACAACTTCATCAACTGAAGCATCCATAACATCTACACCATGATGATTATTTTGATCTTGATCACTATCTCCATCATTGTCTTGGGTTCCTTCATGTGAAATAGGTGCCTTAGCAATAGAGACTGGATCAATATCAACTAAGCTCTCATTACTCTGAGAATCTGTCTTCCCAGCTTTGTCAATATCTTCAATAGTCTGGTCTTCAAAGAATATTGTATCATGACTTCAAATAAGTTTATTATCAACTGGATCATAAAAACGATACCTAATCTCATCTTGACCATAACCGATAAAGATGCACTGCTTAGTTTTGACATCCAGTTTTGATCTCTCGTCTTTAGGAACATGCACACAAGCTTTATACCTAAAAACTCTTAGGTGATCATAGGAAACATCTTTGGCAAACCAAACTCTGTCTGGGACATCACCATCCAAAGCAACAATATGAGAAAAATTGATAACATAGGGAACAATGTTATGTTCTTTCACCCAAAATGTATTTGGAAGTTTAGCCTATGAAAGTAAGCATCTAACTCTCTCAACTAGAGTTCTATTCATCCTCACTGCCAAACCATTCAATTGAGGCATCTTGGACAGAGTTTTCTTATGATGAATTCCTTGTTCCTTGCAATAGTTATCAAAGGGACCACAATATTCACCACCATTGTCAGTGCGAATACATTTTAATTTCTTTCCCGTCTGTCTCTTAGATAAGGCCTAAATTCCTTAAACACGCCAAGTGCTTGATCTCTAGATTTCAAAGGATACACCCAAAGCTTACGAGAATGATCATCAATGAAGGTCACAAAGTAAAGTGCATCACCTTTTGACTTTACTTTAAAAGGACCACACAAATTAGAGTGTACTAGCTCCAATAAATCAGGCTTTCTTGAGGGAGGATGGCTATGAAAGGAAACCCTTTTCTATTTGCCAGCTAAACAATGTATACATCTTTTCATCTTTGCTTGTTTCACTCTAGAAAGCAAACTTTTCTTAGCTAAACACGTAATCCCCCTCTCACTCGTATGACTCAATCTTCGATGCTATAATTCTGATAAAGTATCACTTTCCACCAGATTTATGGAGTACTCATTAAGAATCGAACCCTGTGTCACATATAATTGACCGTACTTGACTCCTCGAGCCACTACTAATGAGCCCTTAGTGAGCTTCCATTGGCCATTAAAGAGGGAATTATGGTAGCCTTCATCGTCTAATCTTCATGCGGAGACCAAATTAAAAGGAAAGTCTGGATCATGCTTGACATCTTGAAGAACTAACGTTGAACCGTTATTAGTTTTCAAACAAACTGTGCCAATACTAAACACCTTAACTTCACTGGTATTGCCCATCTTTAACACTCTAGAATTAAAAGGGGTATAAGATGAGAAAAAATCTTTTCTTGGTGTGACATGTGAGGTTGCTCCAGAATCTACTATCCAGCTAGTCTCATGGTGATAGGTTTTCAATATCTTTGCCTTGTGTTTTGATGATCTAACAAACTTAATGTCAAGAACCAAATAGAAAACCTGACTCACTTGGATTATACCGCAACTAACGGATTCCAGCCAAATGTGAACTTGCTACAGCTTTAGGAGATAGGAACCCAGACAAGGACCTGATACTCTTGTGGGTTCCTCACGGCAGTACAAAGTCAATTGGACACATCTGGAAACAAAGATTCTGCCGCACTGCACTGTTTCCAGCGCTCATTCATTCTCTGATCAACTAAAGTACAATGATTCAAGTTACTCAACTCAAGACAATATGGGCAGTGTGCACAAGTACCAGATCAGGAACCTGATCCCTTGGTGCTCCCTTGATAGAAGTACAAGTCAACTATACAGCTAGATCACAACTGCAGAAAGTGACTGTCCACAACTGTACAAAGAGGAACACAACAGGGACCTGATCCCTTAGGGTTCTCTAACAGAAGTACAAGTCAACTATACAGTTAGAACACAACTGAGTGACTGTCCGCAACTGTACAAAGAGGAACACAACAGGGACCTGGCCCCTTAAGGTTCTCTGACAAAAGTACAAAGTCAACTATAGCTGGAAAGCAACTGCAGAAAGTGACTGCCTGCAATAGTACAACAGACAGAGCAACAGACAGTGCAACAATCACTTTCCATTGAGATTGGACATCACCATTGTGAATTAACATCACTAAGGTAATGTCTTTTCTAGTATAAACCTCATGCAAGGCACAAGATTCTGGTTCAACACTTGCAAAATCAGGAAAGGAAAATATTCTCTCAAGTGTTCAAGAACCTCTCTCAAGAACAAAGCTGCTGCAACCTCAAGGACCTGATCCGAGATTGATGATATCTTAAGTCCTTAGAGTTGTTGAGTCTTTGTTATGTGTTCTTCATTGTAACTCCTATCCAGCTTTCTTAGAAGCGTTGATTAGGTTGAGTCATAAGAAAAATCCTTTGTAACCGTAGTGTGACAAAGTGGCTTGTGGTGGAAACATCACAAGTTAGTCAAAGCCTTTGTAACCGTAGTGTGCCAAAGTGGCTTGTGGTAGAAATACCACAAGTTAGTCAAATTCTTTGTAACTAGGATAGTTATAGAGTGGCTTATGATGAGAGCATCACAAGTTAGTTGAAGTCTTTGCAATAGAGTTATTGTAAAGTGGCTTGTAATAGGGAGATTGCAAGTTAGTGAAGTTAAAAGCCTACAGGTGTAAGTCGTGGTTTTTTGATCCCCTTGTGTGGGATTTTTTCACGTAAAAATCCTCGGCCTTATTTACATTCAGCTTTACTAGCATTCCCAGCAGAACCCGATAAAGGACCAGGTACTCTACTATTTGGTGGATTCACACAAACTTAGCATTGTACCAAACTGATATAGGACCAGATCACTATACAGTGTGGTTCATTAGTATTTTCAGAGGAACCCGATAGAGAACCCGGTTCTCTATACAATCTGGTAGACGCACAGTTTCTAACACATAGGATACCAAATTGATGACGTTTTCATCATAAACAAAAAGAAGGTCATCTCGAACAATAGCAGCAACATTGTTCTCGTTATTTTCAACTTTCTTTCCTTCTCTAATGTCGTGCAACAACTTGTGGCAAAACCTTTTGATATGTCCTTTCTTGCCACAGTGGTTGCATGTAATATTATGGTATTTGGACCTTGACTTACTTCTACTTTTACCTCTATTCCTTGAGCCTCTTGTTCTATCTCTCCCCCGGTCTTCTGTAACCAAGATATCTACTTGTAAGGACGAACCCTGAGATTTTCTCCTTACTTCCTCGTTCAACACACCACTCTTGGCATATTCCATGGTCACCTTACCTCCAGGAGCTGAATTTGTCAAAGGAACATGAAGAGTTTCCCAAGAGTCTGGGAGAGTATTAAGAAGCCAAAGTCCTTGTATCTCATCATCAAATTAACTCCCATTCCAGACAGCTGATCAAGGACGCCCTAAAAATCATTTATGTGATCAAGGACATGACTGCCTTCCTTGTATTTAAAGGTCATCAATTGCTTTAGCAGGAACAACAGTTTTTGAAGCATAAAGAGCCTCTAGCTTTTCCCACAATGATCTCGCATGTGTCTCGTTCACAATATGGTTGCGAACATTATTTTCAACTCATTGTCGTATATATCCACATACGTTTTGGTGCTCGAAATCTCAATCTTCATCAGATACACTCTCGAGTTATAAAGTGAACTAACAATTTAATTGTAACACATTACAAATAATTTCAAGATATGCACTTGCATATTTTAGCAAAAAAACTGTAAGATTTCATCTACTGAAGTTAAATAGACCGTAGATTAATTCTTATTGGATTTCATTATGAGATCAAATATAAAATAAAACAGATATAAATTATAAAATAGAGATAAAAGAAAATAAAACACACTTAAGGGAATAAACCAAAATGCACACAGGAACAAAACTAAAAAAGTTGCCATCAGTCTCACTACCCTTCAGTTAATTTTGAACCCACTAACCACTTTTTCCATTGGATGCTTGTCTGAAGTGGGTTCAAATAAATATTGTATTCCATCTTATAGAATTTAACCTATTTGAAATATCAAAATTTTTAACGAGCTTGACCTTATGTGGGCCCCTTGCTTAGTTTAAATTATTAAATAATATATAATGACTTTTGGGATGAACTATCATATTTATTGAATGATTTTTTGATATATTTAAATTATCTTGAAAGAATAAAGTACTTTTCAATTTTATTTTTATATTTTATTTAATAAAAAACTTAATTATTATCTTTAATAAAAAATATTTATGATTATTTATCTACTTATATAACATTAACTATTAAGCATATCTCTTCGTGTTTTTATTCGTAATTTGACATTTAAAAGTAGTTTTTGAAAAGCTTGGTCAAACACAAATTGTTGTTCAAAAGTAATTTTCAAATTGATTAGCCAAACACAAACTATTTTTCTCCTGAAATACTTTTTGGCCAAGCTGGAAAAATCAGCTTATTTTGAGAAGTGCTTTTTCTCAAAAGTAATTTTGGTAAGAAGCAGTTTGTATTTGACTAATTAATTTGAAAATACTTCTGAGCAACCATTAGTGTTTGACCAAGTTTTTAAAAATTGCTTCTAAGTGTATTTTTCTCAAAAGTACTGTTGTAGTTTTTATCGGCTCCTGTTGCTTTTTTTGAGCCGAGGGTCTCCTGGAAACAGCCTCTCTACCCTTCGGGGTAGGGGTAAGGTCTGCGTACATATTACCCTCCCCAGACCCCACTTATGGGATTATACTGGGTCGTTATTGTTGTTGTTGTTGTAAAAGCTTGGTCAAACATTTCAACTTAAAAAAAAAAAAAAAAAAAAAAAAAGATGGCATTGCAGAAGATTAGCCATACAGGCTATTAATAGGTTATCTTTTTCTTTTGATAAGTAAAACAAAATTGTAAGTTCAGAAGATAAGATCATAATGCTACTAACTTCAATGCCTAAGGTTATACACTCTCCTTCTTTCATAAATTTTACCTATTTTATTCATTAATGTGGTATAACTTAATTAAATGACTTAGCAACCTACTGATTGTAGAAGGATTATTGATGAGCAATTAACAATTAAAATAATATTCATTCTTCCATGTTGCATGAAAAATCTGAGGTTGATTTGTCTCCAATAAATAACTCAAGTTGGGAAAACAAATCCATCTTCATCCATTGATTTACTGAACGATAAGAAAATATTATACTAGTTAAATGTAAAACATCAAACAACATAATTACTGCTTCCCAGGCAACTAATACCAAGCCATTAGTTTCTCATTATGAAAAACTTTACAAAGACAAAATTACACAGAACTACAAGCCAAAAAAGCTCAACATAGTAACTTTGATCAAATGATCATATAATATTTGCAGCCTTGGACACACCTCAGCAACAGAATGGAACATCAACAACACTAAGAAGTTGCACACCTAAATCCAAAACAAAAAGACTCGACTCCGTAGCAGAAAGTAAGGTTTACATGAAAATGTATGATGGTTAGCAACACTGAAACTGTCTAACAAGTAGAATTCACACTCTCAAGACAAGCATATCTCTGTCGTTAGCCGTTTGGTTTTATGCAAAAAAAATAAATGGAGCAGTACATTATCATACAAACCGCCTTCTGAAGTTTCGCGTAGTTGTCTGGTAGGTGCGGACTAACAGACCAACTCCTATTCCAACTCCTACGCAGATGCCAAGGCCAATCCCTACACCAACACGGACCCCGGCATTGAACCAGGATAGTTCTCCATCTTCACCATCCATATATTCAGTCTGTCTCCAGTACATGCTATTGTAGTCTTCTTCGCTTTCTGGTTCATATTTAGTATACTCCGCAACCTGTTAACACACAATGAAGTTCAGAAGCTGCGTGAATTCTTTGACTAATTATGCTTAAAAGACTCGCTTCAAATGCTAAAAGGCGTAAAGCTCTGTGAAGATTTTAAGCAAAAGAATCGACAAAGGGAACTCAAAAATCTGAAAGTGAGGTCAAATATGCAACCATCCCTTACTTTTTTTCGACTTCAACACAAAGCAGCGAAATAGGCAATAAAATCAGTTGAAACATTATAACCTACTTGTAACTTTTGACTTAATTAGGGAGTAAATTTGACCTTCATATCACATGCAAAAATTTATCTGATTTTACAAAAGAAACAGAACTCTATAAGGTTGTTATAGCAAGTGGAAAACTAAGAATTTATTAAACTAAAGATATTCATGGTAGCACTCAATGCCACAAACGTACAGATGTGACGACGACATCAGCAAGGAGCCTACTGATTTTATATCAGGAAGCAGTACTCAACAACAACAACAACAACAACAACAACAACGGCCCAGTATAATCCCAATTATAGCATTTTAAAAGGTTCGCAAGTATTCATGGATACCACATGAATAATTTCCATGATTCAGGGTTCTAACATTTTAGTGCAAAGACTGCCACTTTTGTTTCCTTTTCTTTTAATCAGTAAAAAAGAGAACAGGAAAGGAGGGGGGACCGACATTTGTTTCCTTTTTTAATGGCAACACATGAATAAATGCTTCCCAAGATATTACACATGGTATAGAAAACAATATTAGGAACAGATAGACATGGGTAATAGACAAACATACTAAAGGCCTTTGACTTTTGCAGCTTGACACTTCAATATAATGCTAAGAAACTAAGAAAGACACCTGACAGAGGTTTTTTTCTTTCTTTTCTTTCGTTAAATATTTGCTTCAGGAAGACATTTACAAGTTAGACCACATGCAGTGCATGTACCCAAAATAGCAGAGAATTCGCCAGTAACACATGATAAGCGACAAATAAACCACGACTCCGTTTTAATCAGCTCATATAAACAGCATAAATACATGTTGCTCTTGAAGAGCTGCAATGGAATGCCAGAAGAGGAAATGGTGGGTCCTAGCTAGTTTCTATGGTGATAATGCCCCTGCATGTCAGGTGAACTGTGAGTGAGGAACTTGAGATTACATATTTAGTCCCCTATTCTAAAACAGATATTTACTTCAAGAAAGGAAATGGATTAAAGTTTAAACTCTAGCAAGATCCATGCATCGGTCACACTCTTTCAAGGGAGGATTTCCAGTAGCGTTTTAGCTTGACTGTATATCCCGATGCCGCATTAGTACAGTCTAGAGCACAAGAAATTTGGGACATCTCTAGAAGGAATTGCCAGGTTTAGGAGATTGAGAGTATAGTAACAATGAAAAGGAAATTGGAAGGAATGAATTTGTCTTAATAAGGTAAATTTCTTAAGATGGGAAGGGGACAGCAGGAGAAGTGTCAGAAGACCCTGGTCTCGGCAACTGTTATGGAAGTGTAGAAGCCCTTCTGAAGTATCCTGTTTGGGGTGGATAGCTCTTCATCAATCATGCCTCGCGCATGATTATTTGGCAAAGGAGATACATGCTAAGTAATAGGACACAAATCATCTATTCCTACACTATGAGGTGGCAAAGGAAAGCTGAGATATCTTAATCTTTTGGGTACACTAGGGTAATGCTGAAATCTCAAATAGATGCTTATCTCAACCGGCTTAGCAGGAAACAGAAGAAAGCTGATTAGAAGCTTAAAAACATGGTTTTTGTGAAGTTTGTGAAGGGGAACAGTAGATGGTGTTTCTATCCTTACTTCTAAACTGAAACCTGTATGTTGGCCATCTATTGCCATGTGGATTAAGCATGTAAATACTATTTATTACTAGTTCCTACAATTCGATTTGAGGGACTATTTCTTGTATTTTGTAAATACTGGCACTTCCTTGGTGCTACTTCTGTTGTAACAAAGGAAAAGGATAAACGGAATACTAAAGAATCATCTAAAGATATGTCCCCTCCCATATCCTATGACATGATTACAATGAGATCCTGTCCTACTTCTAAAAGATAAAGACATTTCTGTAAGTTGTAACAAAGAAACATGTTTCATCATATAATGCATGAACAATTTTATCCAAAACAAAGAATGATATGAAGCACGAATAAAGCCAGTCAACAGTGGTAGGGTAATAATTAGTTCTCATGGTTTATTAATTGTTTAGTCAGTTCATTTTAGGAAGACACCAAATAACTATACCAAATGGACACATAAAAAGCTGGTTCTGGACTACCAATTATACCTGAAGATCAAGTCCAGGTGAAACATCTTTATGCTGCTCATTTGTTTCATGCTCCGGAATGGAGTCTAACATACCCTTCCTGTTGTGCTTCTTCCTGTGATTGAGCTGCAAACTCTTGGTTAAGATGATTGGTGTCCCGGAGAAGCAACCGGTAATAAAGACTTCAATCGTTGGTGACAATGATTCAGAACCTATAATTTGTTTACCCTTCAGAAAACTATTGCCGGCACTCATAACTGATTCACAATTCATATTCCATCTCTTGACGCTGTTTTTAGCCTCCCCAACAAAGCCATTGCTATTGGACATGTCTAAAAACCCCGAGAGCACAAGATCATCCTTATTGAAAACCTCAAATTTCACACTTCCCGTCACCCTTATACTATCCGTGCTCACAAATGTAGCTTCTTCAGATTTCTTATCAACCCGGTCCCTTCGAAGGAGGCAAGATGCTCCTTCTGAATACATGGAACACCTTGTTCCATTGACTTCAAGCAGTGTATCAGGACAAAGAGGAATATGGTTGAGAGTAAGATATTCTGGGGTCGAATCATCCACCACAAAATTGCTGATTCTAATATAAAAAACTCTTATATCTAACCAAGATAATGATAATTTGCCACACGATTGGTAAGAGGGGTGCCTAATAATTTGGAGACCAGGATCAGCTGGTTTTCCATTGCTGAGTGATTCATGACCATTCTCCATGTTTAATCCTCAATAGAATCCTTCACCAGAGACTGATATAAGAACATAATAGAGCCACGAATCGGGACCCACGTAGGCCAAGGAACCCTGTTCCATTATCAGCTACCTTCTGATCAGAGAATCATAAACTAATTTTTCTGGGCAAAACATGGAGGGAACAACAATGGAAAATGCAAAAAAGAGAGATTATTCCACAAACAACATGGAATATATAAGGTTCCAGGTAATACAGAGACCAGGATTTTAGGAAGAGAAAAGACAGAATTTTAACAAGAAGGGCACATTATGGAATTAAATTATCTAAAAAAGGGGATTCAAAGGTAATTACATGCTTTCTTGTAGGATCAAATAAATTTTTAACCAAGGAAAATCATGCCCACAGGGCTAGAAAACCAAACATAGTGGAGATACTTAAGAAACAAACACATACAAAATCAACCTTCAAATGACTGTGTCATATCAGTTGGCCTATAAAGCTAGAAAAAAACCAAACATATAGTAGCCGCAGGTCAATGAGAAACAAGAATTCACAACAAAATGACTTGGTCATACAAGTTAGCTAAACTAAAAATGACATCAAAACCACATTCTTCCAGATTAAACTGAATACAAAGAAATCTTTTTGCAGAAATCAAGATTCTTGAAATTAAACTCAACCCACCATTAATTTTTTATGACAAATCAAAAAAGTAATCCAAAGTTGAAATCTTTTTTTTACCTTTCATCATTTCAATCTCAAAATCAAGAATTGAACTGGGTCAAAAAGAGAGATACCAAAACAAATATACTAAAACTAGAAAATATGCCAAAAATTGCTGCACGTATCTAAGCAGCCAAATTAACCCCTCCAACCATCCACCTAATACTTACCCAAGAAATAAAAGAAAAATTTAAAGACTATTGTCTAATACAGACAAAAGGCCAAAAATTTCTCTACATGATAAACTTACCAAGAAAATCTTGCATCCACAGCCTCTCTTTTTTTTTTCTTTTTTTTCTTTTACTTTTCAGTATCTTACAAGCAGCCAACTGATCTTTCAAATCACTTTCCACTAAACTTTTGTGGCCAAAATTATATATAGTGATGTTACTCTTGTGGAATCTTCTTCAGTATCAAAATCTACCTTTTCCTCCTCTGTCTTATATTTTTCTCTACATTTATATATTATGTAGATTTTAAGGTTTATGTATATGGGAGAAATCTAGTGAGTTGGAGGATAAGGAAAATAAGAAATGTTCCTTATTTATGCGAAATATCCATATTTCCTGTTGTGGGTCTTTTATTTAATATTCTAAGATAACATACATAACCATTCATATTATTATCCAAGATCTACGAGACTAGTAATAGCTTCAAATTTTGGACTATGCAAAGTATAATAAATTTTATTTGACTTTATCTCATTTATATAATTTTTTGTTCGTCAAACACGTAAGGGTTGTTTAGTTGGTGTAACGAGGAAATTTAATCTCTATATATAAAATACCACTGTTATTTTTCTTTTCTCATAAATAATGCTGGCAAATTAAGCAAAGAATTTTATTTATGGGGGATAAAATTTAGAATATGAATGCAGATATTAGTCTTGTATGAATTAAAAATATTCAAATGACAAAACTAATCCTTGTAATAGCAAATAAAATTTTATTTTTCTTAAGAAGTAAACACATATTCTAGTTATGCATTGTGTACTAATTTTTAATATATCAAACTAAATATT